>NW_024412433.1:5998313-6142287 GCF_014898765.1 Herpailurus yagouaroundi
CCCGCCCCCCCCCCCCCCCCAGAGAGGGGAGACCCCAAACAGAGATGGAAATCAGACCGGCGCCCCCCCCCCCCCCCGGGCGGGGGGGGGGATCAGAACAGGGAGGTTCCAGCTCACCAGACAGACGTTTCGCTTCATCGGAAAACCCGGGATCATCCCGTGAACGCCTGGGTCTGACGCTTAAAAGAACACCAGCAAAACCCAACCTTCACTTACCATCACCTGAGGGAACATTCGGGGGCAGACCACGCGTGGTGTCCTGGGTGGCGGTGAACAGAATCGCCACACAGCTTCTGGAATAGGATCCGCAGCGCGCCCCGTCCACCTCCCGCCTGTCCCTGGGGCTCCTTTGCCGCCACCAAAGTACTCCGGTCCACATCACATCCTCAAGCCTCCCGGCCCTTCCTCAGCCCCACACCCAACCTCACAGGTAACCCAAGGAGAGACAGCAGGCTCCCACCCCAACACGAGCCCTCACCTACACACCTCTCCTCTCTTGGCCGTCACTCTCTGGGAAAGAAACACCCTTCCTCCTGTCTGGGGCTGGGCTGATACGTCCACGGGAAGCTTTGATCCGGCTTCCCCTGTCCTACAGGACCTACCCCACCATCGCTTCCCGTCTTGCCGGTGTTTTAAAATGCTTTCTATTTAATGTTTTACTGGGGGGAGGCGGTGCAGAGGGAGAGGGAGACAGAGGGTCTGAAGCTGGCTCTGCACGGACAGCAGAGAGCCCGACGCAGGGCTCGAACTCACGAAGCGGGAGATCGTGACCCGAGCTGAAATCGAAGAGACCGCGCCACCCAGGCATCCCCCCATCTTGCCGACTTTTCAACGCCTTCTTACCCAGCAGGGTCTCGCTCGTTCCCCAAAAGCATGTTCCTGTGCCTGTCATCCTAACAGCAGATGCTTATTTTTGACAGACTTGAAAGGAGAGAGAACTAGAAAGCAGAAGGAGAAAATGTGCACGTTTCCACCCGTTTCAGGGCCCAGCGCACGCGGGCACGAGGCGTTCACACGTATCCCGGCGTTTCCACGTCCTTTCATGCATTTGCTCAGACTTGAAATCGCATCCTACAAACCCCGTATCCCGTCTTACTTCAAACCACACATGGTCCCATCTTGCAAAAATTCTCCGCACGGGCAGTTAAGAGGCAAAACCAGAAAAAACCTCCCCCAGCTGATGTGTTGCGCCGCCTTCGAAGTTACTTAGCTCGGCGGCCGTGTTTCTTCCTTGTACGTGACCTGGAGATCAACGACCTGGGCGTGTGACTCTGTCTTCAGGTTAGTGCTTAGGACGCTTCTCCAGGATGGAAGGGCTGGGTCAGAAGGTAGGCACCCGTCTCACTGTTAGATCCCTTTCCGGGAAAACTGGCCCGTTCGCATCCGCACCAGCAGCTTCTGATTCTGAGACGCCTTGTGGACACAGCAATCTGTGTTCTTTCCCCAGCGATTCCGTATTATTTGCTGCCCTGGCCCAGCCTGGGTTGATTCTCTATTCACTTGGGATGTCAGCCTCTCGTCTTTCTCATTTGTTACCAGTGTTTCCTCATTTTTGTTTTCTGCTACTGAGGAATGTTTTCTTGCAGCTATGACCAAATATATTGATGGATAACTTTAAGCTAGAAACTTATTCCCTAGTTTTCTAAGTGATAATGCATTTAGGATTTTTTCCCCCCTACGGTACGAGGTGAGGATCTGATTTTTCTCTACATAGTCCTAAATAATCCATTTTCACACTCTCTTTATAGGATAATCTTTTTTTTTTTTTTTGGTACAATAGGTTTACATGTACTTTGCCTATTGCTGGGTGATGTCTTTAATTCTGTTGATCTGACTTTTCTTGCGTGAGAAACATTACGATTTTCTTTCTTTAATATTAAGTGTTGGAATTAGCTTTTTCTTTTTACTTTGTTCTAAAAAAAAGATATTTGTGAGGTACCTGGGTGGCTCAGCCAGTTAAAGCATTCGACTCTATTCCGGCTCAGGTTGTGATCTAGTGTTTTGTGAGTTCGAGCCCCGTGTTGGGAGCCTGTTTGGGATTCTCTCTCTCTCTTTCTCTCTCTCTCTCTCTCTCAATAAATAAATAAACTTAAAAAATATATATTGCTTTGGGATTTTATTTAGATTGTGTTGAACTCATAAATTCACTTGAGAAGGGTTTATTTCTTTACAGTATTTGACATTTCATCAGGAATGTGCTATGTTGGTCCATTGATTTTAAGTTTCATTCTTTGTGTCTCATTATGATTTCCAACGTTTAATTTTTCCCCAGCATGTATCTTATTAATTTTATCTAAGCAAACATATTCTTCCTCCACGCACACTCTATTTGCTGGTTGGTTTTGCTGGTATGATGCAAATATGTGTGTTTTCCACATTGATTTCGTGTTTCTGCCCTCTTTATTAACTCATTAAGTCTAAGACACTTTCGGCTGATTCTCTGAAATTTCCTGGTCACAGTATTACATATATATAAGCAATGGCAGTTTTGCATTTTTAATTCTAACAGTGATTATTTATTGTTTTTTTTTTTTTTTTTTTATGTGCTTAGAGAGCTTCCCGGATGATCTTAAAGGCAGGCTCAATTTTACTCAATTCTTTTTCCAGTATTCATTCATGCACGTGATTTTGGTTTTCCTCTTAAGTTGCCACGCTACATATTTATGTTTCCTGGTATTAAATTATTCTTGCTCCTCTGACATAAATTTGATGTGAACGTTACCTTAAAAGTTTTTTTAATTTAAAAAAAGTTAAGGAATACATTTTTTATTCTAGCTTTTATTCTAGCTTTACCAAGTTTTGACCCTCGATTAAGCAAGTTTCATCCAATAAATTAAAGCAAATTTTAGTCCGTTTCCATCTTCCGGGTGAGTTTACGTAGCAGGAGAACATCTTTGAAAACAAATTCACCGAGAGATCTTTTTAGGTCTGAAGGTTTTGAGAGAGAGAAATCTTTTCTAACCTTTTGCATTTCTTTCATGATTATGGTCTTTTGAAGTTTTCTACTTTCTACTTTGAGCAATTTTGTTAACATTTTTTAAAAAGAAAAATCTTGAGTTAAAAGCCAAAAAGTCTCAAGGGGCGCCTGGGTGGCTCAGTCGGGTAAGCTTCGCTTCCCACTTCGGCTCGGGTCATGATCTCACGGTTTGTGAGTTCGAGCCCCGCGTCGGGTTCTGTGTTGACAGCTCGGAGCCTGGAGCCTGCTTCGGATTCTGGCTCCCCCTCTCCCTCCGCCTCACCCCTGCTTGTGCTCTGCCTCTCTCTGTCTTTCAAAAATGAATACACATTAGGGGTGCCTGGGTGGCGCAGTCGGTTAAGCGTCCGACTTCAGCCACGTCACGGTCTCGCGGTCCGTGAGTTCGAGCCCCGCGTCAGGCTCTGGGCTGATGGCTCAGAGCCTGGAGCCCGTTTCGGATTCTGTGTCTCCCTCTCTCTCTGCCCCTCCCCCGTTCATGCTCTGTCTCTCTCTGTCCCAAAAATAAATAAAAACATTGAAAAAAAAATTTTTTTTAATGAATACACATTAAAACAAATTAAAGAAAAAAAGTCAAAAAGTCTCAGTACCACATCCTCTAAGTTTTAATCTGTTATTTGTTTCTGTACATCTTTCTCATTTCTAACTTTCTTTGCGTTTCCTTCTTTTTATGGATTAGATTTGCCAATTGACCCATTGACGGCATGTTTATTTGGAAAATCAACTTAACCATTTCTAATGCGTGCTATGACAGGGTTTTCTGACCGAAGAAAGGCCAGTGCCTGTGAATCAGGACCAAAGGCGGTCTGAAAGCATAGGTTGCTTCTGGTGCTTGGGCAAAAATGATATCTATCACTGTTTTCAGATGTCCGTTCATTTATGAGCTCATTCGTCTCAGTATTTTTTTTAATTTTGTTAATGTTTATATATTTTTGAGAGAGAGAGAGAGAGAGAGAGTGGAGAGAGAGGGGGAGACGCAGAATCCGAAGCAGGCTCAGAGACCACGAGATCATGACCTGGGCCAAAGTCGGACACTTGACCGACTGAGCCACCAGGGGCCCCTCATCTCAATATTAACTAGTGTCAAAGGTGAGTTTTGAGCAGCACTTTCATGATAGCAGAAGAAAAACATGATGCAGAATGAAGCCGTTAATTTTCATCTCAAGAAACACTATGTGTTGGTACAGAGACAGCCGGGATCTTGACGGTGAGGAAGACCAGTGTCCTAGTTATTATGTCTGCCGCACAAATTACCCCGAACCTTGGGGATAAAAAGCAACGATTTATTACGCTTTTGAAATCTGTGGGTCGGCGGTGGGGACAGGTCAGAGCAGGAGGGTTTTCTCTATTCTATGATATTGGGTCTTGGCTGGAAACCCAGGGTCCGAGGGCTGGGATCTCTCAGCACGGATTTCCTCGAGGTAGTCCATGCCGACTGCGGGCTGAGGGGCTCTGTCTTCCTCGATGGCCCTCCCACAGAGCTGGATCTGGACACAGAGGTCACACAGCCTCACCCCTGCCATACTCTCGTCCAGAGCAGTCACAGGCCCCCTGAGACCCAGGGGAAGGCAACAGATTCTACCACCTGATGGGAGAACCAGGGTCCAGAAGAGTATGTAGGACCAGAAATGGCACAAGGGCCATTTTTGTAAAATACCGTCAGCCACAACCAGGAAGGTTCCGGAAAAACAACAAAAGACGTAGTCCCTTTTCTCCCTCCGGATGGGTGTACACAGAACAACCAAAATCAAACAAAATCAAAGAGCATTTGAAAAATCAAGTTGAGGTACAAGTAATCAATGTAATAAGTATGATAGGTCTCTTACTATCCATCACGACAGTTGAAATTATACCTTCCTTCACCCACTCGTTTTTAGAATACGTGTCATATGACCATCACCACACAGGCCCCAAAGATATACAGTCTAGCAAGATTCACAAAGGTGTAGAAACAGGACAGCGTGATCTAGAGTATTACTTGGCAATCAAAAAGAATGAAATCTGGCCATTGGCAACTACGCAGATGGAACCGGAGGGCATTGTGCTAAGCGAAATTGGTCAGCCAGAGAAAGACAAATATCATGACTTCACTCACGTGAGGACTTCAAGAGACAAAACAGATGAACATAAGGGAAGGGAAGCAAAACTAATACAAAAACAGGGAGGGGGACAAAACGGAAGAGACTCTTAAATATAGAACAAACTGAGGGTGGCTGGAGGGGTTGGGGGTGGGGGGGTGGGCTAAATGGGGGAGGAGCATCAAGGAAGACACTTGTTGGGATGAGCACTGGGTGTCATACGTAGGGGATGAGTCATTGGAATCTACTCCTGAAATCATTATTGCACTATATGCTAACTAACTCGGACGTCAATTAAAAATTAATTAATTAAAAAAAGACAGTGGTGTTGGGTAGGGCCTGGAGTGTCACCGTGTTAAACAACGAAGACGTACCCTAAAGGCAGTGTGGGGAGGGGGGCACTGTGGGCTTTCCAGTGTGAGAAAAAGGACCTCCCAGAGTAGTGTGGAAGGTGGGTTGGTAGAGCAGGTGAGTCGTTCTTCCTTGCCCACCCCCTCGTGGACTGAGGGGTGGAGAGCAGCTCACTTCTCTTTTGCAGCTGGTGGGATAAAACAGGGGAGACCAAGAGGAGAGGGGAGAGCCCAGAGCAGGGGGTCCTGAGAGCCCGTGGAGGGATGAGAACAAGTCTACTAATAACATGAGACTCATGTGTCGAGTACTTCCTGGACATAGGCCTTACCACTGTAACCACCCTGGGAGGGGGTGGGGACTGCATGGGTGGGTAGATGAAGAGGGTCTTCACGGCCATCCTCAGGGCAAATAACCACACTCCTTGTCCGATATCACCTAAGCTGTCGCAAAAAGAGCTCGCCGCGAACCGTACGAGCATTTTCTAAGACGTGGAGAAGAGGGTGGTGAGTTTAGCGGGCAGGTGGTTGAGAAGACCGTTCCAGGAGCTGAGCCATTTGGGGCGACTCTGGCCTGACCTCTGGACAGCTCCGGGACCGTGGATGACTCACCCTCCTGTACCTCGGTTTCCTCCTCAGCGGTGGGGGGAGTCGGAACACCTGCGTCACTTCCAAAGCGGTAGGACCATCTCTAAAAACAACACCGGCGCCCTACAAAACACGGCCCTTGGCTCGAAATGCTCAATAAAACCCTTCACTAATATGATTGTCATAATGTGCATCTCCTCCTAAATTCCTTGTTGTGGTTTCAGGTGTTAAAAACAAGGCCACAGGTCCCAAACGGAGTCACGCATGCTAAGCCCCACGTCACCAAATGGAGACTTAACTTAATGACAGTTTCGGCTGTCCCCGAAACAGAAACATACCTTACACCTTACAGGAATCTCCTGACCGGCCCTAGTCATCCCCTAAGGGAAAGCGACCTTGGATAACCAACCATGTGTTTGCCGGCATAAAGTCTCTCCTCTGGTACAGCAAGTCGGACGCAGCTCCTCCCTTTCTGCTGGCCTGGATGCGGCCTGATTTGAGTTGAGTTTTGCTCCGATAAACTCCTAAAGTTTTTAATTCGCCTCGGTTAATCTGGGAACACAGTTGCCCATTGGTATCTGTCGTGTCCCCGTGACCTAGAGACGGCCTTGTCTCCTGCTTCCAAATGCGAAGGACATTTTGAAAGGAAGAACTATAATTTGGGGTGTGTGTATGTATGTGCGTGGACCTCTGTTTTCTCAAGTTCCACAGAACCACGGCTGGGTTGAATTCTACCTGCCCAATAGTAACGGTAATCTCTTTACTAAATGCATACAATAACTGCATACAATGGAAACAGCTATTAAAAATTGATGGGCTTGGGGAAACCTGCGTGGCTGAGTCGGTTAAGCGTCCACCTCTTGATCTCGGCTCAGGTCACGATCTGACGGTTCCCGAAACCGAGCCCCGAGGGAGGCTCTGTGCCGACCGCGTGAAGCCTGCTCAGAATTCTCTCCCTCCCTCTCTCTGCCCCTCCCTTGCACACGCACGTGCACACCCCCACCCTCAAAAAAAAAAAAAATTGATTTTTTTTTTTTTTTTTCCAGGAATGTTCAATGAGTTAAAAACTTATCAAGGAAAAACATCCAGAAATACAATTTGAACGGCAGTGTGGCTTCCAGTGTGTGAAATGCAGACGCCAAGAGAAAAGGCCGGAGTGTAACCGAAGGGTGCGGAAGGGTGCTTCTGCAGAGGGGTGAGGTTCTGGGGGGGGGGTGGCGTGGCTGCTGTGTTCCTTGGGTACATGGCGGGGTGACATCGCCCGGCGGCGGGGTAAAAACTGCCAGTTCCTGGCACTGCCCGTGTGGACGAACCTTCGTGCCTCGGGGAGAGGTTTGGAGCCACCGATCGGACGATGGCTCATTATGCTGAGGGGTGTAGTAGCAGGCCTTTGGTCACCTTAGTTAAAGCCTGTGAGGGAAGCAAAGAGGAGACATGGGTGAAGGCAGACCAACGACCAGATGAGGGGCTGGGAGGGCGAAGGGGGAGGGCGGAGGGAGGGGGACGGAGGGGACACTTTTTTCCTCCAGCACACATATTTTTCGAGGTTTGTGTCTTTATTTTGAGAGAGGCAGAGACGGCATGAGAGAGGGCAGGGCGGGCGAGACGGGCCAGAGCGAGCATCCCAAGCGGGCTCCGTGAGCTGCCAGCGCAGAGGCAGACGTGGGCCTCGAACTCGCGAAACCGGGAGGTCATGACCCGCACCGAAGTCAAGAGTCGGACGCCTCACAGACTGAGCGCCCCGGGCGCCCCTCCAACAAACACGTAAGAGACGTTCAGAAATAGCGGGGGTGGGGCGGTCGACTCCATGCTGATCTCAGAAAAAGGAGGTGACCTTGAAGGATGGCCCAGCCAGAGACCGACCCCTCAATGGATCTGGGCTCTGAAACCATCAGCGAGGTGGTCCCACCTTTAGCGCCCCCGGAAGTGGTAGAAACACAGGCCCCACCCTCTAGGCCACCAGAACCTGCAACTTAACAAGGCTGTGGCTGTGGGGTGTTTTGTGGGCATCGGAGTTGAAGTTCAGGGGACTGGCTGCCCACGAAGGGAGGGAGTGACAGCCCGGGTCGCCTGCGAGGGCAGGGGAGGGTGGGCCGGACAGCCTGGTGGTGTGGGCTGTGGCTCCCGGGGGGGCAGAGGAAGGCAGAGAGCCGCACAGACCGCAGGGTCGATGGTTGCCACCTGCTCCAAGGTGAGCCAACTCAGCCACTTTTAAACCATCAGGTCATAAATGATTGAAAGGTACTTCATAATAATCTAGGCTCTCGTGGAACCTGCTAAATATCGATGGCATAATCAAGACTCACTCCCATTCTGTAGCAGACGGGAAAGCGCCCGCTTCTGGATTTATTCCCGCTGCCCAGGGAGAGGCATTGACTGAACTTGATCTCTGCCCCCCCCCCCCCCCGGGGGAGGGTTGCTAACCTCTGAGGCTTTTTCTCCGCCTTCTCTGTGGAAATCTGCCTCAGGCAACCCCATGGCCACTGCTTCCTAGACAAATGGAAGGAGAAACCTTGCCAAGTTTGGAGGGTAAGAGAGGCCAACCCCTCCCCCGTCTCTTACCACTTCTGGAAACTTCTGGGGACTTCCAGGGACGGGGTGAAAAGGCCTGTGTGCTGGGTGAACAGCTGTTCCCTGCAGTGATTGGAGCTTACACGCCACTGACCCCGGGGCCCCAAACGGCAGGGCCCCGCAGGGCAGGGGCAGAGCGGATTCTGTATTCCCATCTCTTGGGGAATTGAAGAGAACTTTCCATGTCTGCAGCGATGGTCTGCCATGAGCTCTGTCACCGCAGCCGTGACAGAACAGATCGCTCAGCAGTCCCCTGGGGAGTGGGGCTCTGAGAGCACAGAAAAACAAAGTGCCTCCTTTCCCGATTGACTCGTGTGACTTTTTTTATTTTATTTTTTTTAATTTTTTTTTTAACATTTATTTATTTTTGAGAGACAGAGAGAGACAGAGCACAAGCTGGGGAGGGGCAGAGAGAGAGAAGGAGACACAGAATCCGAAACAGGCTCCGGGCTCCCAGCTGTCAGCACAGAGCCCGACGTGGGGCTCGAACCCTCGAACTGTGAGATCGTGACCTGAGCTGAAGTCGGATGCTCAACCGACTGAGCCACCCAGGCGCCCCGTGTGACTTTTTTTTAAACAGACAAGGATGCCCTCCTAGGGGCGAGCGAGGTGTGCGAGTGATTAATAACGTACCACTTTATCTTTGAAATCTTTGTATCATTTGCATTTCTCTCAGCCGTGTCAGGGCCACCTCCGAAAGGCGGGTTTCTGACTGGTTGACAGAAACCACACAGGGGTGGGTGCGTGTGTCCGCTGGGGCGCCCAGCCTCCCCTGAGCGCCTCCCAAGGATGTGGCTTCTGCCGGCAGGTGGACTTCGAAGTCCCAGAAAGGTGGGAGGTGGGCCTGTTCCCACACAAAGCGGGCGGTGGGGGTGAAAGCGGGCGAGGGAACTGAGTTTCTGCCCCTGCCCTCCATGACAGTCCCGCCCGTGTGCACTTGGTGAGGCAGAAACTCCCTGGGAAGCCCGCTTTCCCGCTGAATGCGAATAGTTCCGGAGAACCTGACTCCATGTGGCCTTCCTTACTTCTTCCCCAGGTGGCCCAAGCCTGGTCTTTCCATGAGGTGGGAAGGCTAAAGGGCAGGGGAAAACCTGGGAAGATTCCAGAAGAAGAGCAGAGTTCTGGGAATCCGGCCCCAGGGAGTCACGGCCCAAGCGCGTGGGGTCCTAGGCCCTGACCAGGACCCTTGGTTCACAGGGAGGCAGTGGGTCAGCCCTCCGCCACATTTCCTCCCCCGCCGGGGGCTGCGCCCCAGGAGGGGACCCAAGGCCTCAGTTCCCCCAATGCACCCCCCTCCAGCCCTCGAAGCTCCTGCAACACCCAGCTGTCCAGGGAACCTTCCGTGGGCTGCACTCCACAGACCTCCCAGTGGTCTCCCGTGGAACCTCCTACGGCCTGACCTGCCCTTCCCCCACTATCACCAGTGAGACTTGGGCCAAGTATGACCCTGAGTGCCTTTCCCCAGCCATCTTCCTGCAAGAGGAATCCCCCCTTCCCCTTCCACTGGGGCCTGAGGCCCATCGTGCCAGCGGGGGGCCGGGGGGGGGGGGGCCTTGGATTCTGGAATGCACGTGGAGTTCACTTGTTTCGTGGCTCAGGGTAGCTCACGTCCATGTGGGTTCCACTTCCTAATTTTGAAGGATACCAGAGTCTACGGGGCAGCATTTATAGTGTGAACTTAACATCCCTGCGGATCAAAGCTTCTAGCCCTCTTACTCTCTCTCTCTCTCTCTCTTTCTTTTTTTTATGTTTTATTTTATATTTGAAAGGGAGAGAGAGCGTGTGCAAGCAGGGGAGGGGCAGAGAGACAGAGACAGAACCTGAAACAGGCTCCAGGCTCGGAGCTGTCAGCACAGAGCCCCGGACTCACGCACCGCGAGGTCATGGCCCGGACTCAAGGTGGACGCCCAACCGACCGAGCCACCCAGGGGCCCCCTCTTTTCTTTTTTTTTTTTTTAACTATTTGTTTCGAGCCCTCTTATTCGATGACCGCGTCAGTCTTTTCCCCATCCGAGAGCTCTTGGCTCTCGCTGGGAATCTCTGCCATCTCCAATCAAAATTCATTTTTACTTCTGTGACCGACTCGCTTTTCTGCCCTGATGCTTTGTGAGCTTTTTGCCACGGCTTCTGAATGTTTCTCTGGTTTCTAAACGTCTTGCCTCTGTTCGGCCATCTTGATACTCCTTGGAACTTTTGAATTTTGAATCGGCGAGTAGGTACTCCCATCTGCAGAGCGTCCTTCAAAGAGCAAAGAGAGACCATTGCAAGTCTGAGAAATATTTTCGATGCACCGTGGTAAATTCAAAACCAGTGACGTGCTTAGAGTTAACGCGTGACAGAATTCTTAAGTTCAAATTTCAAAAAGCTTCGCTAAGAACACCAACACATGCAATTCACGTGTAAGGTGTCTACGCTCCTCTCAACGTCGGTCCCCACGAAAGAGTGTGACCTTGGCCACGGTCACATGAAAGCCGTGCTCTGCTGAAGATCGGGAAGCATAACTGTCACATGCTTGAAATTGGCTCTTGTGCCCTCGTCGCCACGAAAGCCGTGCGAGTCCACACCCCCTGCGTGCTCCTTGGAGGCCCTTCCATCGTGACTACCCGTCACTCGCCTGTCTGTCCTTCTTCGGGTCCCATTTCCTGCTATGTGTCTGATCTCTCCCCTCGTGCCTTCTGCTAACTGCTCTGTTGATGGCTTCTCTGCTCTTGACCCCTAAGGAGCAAATTTGTCCCAGTGTCCCGAGTTTGAACTGGCCTCAAAGAAGAGCTTCATGGCTCCACCGATTGTCGACCAGCGTGGGCAGAACTTTGCATAGGCTGCTGGATTGAGAGACACGTACCTCTGGAACTTTCTGCCCACTCTCTGGATTTCATCTTATAAGAGAAAATTAACGTTCTTGGGGCGCCTGGGTGGCTCAGCCGAGCATCTGACTTCGGCTCGGGTCATGATCTCACGGTCGGTGAGTTCGAGCCCCGCGTCGGGCTCGCTGTTGTCAGGGCAGAGCCCGCGTTGGATCCTCTGTCCCTCCCCCACTCGTTCTCTCTCTCAAAAATAAACAAACATTTTTTTAAAGTCTACTATTAAGAAAAGTTCACGTTCTTGTGGCTTAAGCCATTTCAAGCTGGGGTTTGCTCTGATTTGCGAACAGACGCATCCCGCTGGCGTGATCTTTGTTTCACGGCTATGCCTTCCCTATTAGTGGCCACCGGTATGTGGGTCCTGCTGGGGTGATCGTGTACACAGGGGGGTGAAACCATCCTGGGGGAAGCCCGGGGAAGCTCAGTGTTCACTGTCAACGCGAGGCAGGGTGGTTATCACTGCTCACGCACCCCCACAGGGAGGGAAAGTCCAGGGATTGCTGGGGAAATAATGAAAAGGAGTTGCTTTTTACGAACTCACCTATCACTTACACGATAGTGCCAGGGTCTCTAAGGCTTCCCTTCCTTTGCGTGTAGACTCTAGCTGAAGGGGATATTCTGACGTTACATTTCCATCAACCCAGACAGGCCCTGACCTTCTCCCAGCAGGGGAAATGGAGGGGGGGGGAGGAGACTTCTTTGTGAAAATTACCTCCTAGTAGCCTCTCTATTGCAGTCTGGCCAAAGTCACGTTTGGTTTGCAGTTAATAAGGAACAGTAAAATTGGAGGCCCATAGCCCTGGAGTTCAGAGGCTACTGCTGGACCTTCCTTCCAGTCCACCACTCCTGCTATTTGGTTTGGGGGCCAGTCTTCTGGGTATCCACCCCACCAGAAGTGACTAAGCATTTCTATCCGGTTAATTTTATGTGGCAACTTGGGGTAGGCTATGGGGCTCAGATATTTGGTCAGACAGTAGGGTAGATATTGCTGCAAAGGTATTTATTTAGGTGAGATTAACATTTAAATCAGTCAACTTGGAGTAAAACAGATTACCCTCCGGAATGTGGGTGGGCCGTGTCCAATCAGTTGAAGACTTTAAGAGAAAAAGACTGAGGCTCCCCCAGGGAGAAGGGATTCTGCCCGCAGACTGCCTTAGACTCCAACTGCAACATCGACTCTTCCCTGAGTCTCCAGCCCACCCTGCAGATTTCAGGCTTGCCAGCCCCCACAATCACATGGGCCAATTCTTTAAAATAAATCTAACTACATACACACACACACCTCCTCCCCCCCGACACACCCACCCACACACACTGAATTCATTCTGTTTCTCCATAGAATCCTAACACACTATCCAACAACCTTTTCCTTCTTGAAATTATATTTAACCCGAGTTAACCCTGAGAATAACATCAGACAAGCCCCAGTTGAAGGACATTCTATAAAATGCCTGACCACTACTCAAAACCGTCAAGGTCACTAAAATCAAGGAAATGCGGAGGAACCGTCAAACCACGAGGATCCTAAGAAGACTTGAAAATTGGACGCAGTGTGGGGTCCCGGATGGGATCCTGGGGCAGAAAAAGGACATTAGTAAAAACTAAGAAAGTATGAATTAAAGTCTGGTCTATAGTTAACAATAGTGTAGGGGCACCTGGGTGGCGCAGTCGGTTAAGCGTCTGACTTCAGCCAGGTCACGATCTCGCGGTCCGGGAGTTCGAGCCGATGGCTCGGAGCCTGGAGCCTGCTTCCGATGCTGTGTCTCCCTCTCTCTCTGCCCCTCCCCCGTTCATACTCTGTCTCTCTCTGTCCCAGAAATAAATAAACGTTGAAAAAAAAAATTAAAAAAAAAAAACAATAGTGTATAAACATGAGTTCATTTGTTGTGATAAACAAATCATAGTGACACAAGCTGTTCGTAACAAAAGAGGGAGTGTAGATTATATGGGAATTCTCTGTGCTTTTTTAAAAATATTTTTGTTTTATGTTTTTATTTGAGAGAGAGAGAGAGAGAGAGAGAGAGAGATCAAGCACAAGCAGGGGAGAGGGGCAGAGGGAGAGAGAGAGAATCCCAAAGAGACTCCACATTCAGCACAGAGCCTGACGCGGGGCTTGATCCCATGACCCTGGGATCATGACCTGAACCGAAATCAAGAGTCAGATGCTCAACCGATTGAGCCACCCAGGCACCCCTAAAAAGCAGGTCTTATAAACGTATTTATTACTTTAGTTTCCATACATGCAATTCGTTAACAAATGTGCGTGAATAATAAAATACTGTATTTTAAAATTTATTTACTACTTTACTTTTTTCACGCGTGTAATTTGTCCAGAAAATGTGTCTTGAACACTTGGCCGTCTACCAGACATGATGCTGTGTGCTGACGGTCGCGATGGGCGAGATGGACAAGAGGCCTGCGGGCGGGGGAGGGGAGGCACTGACAGTCGGCCAGAGACAGCAAACACGGGAGCACACAGGTAAAGGTGTGAGGGGGCTGGGAAGGCAAAGAACAGGTGATCTTCTACAGAAAGTGCTCCAGAAGGTTCCAGGAAGGAGTGTAAGGCTAAGAGGAAGCAGGGCCACCAGAAGTGTTGGAGCGTGGGGGGGGGGGGGGGTGTTTCAGGGACAGTGATCCAGGCAGAGGGAACAGCATGTGTGTGGCCTCTTAGCAGGACAGAGAGGGCCTCTTGGGGAAACTGAACAAGGCCTGTGGGGAAGGGAGGGTGTTCAGAGTTGCAGAGAAAGCAGGCAGGGGCGAGGCTTGCACTTGACCTTTCTGAGTTTGGAACATTTTTTTCAGCTGCACAGGAAGCCATCCTCGGGTGACACAGTCCGACTTACCTTATAAAATACATATTCATTATTGAAACTTTAGAATATACAGAAAAAGATAAAGAAGGAACATCTGGGGTCCCTCTATTTTGAAATAACATTTGTTAACCTGTTAGGATGTTTCCTGCCATTTTTTCTTATTCTGTTGTTTTCTTGGTCTTATTTTTTTAAGTATATGTTATTATACTATGAAGGATTTCCCCAAACCTCAAATAGCCTACAAAATCATCCGTCTGCATACTATTCCAATACATACCTATGCCCTAATGTATCTAGCCGTTCCCCTGTTTTGGTTGGTTTCTTTTGTTTTCACCACTACAAACGGCATCAGGCTGGGCCTTCTTGCACGCAAAGCTGTTCTATCCATGGTAACTTTATTGGGGTCACTGTTAGCCCTGCTTGACAAAATTCTGGAAACATGTTTTTCAATGTGTAATGAAATATGCCCTTCGATAGCCCCCACCAACTGGACTGGCATCTCGTTTAGGCCCCAGATCTCGATTCACAAGGCCATGTACGCACAGCCACGGCAAAGTCCCATCAGCGATCCTTACACGGCCCGGAGCCTAATTACTTTGCGAAAAGCTGTAACCATGGCAAATGTATTTTCTTTTAGGAAAAAAAAAATTTTTAATGTTTATTTATCGTTGAGAGAGAGAGAGAAAGGGTGCGAGTAGGAGAGGAGCAGAGACAGAGGGAGACACAGAACCCAAAGCAGGATCCGGGCTCTGAGCTGTCAGCAGACAGCCCAACAAGGGGGCTCAAACCCCTGAACCGTGAGCTCATGACCTGGGCCGAAGTTGGACGCTTAACCGATTCAGCCACCCAGGCGCCCCCAGTGTGATTCATTTTCATGTGGTTGCTTTGGGGCAAATGACAGTGGATGGGGAATAGACAGGTGGGCAGAGACAAAGGTTAATGACTCTGTCAACCCATGAGGGATGTCGGCAGGGCCACCGTTATTCTACATGTGACATTAACATCACGAATGATGCTGTGCTTGATGTGGAAACCCGAGAGGTCCCCCCACTGCGCTTACCAGTTGTCAAGAAGCTAAGGCAGGTGTTGGTAAGGAGAAAACTTCCCAACAAAACCATCAGCTGTACAGGCGTTGTTACCCCCCGCCCCCCCCCCCCCCCCTGCTCCAGGCTCTGCTCAGCTCCTGGCACAGAGTGGCCGGGAGAGGCGTGGCAGTCTGTGGGGGGCACAAGCGTGGCCAACCCTAGAACAGCCATCCCTGCGTTCACTTGCAATTTTACATGAGGGACGGTGTTCACACGGGGGACACGGGAACATGTTCTTATGGGTCCACTCAGATTTTCTAGGTTTGCACATGGGCAAATCACACCATGTAGATTTTATCAAGACATGAAGTACTTTCACTTTAATTTTTTTAATGTTTATTTTTTGAGAGAGACAGAGCGTGAGTGGGGGGGGGGGGGCAGAGAGAGAGGGAGACACAGAATCGGAAGCATCTCCAGGCCCTGAGCTGTCAGCACAGAGCCCGACGTGGGGCTCGAACTCAGGAACAGTGAGATCATGACCTGAGCTGAAGTTGGACGTTTAACCGACTGAGCCACCCAGGCGCCCTGACATGAAGTACTTTACAAACATAAGACTAATTATGATGTTTCAAGGTGTGTGCGTGTGTGTGTGCACGCACGCATGACTGGGCTTTTCCGGCTTTTCGAAGTGAACTTTTAAGGAAATATTTTTCTCTCAATTTGTCGCTCTTTTCCTGTTTTACCAAATCCGCACGCGGCAGGTGGCATGAATAAAGAAAACATGTCTATGCTCTTTCGAAGGCTAAGCAGATACCACCCTCAGGTTGTGGTGAAATTACACACGGGGACTTGACCTGTCTTGTTTTATCAAACGGCCAATGATACACTACTGTCATTGCGTCACGGGCTTGGCTTTTCCACCACTCGTGGCCGACATTACTTCCTTTCCTCCTTGTCTTGGCTCCTTCTCGGCACTGCCCTGGTCCCCCTCCTACCTTACGGGATTGCTCCTCAGGGCCAGGACTTCGAAACGCATCTGCTGGCAGCGACGTGCCAATGTGTCATCTCTAACTTCCACAGCTCTGGAGCCCTGTCCCCTGCGGGTGCCCAGTTGTGATCACAAACGCAGGATGGCCAAAACACAGCCCCCGACTCCCATCCTGCCAAAGCTCTCCTTCCCCATGTGTGACCGCCTCTCTCTCCTCAGTCCCGCGTCCCACCCGTGTGCCTTCAAAACGTACCCAAACTTACCCAACTTCTGTCTTTATTACTTCCATCCTGGTCCAAGGCACAACCCGTTCACGCTTGGCCGAGCGAAGTGGCTTCCTCCTGGTCTCCTGGATCCATTGTGCTTCCCACAACCTGCTAAAATGTGGTCTTCCCCACTCCATAAAAACCCTGGAATTAGAGCCTCACAGTCCTGGGCTTGTATCCTTCTGATGGGCCCACACAACACGGACAAATCCAAACTCCCACCTGGCTTCCAGAGCCCTGGCCCTCCCTGGCTGCCCTTGGCCTTGCTGAGCCCGTCTCATTTTTCCTCTCCAGCCTCGCTCTGTGCTCTGGTCTCTGGCCATCCACGGCTCTTCCCCCACGGCAGGCTCTCTCCCTCCAATGGACCTTTGTATTAGCTCTTCGCTCCGCCTGGAACGTTCTCTGCCGCTTCCTTACTCGGCCGACACTGGCCTCTGGGTCCGGCTCCAGGCTGCGTGCTCACACTTTCCCCTTCACCGCAGCCAGGGTAGCACTGTCACATGCCTTCGTTTCAGTTCCCTTACAGCCCCCCTCACCTCCTGGTGTTTTGACCGGTTGGTTGGTCGGTCGTATATTTACTGGCGGTCTTACGGCCAGCAGTGCTTGTTCACACGGAGCAGGGCCCTCCTAGACGCCAAAGTCAACGCCCAGAGGGTGACGGTGAAAGAAATGGAGGGTTTCGTCTTCACGAATATGTTTTCACTGCCACGGAAATGTTCATGACGTTGCTGGACTCAGCAGCCCTTGGCTCCTCCTGCATCGGAAGGCGGACCCAAGGTGAGACCAAGAAGAGAGGCCATAGCCGGTCCTTCCCGTGGGCTCCTCCAACACGGAGGAGATGGGTGGGGGTGGGGGAGATCTTGGGCCGGCGTGCAAGCCGTAGCTCCGCGTGTCACACAAGCAAACCTCTTGGCACCGGGGTAGAGCATAGATCCCTGATTTAGAAACGCTCTGAATTACAGCCCTTCTAATTTAACGTGGTGTTATTGGGTGCGTCCCATACACCGCCATTTGGTCTGTTCCCGAAGAGCTCTTTCTCCGCTGTTCCTACATATACTGGGGTTTCTTTGATGTCACACCCCACAGCGATGTAGAAAATCCACATGACTCGTTCAATTCTATCAGAAGGGGACAAAATCTCTCAAAGCCTTTCTTGGACCGATCTATATATTTCCACTTAGCTAAGTCATGAATAAAATAATAATTTGACGGTTCTTTTTTTTTAAATTTTTTTTCAACGTTTTTTTATTTATTTTTGGGACAGAGAGAGAGAGAGAGAGAGCATGAACGGGGGAGGGGCAGAGAGAGAGGGAGACACAGGATCAGAAACAGGCTCCAGGCTCCGAGCCATCAGCCCAGAGCCCGACGCGGGGCTCGAACTCACGGACCGCGAGATCGTGACCTGGCTGAAGTCGGACGCTTAACCGACTGCGCCACCCAGGGCCCCTATAATTTGACGGTTCTTTACGGAACGTAAGAAATTGAGTGACACAAGCACCCCACGATTGTGCTCTGGGATAATAGACGCCTTTCAAAAATTGCTTTTGTCCTCTTGGCTCGTTTGGGGTTTTATTATTTTAACAATACAGGCAACCTATGCCAAAGACTTTTTCTGCTACATTTTGTAATCAAAGTAAAGCGATTATAGGCGTTTATTTGCTACCATGTACACGGTCAGTCTTTTTAAGCCACATCTTGGTCCATCTTTCATCTTTTATTTTTTAGGGGCGCCTGGGTGGCTCAGTCAGTTAAGCACCCGACTTCGGATCAGGTCGCGATCTCGCGGTTCACGAATTCGAGTCCCGCATCGGACCCTGTGCTGACAGCTCGGAGCCTGGAGCCTGTTTCGCATTCTGTGTCTCCGTCTCTCTCTGCCCCTCCCCTGCTCGCACTCTGTCTCTCGAAAATAAATAAACATTAAGCAATATTTATTTTTTAATAATTTCAGCATTTTTAATTTTTGAGTCATCTTTGATCATTTGCTTGGAAGCTTAACCAAAGGCTCATTATTTGAGTCCTTGCGCACCTGAGACTGTTTGACCAACAGAGGACAGCTTGGTCGCGTGCACGGCTTTTCAATCAGTTTGCAAAAAACCAATGATATTGTGACTTTGAATTTATCATTTTTGTAAAGCCCAGAGCTTTGTGATTCTTTGTCTGGGTTGCTTTTTTCTTTTATCCTAGCCCTAAATTAAATCATTCCAGAGATAAGTGGACAGGGACAGAACAAGTTGGCTGCTCGTGTGCAAGTTAGCATGCTTGGGGTACCGCTTAAATCATTTATCACATTAGCTACAAAACATTGCTGTGACATTTCGGCAGCCTTCCATTTGACTGGGGTCCAATGTACAGCACTAATTAATCCATAGTTGATGCTGATCATTTCCCATCTGTCTCTCTTGCTGGCACTATTTTTCAGAGACAGAAGACCTTGCCAAAGGATTAGGTTATACCATTCTCCCTCTAATTCCGTGCGTAGAGTCTTTGACCTATGACTCTGGATATACCTCTGGCAGCCTGTGGACAAATTCGGATAGCCCTCTGTGGTTCACTGTTACCCACTGTGGCCCCATCACATGTTTCTCTGTACAAACCGTTCGTCTCTGCACATAAGGAGAGATCACGTAGGAGGTCATCCTTGGACTTGGAATAAGATCCAACTACATGAGAAGAAGCCAACAATTTGGACAGGATTCATCCTCAGTGACTTCTGTGGCCAGTGTCCAGAGTTTGGGCTGTACCTCCCCTCCAGGGTCAGATCCTCTCCCATCAGATTTTCATAAACTGGTTTTCTTCCTACGTGCCCCACCTCCACCCACCTCCTTTTCGAATTTTCGAAGCTTTCGAATAATTCGAAGCTTTTCGAATTATTACTTTTATGTGCTACCGTTTCTTCTCTGCCTTTCCTTCTTATCGTGAAAATATTAGCCACGTACATTAGCCACGTAGGATCCATGTACCTCTCCCCTCCCCCTAAAATGCGGCGACAGTGGAAAAATCTCTCATCAGCTTTGTTCAGGGATCATGGCAATGAAACGAATCAGCAGAGGACAGCAGGCATGTCCTCCCGACGGAGGTCATGCCGACCCAGAGACCCAGCGACCCAAGTCCAGTGGGTTGATGTCGGGGCCAGAAATCCACCTTTTTGGAAAGCTTCTGGATATCTTGATCATCAGTCCCATGGGGGGAAACCAGAGAATTTCTGCATCTGAGGTCTGTAAGTGCCTGAGGGATTAAATAGTCCAAGCCTCCGAAGGGAAACAGAAGCCCAAGACCACATAGCTGATGGCTTTGCTAAAACATACAGAGACTCGTTCAGTATTTCCAGCACACTCACTTAAGAAAGACTGGAACGTTTCTGTTACATCTGAGGAAAATTTGCATCAGTGTGGCTTAAATTTAAATCTTCTAAAAATTGCTCCCGAAGAGGCAAACCCTCTCACACCATGAAAATGCCATCACTCCCTCCGGAGATGATTTCCCGGGATTCCAACGAGCGTGGGTTTCCCCGAGAAGTGAGGGTGGTGTCTAAATCGGTGACCTCGCTGCCCCCAAGTAATCACAACATAATTATTTGCATTTTTACTTTGATCCCCGAGCTTCAGTCTGAAAACCTAACGTGGGGGTGGGCAGTGGACAGTGAAGTCTATTTGGAACATGGCACAAAGTCTCAGAAAAAAATGACTGGCTAAGTATAATCCTACCGAGAGCACTCACACACTGGCCAGCGGCTGTATGTTTTTCAGGCCACCTGGAAACCCACTGAAATAAGAGGGGAGGTATGATCTCTTCTTTGCTTCTATTCTGTTGGATGATTGAATCACACACGTTTATCGTGGGGGACAATCATCTCTAGAAGGCATGTTGATGTTTTTGAGAACGTAATGTTAACTGTGGCTTGCCACGTGTGGCTTTCTTCTTTTGTTCAAATTGGATTCTTAACTCATACCGGGGTCAGCATGGGCTTCCAAATATACAATGGAGGAGTTGAACCAACTCTAAAAAAGATAAAAAGCAAACAGTTAATGTTTGGAACGCATCTGAGCATGGGTGGGTTGAATTCTTGCATTTATCCATCGGCCACAGAAACGAAGTGACACCGGGTCAAATTTTTAAAAACTCACGCTCTGCTGGGCGCTCTCGTGGGACCAAGTCTCTGGCAGCCGTGATTATATTCCTTTCCAGAGTAGGTGCTCCAGCGGGGGGAATGCTAACTATGCAGACAAGCAGGAGAGGAATGTGGTCACCTCTTAGCCCTGACCTGGGGGGTCAGAGGGAGACATCCCGGGAAGCAGAGCTTTGAAAGCAGAAGATAAACATGATGGATGGCGGGGGACTTGAAAGGGAGCAGAGGCAGCTGGCCGCCCTGGGGGTGCACAGACTCCCTTTACTCAATGCCTTCCCTGAGCCCCCAGGCTGTGGGCCCTTTGCGCCCACTTGGGCAGACTTTCCCGAAAAGGGAACTGGACGCTTGTAGGGGAAGGGTCTGTCCAGGGTGCAGGGCTGGTGACTTGGTCTGTGGCTGATCTGCCTGCCCGTCTCGCTGTCACCATTCAAAATGCCTAGGAGAGTCTCAAATTTTTAATCTTGAAATCTAAAGGCGATGGAGAGGGGCCTCGAGTTGCTCCAAGCATCTCCTGTGGGGATCAGTCAGGGCGCAGGGCTTTGTTTCGAAGGAGGTAAGCTGGGGTGGAACCTGCTCACGCTGCTGGTTCAGGACCCGGTAGGAGAAGCTGCAGGCTCTGCCCTCTGTCTGTCACTGCCCGGGCCAAGGGCAGAAGGGACCCTTGAGGACTCCATTGAAGCCCACCTGCTCGCACGGTCATTCCGGGCTCTTGACGCTGCGGCTTCTGCTTCTCCTCTGAAAACTCCCTGCACGGCCACCGCAACCCAGAGAACCAGACTCCGTGCCGGGTTCCCACAACCTCCCTGCACTCTTCCTCCCTCCGACATTTGTCCAGGACCCATCCCTCCCTCCCAGCCCTCCTGAGGAATTCGTTTTTGATAGAATTTTTTTTAACGTTTACTTATTTTTGAGAGAGACAGAGTGCGAGAGAGGGAGGGGCACAGAGAGCGAAGCACAGAATCCGAAGCAGGCTCCGGGCTCTGAGCCGTCAGCACAGAGCCCGACGCGGGGCTCAGACCCATGGACCGAGACCTCATGACCCGAGTCGAAGTCGGACACTTAACCGACTGGGCCACCCAGGCGCCCCATCTCCTGAGGAATTCTACCCTGTCCTTCAGAGCCCAGCTCGTTCACATTTCTAGGACCCTGTCCTCAGACCCCCGAGGGCATGCTGTTCCCATCTGTTTCCACTCTCTGCCTCCTATGGTTCATCCACCCAGTTAATTCCAGTAAATATATTTACTTACTCAACAGTTATCATGTGATCCTCGATACATCCTCTAATGAGGATCAGTTAGCCTTTGGGGGGCATCCCTAAGAATCCGTGGATTGATGGGGCGCCTGGGTGGCGCAGTCGGTTGAGCGTCCGACTTCAGCCAGGTCACGATCTCGCGGTCCGTGAGTTCGAGCCCCGCGTCAGGCTCTGGGCTGATGGCTCGGAGCCTGGAGCCTGTTTCCGATTCTGTGTCTCCCTCTCTCTCTGCCCCTCCCCCGTTCATGCTCTGTCTCTCTCTGTCCCAAAAATAAATAAACATTGAAAAAAAAAATTAAAAAAAAAAAAAAGAATCCGTGGATTGATGAGTTAATCTGTTACCATCATCGTTTTCGTCAGAGCGCAGGTGGCTGCCTCTGAGGCAGGTGGGGGCCTCCCTGGGGTGGCGGTGAGTCCTTGAGGCTCACTTCTGGCCTTTAATAACCTCCTCGCTCTTTGGCATGACGCCATGTCCCAGAGTCACTCGCCTGCCCTGTACCTGGGTCAGCCGTTTCTCCAAGCATCTCTGCTTTCCTTTGCTGCCACACTTCTGAATTTCCCTGAGCTGTAAAATGGTACCTTGTCTGGCTACGATCTATATCTCTCGGATACTCTATAATATTGTGACGTTTTCATGTATTTATTCAACAATTACGCGTTCTCCTTCGCGATGCCTGCCCATGATTTCGTCCAATTTACACGAGTGATGCATATGCGTGTATGCTAACAGACTCATAGTTCGTTATTTATTCCACACGGCAATCCCTCGACAATTGCATGTTTCACGAACATCTTCCCCTACTTCACGGTTTCTGTCGTCTCATTATTAGGGTTCCTCTCCCGGGACAGAACATTTTCATTTTATGTGGACAAATGAAAAACATGTTTGTTGGGGCGCCTGGGGGGGCTCAGCCGGTTAAGCGTCCGACTTTGGCTCAGGTTATGATCTCACGGTTTGTGGGTTCGAGCCCTGCGTCGGGCTCTGTGCTGATGGCTCAGAGCCCGGAGCCCGCTTCGGATTCTGGGTCTCCCTCTCTCTCTGCCCCTCCCCCGCTCATGCTCTGTGTCTCTGCCCTTCCCCCATTCATCCTGTGTCTCTCTGTCTCTCTCTCTCTCTCAAAAATAAAGCAAAAACGTTTCTAAAAATTAAAAAAAAAACACCTGGCGCTTAGTCTTCCATTGTATGGACACCCCACAACTTGTTCATCCGCCGTGTGGCTGATGGACGCCTGTTGTTTCCAGTTGACGGCTACCATGAATCAATCCTATAGGACACACCTATGTCGGTCTTTCCAATGGACGTGCACACATCTGTTTGGGGTTCGTGCCAAAGAGTGAAATCGCTGGCAGGGTAGCTGTATGTAGAGTGACCACAAGTTCCCTTTGCATCCAGATAATTCATGTCTATGCCCAGGATTATGTCCCAGCTTCCTATGTTGCCTTATGCGCGAGGGGCACACCCTCTCTCAGTTGTCCCACGGCAAAGGGACTGCAGCTTTGCTAGGTGGTGAGGTCCCCGAGCCGGACCCGGTTCCACCCCTCCTGCCCACCCCCAGTCTCCAAATTACTGAACGAAAGGGGGTGGAATGAATGGCCTTCACCCTAACCGTGGGGACGTTCCCCAAGCCTGGCACAGTCCTTACGAGCCCCATGGAAACAGGCACTTCTGGTGTCCTGTCCCTCGAAGGAAGAAGGAAGCCCCTTGTCCACGGAGGGAGCCGGGAAGTGGTGAGAGCCCGGCCTGAACGCCGCCCGTCCGGTTCCAGCGCCAGCAGCTGTTGCGATGACGGTCACACTTTCCCTTCCTGAAGGTGGTGTTGCTGGCCCCCGCCCCCCTGAAGCTCTCTGTGTAGACTCCTCCGTGGTTGACCCTCCTTGACCGGTAGCAGAGCACACACACTGTTTGGACTGACCCTGCCTTCATGTGATTCCACTGCTTAACCCGCTAAGCGGCGTGCAGGCGCTGTGTCCCCACGTCCCCCCCAGCCGGCCGGAGGCCGCACCGACTTCCCTTACTGTCGGGGGCCGATCGAGAGCCGTTTCTTTTCTGGGCTCTGGGTCAACACAGTACAGCCCCCTGCTTCCTCTCCCTGGGACTCCGTTTCATTTCTTATTGTGTTCACACTTCCTTCTTTTGTGTAGGGATTCCCCTATTTCCAGTCAAGCCCTTAATTTTTCCTTACCTCCATAACTGCTTAACCAGCCAGCGAGAAGACGAGGAGAGGTCCCTGCCCCCCCTTACGGCTACGCCTGGAACCTCACAGAAGTTCCCCTAAGGAACAGAGAAGTGCAGGGGCGTCTGGGTGGCTCAGTCGGTTGAGGTTCAACCCTTGATTTCAGCTCAGATCATGATCTCACAGTTTGTGGGTTAGAGCCCCGCACTGGCCTCTGTGCTGACAGCTCAGAGCCTGCTTAGGATTCTCTTTCGCCCTCCCGGTCTCTCTCGGCCCCTCCCCCACTCAGGCTCGCTCTCTCAAAAATAAGTAAACGTAAAAGAAAGAAAGAAAGAAAGAAAGAAAGAAAGAAAGAAAGAATGGAGAAATGCAGCTGAGGGACTTCCACAGGCCAACAGCTGCCTCGCCATCCTGATAACACCTTCTGGAATCTACCCCAGCATTCCCAGATGGTCGCGGGTCATTTTCTTTCTCTTTTCTTTGTTTTAGTTTAATTTTTTTTTAAATTTACGTCCAAGTTAGTTAGCACATAGTGCAACAATGATTTCAGGAGTAGATTCCTTAGTGGCCCCCCCCCCATTTAGCCCGCCCCCCCCCCCCACAACCCCTCCTCCAACCCTGTTTGTTCTCTATATTTAAGTCTCATGTTTTGGCCCCCTCCCTGTTTTTATATTATTTTTGCTTTCCTTCCCTTAGGTTCATCTGTTTTGTCTCTTAAAGTCCTCATGTGAGTGAAATCATGTATTTGTCTTTCTCTGACTAATTTCACTCAGCATAATACCCTCCAGTTCCATCCACGTAGTTGCCAATGGCAAGATTTCATTCGTTTTGATTGCCGAGTAATACTCCATTGTATATACATCCCACATCTTTTTTATCCATTCATCCATCGATGGACATTTGGGCTCTTTCCCTACTTTGGCTCTTGTTGATAGTGCTGCTATAAACACGGGGGTGCATGTGTCCCTTCAAAGCAGCACACCCGTATCCCGTGGATAAATGCCTAGTAGTGCAATTGCTGGGTCGTAGGGTGGTTCTACTTTTAGTTTTTCGAGGAACCTCCATCCTGTTTTCCAGAGTGGCCGCACCAGCTTGCATTCCCAGATCGCGGCTCATTTTCTAATCAGAAATCACCTCAATCTGGTCTCAACCTTGATAGAAAAGGTGGATAAGACTCCCAGAGAATACATTTAATTTGAATTCCTTACCCAGGCAAGTTTTCGAAGAGAGCTGCTCTGAAGGCTCATGTGCTCAATGGTTTGTCTGGAAGTCAGAAAGCTCTTTATCAACGGAAACTGTGGAGGATTGGTGGTTAGGTCCACAGAAGCTTGTCTAATATAACCTCAACTAATCGACCATTTTAACGAAAAAACGCAGTGCGCAACAGGGTCCTCGCTAGTAACAACAGCACACCTCCAGTGACATTCAGTACAGAACCCTGACGGCCGGAGAAGGCAGGGAAAACAAATCTCGACTTTTATGGGGATGTTACCTGAGACTGCTCAACACTGTAAAGAGCTTTATAGAAATGTAATATTCTATTTGGTTTCACTTAAAGCAGGCTTTACTTTTTCTTGAGCCACTGAAGTGATAGAATCACTTCGGCGTATGCACCAGAGATTAATCACGATACCGTCAGGTTCCAGCTTTGAAGTGGAGTAGATATCCAGTTACCCGCTAGACAGCTGGAGAGACTGAATCCAAGGGCTTCTCCATGTAGTCCCCCCAACAGCTTCACATTTTAGATGCTTCTATTATCACCTCCATTTTGTCTGTGAGGAAACTGAGGCACAGAGAAGTTAAGCGGCTCGTCGGAAGCCACGTCGCGAGCAAGCAGGGAGGCTGGGCTGTGCACTGAGCCAGCAGGCCCACCGTCCCTCATACTGCACAGCCCCACTCGGATGGCTTCAGACAGGGAGGGGCACTGAGAGACAAGAGACAGGACATGACAGTGTAGTGGGGTCACCGGGGAGCAGGACACTTCAGCTACAGGGTCTCTCTCGAAGCTAGAATTAAGAGTGGGCAGAGCAAGGGATGCCCTGGGAGACGGGCTTCATAGGGTTGGACAGTCAGAGCCACTCGTGCTCCCGAGGGAGCCGAACCCACCACCTCCACTGAAATTCAACCTTTCCCTTGTCCCTTGGCCCCCCTCATGGGGGAGCCCACGCCGAAGGAGACGACAGCATTTGTAGGTGGGGGGACTTGCCAAGATCCGGGCGACGCCCCAGCGTCCGTGTGATGGGAAAAGCAGACAGAGGTTTGAGCAGACGGGATACGATGGTTCTGTATTAGAGTTCCCTTGAGAAACAGAACAAGGGGGAGAAAGATGACAGACAGACAGGCAGGCAGGCAGAAGAGAACCAGGAAAACAGGTGGGGTGGCTCAGTCTGAAGGCCCAAGAACCAGGAGTGCAGGTGGCTAAGGGCAGGGCGTCCTGGTTCCCACGGGGAGTGTATTCCCTCTTCCTCCACCTCTGTTCCAGGCAGGCCCTCCTGGGATCGGGTGACGCCCACCCACACTGCTGAGGGCATCATCTTCATTCGACTGATTCAAGTGCCAGTATCTTCTGGAAACACCCTCACAGGCACACTCAGCTCTCTGGGCAGCCCTCAGGCCCATGAAATCGACCAATCAAGTTAGCCATCACAGGGCGCCTGGGTAGCTCGGTTGGTTAAGCATCTGACTTCGCCTCAGGTCAGGGTCTCACAGCTCGTGGGTTCAAGCCCCACATCGGGCTCTGTGCAGACAGCTCGGAGCCTGGAGCCTGTTTGGGATTCTGTGTCTCCCTCTCTCCCTCCCTCCCTCCCTTTCTCTCTCTCTCAAAAATAAGTAAACATTATTATTATTTTTTTTTTTAATTAGTCATCACAAGTCCCCTAAGCCTGGGAGAAATAAGACAAGTTTAGGGACCTGAAAGACCAGAGACGCTGTGGACACTGAAGGAGATAGAGAAAGAGACAGAGACAGAGAGACGGAAGACAGAGAGACAGAGGCAGGGGCCAGGTCATGCAAATATTTCCCATTTCCATGGAGTGTCACTGCGTGTTTGACACAGGGGAGTAAGTGGACCTTAGTAACTGGACCCTGAGTAAAAGTTTAAAGAGACCCCTCTGGGAGGAGAGAAAATCCCCTGGGGCCGCCTGTGTGGTCCCTGCTGTGCCCTTTAGCTCATGAAGTGTGAGAGGAAGTCGGCGTAGGGGGCCTGCTGGTGATGCGTAAGTCTATATCGCTCTTTTTTACAAATTTTTTAAAAAGATTTATTTATTTTTTGAGCAAGAGATTTATTTTTTTTTTTTGAGAGAGAGAGAGAGAGAGAGAGAGAGAGAGAATGTGAGTGGGGGAGGGGCAGAGAGAGAAGGAGACAGAAGATCCAAAAGCAGGCTCCAGGCTCCGAGCCGTCAGCCCAGAGCCCGATGAAGAATTCGAACCCATGGACCATGAGATCATGACCCGAGCCGAAGTCGGATGCCCAACCAACTGAGCCACCCAGGCGCCTCCCCACATCACTCTTGAAAAGAGTGTATTTGTGGGGCGCCTGGGTGGCGCAGTCGGTTAAGCGTCCGACTTCAGCCAGGTCACGATCTCGCGGTCCGTGAGTTCGAGCCCCGCGTCGGGCTCTGGGCTGATGGCTCGGAGCCTGGAGCCTGTTTCCGATTCTGTGTCTCCCTCTCTCTCTGCCCCTCCCCCGTTCATGCTCTGTCTCTCTCTGTCGCAAAAATAAATAAACATTGAAAAAAAAATTAAAAAAAAAAGAATAATAAAATAAAAGAGTGTATTTGACTCTGCACCATATTGGTAATGCAGAAACACATCTACTCCCATACCAGTTTCCCAACAAATTCTTGTGCATTCGATGGGGTCTGGTTTCCTCCGTGGGAAGCTAACTTGCGAGTTCCGCGTGGTCTTTCCAATCTTAGAAGGAAACAATGAATGTTAAGGCCAAAACGAGAGAACAATTAACCGCGGCAGGAAATGGAGGCTATTCTTGATGTAGTCTCCATATGTCATCTTGATTCTAACTCCATAAATGTTCAATTCCGTCATCATGAAATCAGTCACTGAGGTGTATTTCAGAGCAATAAAACGGCCCCCAAACGTTTGCCTTCTGGCTGGCATTGCTCTGCGTGAAAAACATGCCAACATATTAACATACTTCCCAAATGGACATTCATTAAACATCAGAATGAAAGAGGCACATCTCGGGTCACAAAGTTCCCGATATCTTCATGACGGTCCCGGGGAGGTCTCCATCTCTAACGCTCTTCTTGGCCCGTAGCATCTGTGGCTGTAATCGTGTTTAAGCAGTGGCATTTTTTACTCAGGAATCTGACTGCCCACATTGATCTTAAATTCTATGCTGAAAGCCCGAGGAGTGGGTGTGATGGTGCCGTAGACATCTGTAGCTGCCATCGAGAGAAGGTTCCCTATGAACTCCCAAGAGATGACGTCATACAGTCTCCTGTGTGTGGGCCCTGCTAACGCGCTTCCAGAAGCAAAGGCAAGACGCGACAGTTAGGGTGCCTTCTCACCTGCTGGGCGTTGGGCTCTGATAACCTCATTTAACATCACTGATGGTGTTGTTATCACCACCCCTCTGGCAATTGTACAGATGCGGATGAGCCCGGGGAAGAGGGTCAGAGCCAGCCTAAGGCCACACGGCCATTGCATAGACGACCCAGGATCTGATGAACCCAGCCACGCTGACTTCAGACCTGGATCCCCAGCCCCCTACTTTTTACTCTGCGTCTCGTAACTCCTTTCCCAATGGGAGAATGATGACTTCTCCAAGAGAGGCTCCAGACGTAGCTCTGAGCCAGCTCCGACGAGTCCCTTCTCTTGGGCACTGGGGAGTCTGAGGCCCTGGGCTAGGGTCCTTGGGTGTTAAGGGTGTGTCCGGCTCCTCGGACCTTGGCTTCCTCATCTGTGAAATGGGCATATGAAGGCAAAAATAGCCACCGCCCAGGGCCTGGCTCACAGACCATGTAGGTCAGGAAGTCACTTGTTTCTGCACAACACGGGCAGGAAATGAGTGAAACGCGCTCGCCGTCTTTTTTACGAGCTTGCTCTTGGCTTTCCTAAGCTGTGTCTGCCTGTCCAGGAACGGCGTCGACGCTGCAGGGCACCGCTGCAGGGCCTTGAAGAAATGCTGCTTTGGGTAAGAGGACACTGGGTGGCTGTCCCTGGCCCCTTTTCATTGATCAAAGGCTATTTAGTGTCACTTTGAGCCACTTAGAGTTCAGATCCTTCATCCGAAGCCCCAGGATAAGGGTTAGAAAGCTGGGAGGACCCAGTGGGAGGAAGAAGGCAGAACTCTTGGCCCAACTCTTAGGAAACTCGACAAGCCAAGTTTGTTACTTTAATTTTTCTGGCTGTCATCCGCCGGGTAGGTTTGGGGTGGCATCTCAGAGGGCATTTTGCTTTAACCGTGACGTGGGGGAAGGGGAGGGCCAGCTATGGTTACTTATGTCGGGGCACCAATGCCTGGCAGGCTCCCCGAGCCCGGGAGGGAACACACTGGCCTCCCTCTCTGACCACAGTCCCCCTCCTTACTGCCCCGACATGACCCCAGGACCGGGGACCAGCTTCTCTGCACCCTTTCTGCGTCAGGCAGGTGCCGAGACCACGTAATCGTCTTTCCGTCTTTGGTTTGGATCTGGGAATGTGGGTCTACGTTGTGGTTCTCACGGGCCAGCGTTAACCAGAAGCCCTCAGAAAGGTTTTCAGGAATACAGATCATCGGTTCGTGCTGCAGACATTCCAAATGAGCCGGCGTGGGGTGGAGCCCGGAACCTGCATTTATCCAGCACACCGGTCATTCTGCGACCACATGGAAAGCATGGGCCTTAGGAGTGAAAACCCCAGGGCATCCCCGGCCTGGCTAGATGCAAACAGAAAGTCACGGTCCCATCAGCTTGCGCTCCTGAGCGTTTCCAGGGTGCCCGCTCTGTGCCAAGTGGGGCTTTTAGACACAGGGCCCCATCTAATCCCCAGGACAAACCATGGCAGGGCATCTTCCCGTGCTGGGTGAGGTGACCGCACAGGCCTCCGATTCAGAGCTGGTACCACCCACCGCGGCGACCGTGACCCCTCAGGCCTCTTGCCCAGCTCCGCGGTCTCCGGGCTCACCTCCTTCTCTCATTGGTCCCCTGGCTGTCCCAGGACGACTCGGCCCACACAGCCTTTCAATCAGGTCCCAGGTATTTTGCCACAAGCTCCTTGAGCACCAGTATAGTATGTTGCCTTCGGGGCGGGAGACGGGGGGTGGGGGTGGGGGTCACGGGACTGGCCCCCAAGTTTGCTGTGGCACCCGTGTGATTTTACGGGACGCAGGCACTTTGCCGGGGAAGTGCTTTGGAAAATGCCTGCTGGTGCTGGGCTGTAGGGCTCAGGTTGGTGTCTTTGGTCAAACCCTGGTGTCTGAAGACATGGCAATGGGCTTGCAGCTCTGATGCAGAGGAAATGATACCCCCCGGCCCGCTTCTGACAGTGGGTACACAGAGCAGGATTTCTATCCCTTTTCCACAGAGAAAGTACCTAGTAATTATACTCAGGCTTGGGCCTTCGAAGGACACAAGATGGGTCCCCTCCAGACCTTCGATGGTGAGGCCGAGCTGTGATTAGAGAGTTGGCCGGTCTTGTGGCCGGTGGGGGTGGGGCAGGGCTGTCAGCTTCCCCCTGACGGGAGCCTCCTTACGTCTCAAGGGAATGAATAAGGCCCTCAGCAAAAGGACAGAGAGAAAGCTCTGGGAAAATAACACTCTAGGGATGAGATGAGGCAAATTTGGTCACGGATTCTCAAAAGGAGCAGCCAAAGGGATCGAAGAAGTTTCCAGAAATGAGTGGTAAGCCAACGCGCCTCATATGTCCTGGGAATGGTTGGATTCCAAATATTATGCTTCTCCTCCTTTAAACCACTAAAATTCTCAGATGCTGTGATTCTCTGGACGGCAAACTCCGTTTGCCAGAACCATCTTTGACACAGGAAACAGCACCAAAGCCTCCGTCCTTTACGTAGGAAAAAAAAAAATTACGTTCACTCTAACTTAACTGGGAGGTACCCACAACCTGGAAGATGTAGGTCCCCCTGAGAACCTTGGAAATCCTCCTTGAGATTTCTTTTTAAAAAAAATTTTTTTAACGTTTATTTATTTTTGAGACAGAGACAGAGCATGAACGGGGGAGGGGCAGAGAGAGAGGGAGACACAGAATCGGAAGCAGGCTCCAGGCTCTGAGCCATCAGCCCAGAGCCCGACGCGGGGCTCGAACTCACGGACCGCGAGATCGTGACCTGAGCTGAAGTCGGACGCGCAACCGACTGAGCCACCCAGGCGCCCCCCTCTTTGAGATTTCAAGTGTCAACGGACACGTGTCCTTACACAGCAAGACTCAGGGGAGGCCCCTGCCCATCCCAGCCACCGCGACAGCTCCCTCATGGAACAAGTGGACTCATCTAACATCTCGCCCAACCTGCCTTGAGCATGGTGGACCGAGAGATGGGGAAGATGGGGCTCTTCCTTCTGGAGCTTTCTGAATAGCCGAACTCCTGACGGTAAAAGTGAGCACGGACCCTCAGACATGGCTAAGACCCTGGCCGGTCTGTCCCTGGCCCTCCATCCACTCACTGTATTAATCTGATCAGGGACAACCAGGGCCACGCGTCCTGCTCGCAGCTCCCATCTAAGGGGGGAAGCATTTTCATGTGACACCAGCGCACAGGATGCTCAAGGCGGGTTTCCTGGTACGGGACCTCAGCCAACGGATATTCTCTGGGGATGGATACCAGGCAGGCTCTTAAACTTAAAACGTCTCTCCTTCTTGGTGACACGTTGCTTCGGATACACCACCAAAGACTTGCTCTTTGAGAGAACACTGTTCTCCCCAGCAACGTGTTTCGAAAGTGAGTGCTGATCACGAGAGTGCTCATTTATCTTACATATACTTGCATTTTCCCCCTTATTCAGTATGCTCCTAGGGGTACTAATAGACCAGCCTGGGAGGGGTTTAGTTCACCAAACCACACCTCAGATAATTAAAAATAGATTAGAGGGGCGCCTACATGGCTCGGTCGGTTGAGGGTGTGACTCCTGATTTCGGCTGAGATCTTGATCTCACAGTTCGTGGGTTCGAGCCCTGCGTCGGGCTCTGTGCTGACAGTGTGGAGCCTGCTTAGGATTCTTTCTCTCTCCCTCCCTCTCTCTCTCTCAAAAGAAATGAATAAACTTTAAAAAATTCAAAATAAATTTGAGTTGGAGCGCCTGGGTGGCTCAGACGGATAAGCTTCCAACTTCGGCTCAGGTCATGATCTTATCGTTCATGAGTTCAAGCCCCATGTCGGGCTCTGTGCTGACAGCTCAGAGCCCGGAGCCAGCTTCGGATTCTGTCACCCTGTCTCTCTGCCCGTTCCCCACTCATTCTCTCCCTTTCTCTCTCTCTCTCTCTCTCTCTCTCTCAAAAAATAAATAAACAAAAAAATAAAAATAAATAAATATGAGTTGATTTACAGTGAATTATAATGAAGGAAATGAAATACCAGAAGTTAGTGGACCCATTCCGATCCTTACCTGTACACTGGCTGACCCTGGCCGTTGGAGAGGGTTTTATTTCCCTGCTGCTCGTGTAACAAAGGACCACAATCCTGGTGAGCTGAGGAATGGATTCAGCCGTGTGGTCAGCTTACACTCATGAGCACAGTAGACGAGCAGCCTGTGACGCTGTCCCTCTCCTTGGTGGCATTCGGAACTTGGGGAAAACGTGTATTATCGATGCACAGTAACGATTAGTTACATGTACACATGCGTGCTTAAAGGCAGATATTTCAAAGAAATGGAAGATTTTGGCAAATCGGTGCTACGTGAGTTATGATCAAATAGGATTTCCAGTTACTTCTGACCGACTCTTCTGTGTTATTTAGATTTCCAACAAGGAGATATTTTGTTCCGCGGCCACAGATAGCTGATGCAATGACTTTCTAAAGTTGTACAGGGCCGGAACATAGCAGAGTTGAGCCTGGAACTTGGGAAATCTACTTGAGAACTGTGTTTAATGTTGTCATTGTTCTGAAGAGGTCAATGTCTGTCTTGTGACAGAGGATAAAGCGTCAAGGGTGGGGTGGGGGAAGATATGGAGGAAGGACCTGAGGGGAGCGAGCCTTGGGTTTCCGATGCCTACTAAGCGAAGGGGCCTCCTGCCTACATAGCTGTGGCCACGAAGATGTCTGGAATGTCACGCTCAGCCATGCCCGATAGCTATTGTCATTGGAATCGGGACGGAGGACAGAAGTAGGACCCTGCCACCTCCAGACTGTCAAGTTCAGAGTGGTCTGGCTGCAAGGACCCAGCCCTTGTGTGCTTGGGGTACAGCTGGGCACCACCTACAGGTGGCATTTCACATGGGTCCTTATGTCCAGGCTCGTGTCTCAGCCCCTTTTGAAACTCTGATGGTAATCAGACACACCCCACCCGCGGCCAGGCCTGGCGCTCCCTGCTTCTTGCTGGCCCATCTCCCCACCGTGAGGCTGCTCTGGTTACCCTGGCTGGGGGCCAGCTCGGAACCTCAGACACTACTACGTGCCTGGCATGGAGTCCAGCCACTTCCCGAACCTCCTGCCACCTGATTAGATCTCCTTTGATGTTGCGACAGGAGGTGGCGGGGTAATCTCTCCCTCCCCAGCGTGGCCATAAATACCGCTTCCTTTCTTCCCGGGGGCTGAGAGAGCCGCCTCTCCCGCCCACGGGCCAAGCTTACTTGGCTCTAAACCCCAAACACAGGCACCACGTCGTGTGTCTACCGGAGGAAGTGCCCCACCCTGATTCCAGAACCCAGCACCCCAAAGGCCAGAACCGGTCCATGTAGGGACTGCTCAGCCTCTGGAAAGTCGGCATCATTTTAAAGTAAATCGGAGGACGGATGCCAAGCCAAGCAAAGGCCGAATGGACCCAACCCTAGGACAGTCGATAATGGCTTCCAGGCTGCCCCTCCCAGCAGCAAACGCAGTGGGCCCATCTCTTCATATCTCAAGAATCTCTCTGGAGAGCTTGGGTCAGGGAGGCGGGGTGCTCCAGCTCTGGTGGTAGCCCAATACCTCTTTCTGACAGGTGATTCCCAGACAGGAAGGGTTCAACCTTTCATAGCGTGTCGGGAGAGGCAGCTGAAGGAGTAAAAAGAAAGAAGCGTACGTAAATGGCGGACGCAGTCAATGGGAACCTTGAGCTAACTTCACCCCTCCCCTGATTCCTGTGCCACAGTGAAGCCCTGTGAGAAGGCTAGGGCGCTACTAACTTGCTCCTGCTTCTAATAAACACCGGACACATTTATTCCATGACAGAAACTGTGCCCCCACTGTCAAGGGGTCAACCCTACCACCCCTTGAGTGCTCAGTGCGGCTACCTGCTCCCCTCCTCCCCCCAGCCCGGCAGGAGCACAAGATTTGAAGTGAATTTGTTTGTATGCAAATGCCGAGCCACCCAAGTACCCAGCCGCAGGATGCATGGGCTCCAACAGGGAACCACCACAGAGATGTGACCTTCCTGCCCGGTGTTTTGTGAACTGCCGGTGGCTAAAGCCGAGACTTAAGAGCCATTGGCACCCAGAGCGAGGCCAGGAACTAATTCCCTCCCATCTTCCATCCCCTTCTCCCCAGGTGCCTCCAAAATGAAAGAAAAACACAAACGAAACTTCAGTGATATCAATGATACCACGTTGGGATGGGTAAACACACCAGAAGTGCCCGACTATGCAATCACATAATTGTTGGAGGTTTTAAATGCACAAACGGCACTGTCAATTTTATTAGGTAAGATAACGGAAGTTAAAAGTTTGCATCTTTTTGAGATAAAGCATTGAGGTGAAAGATATCATGTTGGACTTGAAAACATTTCAACAAAAATAAAAGATATTTTGAGAGTTTTCGTTATTTCTTTCTTTATTTTTGAGAGAGAGAGAGAGACACAGAGAGAGAGAGCACACATGCATGTGCGAGTGAGTGGGAGAGGGGCAAAGAGAGAGACAGAGAATCTCAAGCAGGCTCTGTCTTCAGCGCTGAGCCTGATGCGGGCCTCGACCTCATGAACTGTGAGATCACGACCTGAGCCGAAACTGAGAATCAGACGCTGAACAGACTGAGCCCCCCAAGGGCCCCTAAAAGATGTTGTTTTTTTTTTTTTAATGGCAAAATGACAACAATGGTTAAACCAGGATTGGCAGGTGATAATTACATTATTTTCTCTACTTTTCTCCACAGAAGACAAATTCACAAGGAAAAGCGTTTTGTGCTTTTTTTCAAGCAGTTTTTGTTTCCTTTAAGAAGAGAATTTTTGGTGGCTGGGGTGGGGCAAGGGTTGGTCTTTTTTTTCTTCTTCTTCTCCTGATTACAAAATTATACAGTCTGTTGTAGAATTTTTAGGTTATCCTGAGGACCCACAAAGAAAAGGATCAAAGTCACTCATGAGATGAGCACTCAGGGACAGCTCAGGGATGACCACTGTCATCACCCAGATGCATGACCTTCTTTCTATGCCTATTACACACCATTAAGAATCACTCTACATAAGGACAAGCCCATGCAAACTTGCCAATATTTGACCACGTTAACTGACAAAACAGAAATTCATATCATTCAACTTTAAACACACAGAAGATTGGGAAAAGCGTATACCATGCACAAAAGTCAACTAGAAATGGATCGGACTTCTGCAGGAGACCTGAACCCGTAAAACTCTGAGATGAAAACACAGTGGGTCAGCCCCTTGACATCACTCTTGGCAATTTTTCAGGTTCTTTGGATTTGACACCAAAAGCAAAGGCAACCAAAGCAAAAATGAACAAGCGGAACAATGTCAAACTAAAAAGTTTCTGTACAGTGAAGGAAACCATCAACAAAATGAAAAGGCAAACTACGGAATGGGAGAAAATATTTGCCAGTCATATTTCTGATAAGGGGTTAATACCCGAAATATATAAAGAACTCATAACTCAATAGCAGAAAACAATTTTTTGGATTAAAAATAGGCAGCGGGTCTGGGGCGCCTGGGTGGCTCAGTCGGTTGAGCATCCGACTTCAGCTCAGGTCATGATCTTGTGGTTCGTGAGCTCGAGCCCCACGTCAGACTCTGTGCTGACAGGTCAGAGCCTGGAGCCTGCTTCAGATTCTGTGTCTCCGTCTCTCTCTGTCCCTTCCCTGCTCATGCTCTGTCACTGTCTCTCAAAGAATAAATAAATGTTAAAATAAATTTTTTTTTAAATAGGCAGAGGGACTGAAGAGACCTTTTTCCAAAGAAGGCATACAGATGGCCAACAAGTGCATGAAAAGGTGCTCAGCATCAATAATCATCAGGGAAATGCAAATCAAAACCACAAGGAGAGATCACCTCACACCTGCTACGATGGCTTTTATCAAAAAGACTAGAGGTAACAAGTGTTGGCGAGGATGTGGAACAAAGGCAACTCTGTTGGTGAGGATGTGAATGCTGCAGCCACTCTGGAAAACGATACAGAGGTTCTTCAAAAAAATTAAACAGAACTGCTATGTGATCCAGCAATCCCATGCTATATCCAAAAGGAAATGAAATCATGGACCCAAGAAGGTATCTTCACTCCCATGTTCATCTCAGCATCATTCACAATAGCTAAGATACGGAAACAACCTAAGTGTCGGTCAACGGATGGATGGACACAGAAGATGTAATATAATGGAATATACGGCTGTCAGCCATAACACAGGATCTGGGGATCTGACCTCCAGCATGGTGACTACAGTCAGTAATATTGCATTGACATCTGCTAATACAATAGCAGCGGATCTTAAGCGTTCTTACCTTCGTAACAGGAAAAGAAGGTAACCATGCGAAGTATTAGACGTGTTCATGAATCTGATTGTGGTGTCCGTTTCACAATGTATACGTATATCAACTCATCACATCGTACACCTTAAATATATGTGATTTTACTTGTCAGTTAGACCTCAGTTCATCCGGGTAAGGGGTGCGCGGTACGGGGAACAAGAATCTGCCCGTCCAGCCTTTCCCACTGACTTTTCCTGATAAACTTTTATATCCTATTGAAAGTTCTAAAACAGAACCCCATGGGGACTTTGAAAGTGGTCGTATTAAAATGACAGCATTCTTGGGGCACCTGGCTGGCTTAGTCAGCGGAGCAGAGGACGCCTGATCTCAGAGTCATGAGTTCGAGTCCCATCCTGCGAGTAGAACTGACTAAAAACAATAAAACTAAAGGGGCACCTGGGTAGCTCAGTCTGTTGTGGGGTCCGCCTCTTGATTTCGGCCCAGGTCATTCATGATCTCACGGTTCGTGAGTTTGAGCCCCACATCGGGCTCTGTGCTGGCAGTTTGGAGCCTGCTTGGGGTTCTCTGTCTCTCTTTCTCTCTCTCTCTCTCTCCCTTTCTGGCCTTCCTCTGCTCATGCATACTCTCTCTCTATCTCAAAGTAAAGTATCTCTTTGCTTTGCTTCTCAAAGCAAAGAGAAAGCACACTTTCTCTCTATCTTTGAGTAAATTTTTTATCTCAAAAAATTAATTAAATAAAAAATAAATAAATAAAACTTAAAACATGATAACATTCATTATGTCATTATTGAAATCTTTTTGTGTCCCTTAGCAAAGTCTGATGTCCTTCCTATAGGACCTAATAATATCTGATTTCGGCTACACAATCAGTAGTTACAAATGTTTTGAGATAGTCTTCTTTACGTTATGTTTTAGGTGGTCACAAACACACATATATACACATATATGTATTTTTTTTTATTTTTGACTTTTGTGTACCATAATCCTGTCACCCTTATTAAGTTTTTCCATTGCATCACAGCTATGACTAATGATAATTTTGGCTTCTTTCCAGTGGTTATATCTTACTTACGAAATTGGCTAGAACTTTCAGAAGAGTGTTGAATAATAGCAATGCTTTTTATTTTATTTTTTTTTTAATTTTTTTTTTTTTAACGTTTATTTATTTTTTTGGGACAGAGAGAGACAGAGCATGAACGGGGGGAGGGGCAGAGAGAGAGGGAGACACAGAATCAGAAACAGGCTCCAGGCTCTGAGCCATCAGCCCAGAGCCCGACGCGGGGCTCGAACTCACGGACCGCGAGATCGTGACCTGGCTGAAGTCGGACGCCCAACCGACTGCGCCACCCAGGCGCCCCGAGCAATGCTTTTTAGATAGCAAAAGGAACAAAAGGAAAAGAATGCAAGAGATAATGGTTAGTTCATTTCTAGATTTCCATGTGGTAGGCTCACAGGCCATCATTCATGGGATATTGGAAAATAATATTTAATGCAATGGGAATTTGGCCATCACATACTTTTATTTTTTTTAATGTTTATTTATTTATTTTGAGAGAGAGAGAGAGAAAGTGGAGGAGAGGCAGAGAAAGAGGAGGAGAGAGAGAGAAGGAGAGTGAGAATTCCAAGCAGGCTCCGCACTGTCAGTGCAGAGCCCGACCCGACGCGGGGCTTGATCTCACAAACTGTGAGACCGTGACCTGAGCCAAAATCAAGAGTCAGACACCCAACCGTTGACTGAGCCACACAGGCAGCTCTATCACACACTTTTAAATGAGAACATTTAGTCCCAAAGTTTATGAAATGATTTCCTGATTGCTTAAAAAGAAAAAGTAGAGAGGGGCGCCTGGGGGGCTCTGTCGGTTGAGTGACCAACTTTAGCTCAGGTCATGATCTTTGGGTTCGCGGGTTCGAGCCCCGCGTCGGGCTCTGTGCTGACAGCTCGGAGCCTGGAGCCTGCTTCGGAGTCTGTGTCTCCCTCTCCCTCTGCCCCTCCCCCACTCGCACTCTGTCTCTCTCCCTCCCTCTCTCTCTCTCTCTCAAAATAAGTAAACATTACAAAAAACTTTACAAAAAAGAAAAAGTAGAGAAATGTAGATTATAACTGGGTCCCAGCTGAATTCATCCTGGGTTTGCTCATAAGGGGATCTCGCTCGAAGAACAGAACTTGGTTCTGGGACCAAAGAGCAGCCAACAAATTACATCTTTTCAGTTACAGTGGCATCGTCTCTGTCTCTGAATCCCTCACAAATGCGTGTTTCTTCGTCAACTACTCTCCCAAGTGCATCAGATAAGTGGACTTCTCTGTTTCACTTTTAAAATACGAAACTGGGCTGCCCTTGACTGCCATCAAATGCACCCTCCTCAGCCTGGACACACCCTTCATCAGGCGCCGCATTCAGCAGGATTCAGTAAAAGAGGCAGACGTCCTGGGGCAGCCACTGGTCAGCAGCCGCTTGGCTTTTGGTCTTAGAAATCCCTCCCGAGAAATTAAGGGCCATCTCTCCAGGTCACACGTCGTAGCAGGGAGCTGTTCGCATGCTCGCCTATCAGGATCTTGCCCTGTCACACCTTGCCCCAGAAGTTTCTCTTCCGCCCCTAGGAAAGACATTTAGGAAGCTGGTCACATCTGTCCCCTTGGCTGGTGGCGTGGGAGAGCTCCTTCTCCCCCGGTTCTGTCCGGGGAAGTTGAACAGCCTGTGCTTGGTACCCATTCTTGATGACGTTGTTGGCTGTGGGCACTGCTTAGATTAGAAGCCTAGTAGAGGTTAGGGTTTGCGGGCACGTGGAGTTGACGCTGTTACATCTGCAAAACACACAAATTCAAAAACATGAAGTGACTGTCCTAAAAACCCGTGGGACACACCTTCCCACCCCCTCGCCGGTATATCTTGTTTGTCACTGCTTTTCGGAGCGGAAAATCCACCGGCTCCCCAGCACCGGGACCGTCCGTCCCCTGCAGAGACCGACTGTTGGCCAAGGGTTCACCGCCGAAAGGGGAAAAGACCTCCTGATAACCCTGATGGGCTCGTCCGTCGCCAACAGAAGTTTGACAACATTTAAACAATCGCAGAGAGAGCCGGAGTCTGCCAACAAAAGTTGGAAAAGTTGCGAAACTGGCCCCGTGGAAAGTTTTGAAACCTACAGAGGCTCAATCAGACTCCATTGTGGATTTTGCTCAACAAATGTCCTCACTATAAAAATGACGTGAAATAGAAATCCGAGCCTGCGCACAAATTCGAGTTTTGTATTGTTCTTTTCTTTGCATTCACGTGTTATTGAGATTGAGGCCCCCGCAAATACTGGGTAATATAATATAATATTGTAATAGAATATAATGCCTGCGCCCCTTTGGGGAGGGTAATCAGGGTGTTGCTTCAAGTACTCACTTTTGTAATACAAATACTTTACGGCTGATGAGTATTTCAGCTTTCATCCATCACTGGGATATTAGAATAAATCTGGCAATCAGATCTGCTGGAGAGAGGGAGATGTGGTATGCAGAAAGGCAGGAGCAGAGAGAGAAGAGGGGCATCTTTGCCTCCAGAGGCTTCCCACTTGGGCGTCTTCAGACCAAAACCCCTTTCCCGCCCTTCCTTCTTTTCTATTTTCTTCCTTTTTAAAGCTTTAGGGGGCGCCTGGGTGGCACAGTCGGTTAAGCGTCCGGCTTCAGCCAGGTCACCATCTCGCGGTCCGTGAGTTCGAGCCCCGCGTCAGGCTCTGGGCTGATGGCTCAGAGCCTGGAGCCTGTTTCCGATTCTGTGTCTCCCTCTCTCTCTGCCCCTCCCCCGTTCATGCTCTGTCTCTCTCTGTCCCAAAAATAAATAAAAACGTTGAAAAAAATAAATAAATAAAATAAAATATTAAAAAAAAAAAAGCTTTAGTATTTCTTGCCTTGTATTGACTTCTTTTTAACACCTCTTTTTTTTTTTTTTTTTGAGTCCCCTTGCAGTCCCTAGCGGAGGAGGGGGGAGGAGGGAAGGGCGGGGGACACCTCCGTCCTCTCCTGAAAATGTACCCATACAACAGGGTCCTCAGAAAACCTGGCGAAAATGGAAGATCAAGCTAAACGCAAATGCAGAAAAAAAGGGAAGAAGGGGGGGTGTTTGGGCAGAAAGCCAGATTTGCATCATTTGAGCGATTTGGGAAGGGAAGCATGAGCCACCCGCCCTCACTGCCCTCTGGTAACCCTCCTGCCCCAGCTTCTTCCCTCCACAGGAGGGGCCTTCATAGGAGGGGCCGCAGCAAGGGTACCTGCCCCAGGGTCTCGTGTAGCCCTCAGAGACGCCAGGCAGGGCTTCAGGAAACTTCCAGAGACCGTGGGGAATGCCGAGGTGCCTGGGTGGCTCAGTCAGTTAAGCACCTGACGTGATTTCGGCTCAGGTCGTGATCTTACGGTTCCCGGGTGCTGGCCCCGAGCCCGGCTCTGCACTGACAGTGTGGCGCCCGATGGTGATTCCCTCTCTCTCTTTCTTTCTCTCTCTCTCTCTCTGCCCCTCCCTCCTCCAAAATAAATAAACATTAAAAAAAAGAATGTGGCCGCTGGGGGGGTGCGCCCGCGTGTCTCAGTCAGTTGAGCGTCCAACTTTGGCTCAGGTTGTGATCTCACAGTTGGGGAGTTCGAGCCCCGCATCAGGCTTGGGGCAGTCAGCCTGTCAGCTCGAAGCCTGCTTCAGATCCTCTGTCCAACTCTCTCTCTGCTCCTCCCCGTCCCCCCCCCCCCCCCCCCCCTGTGCTCTCTCTGTCTCAAAAACAAAATAAAGAAGAGGTTTTTTAAAAAAAGAAAAAAAGAAGACGTGGGGAATGTTGCCTTGCATAGGTGGTACTTCCCTCCTCCTTCCCCTCCCTCCTCCCTTCCGTCCTCCTGCCCTCCCCCACCCAGGGCAGGTCCAGTAATGAAGATTCAGTGGAAACAGACCTTCTATGATTCCGTGCGTTGTCTTTCACCACAAATCACAGTACTGGAAAGCTAGACAGCGGCGTAGGGATCACCTTGACCAACCTCCCTCTTTTTACACCTGCATCCCCCCCGCTCCAACCCCACGTAAAAGAGAAGAACAAAAAAATAAAATGACAGACTATTTAGGACTGAATTTAACTCGTCTTCCTGCCAGCGGCTCTCACAATCCCGCGCTGTAGGCACAAAAGGCTGAACCAGGACTTGGCTAACGGTGGAGACAATTAGCATTTGTTACTTGTTTTAACGAGCCAAGTGGATAATTGTTTCTGGCCAGAGCCGCCGGGGACGCGACCAGTTGTCTGCGTTCCTAATTTCTGGGCTCAAGCTCTTCCGGGGTGGCAAGCCTGGAATTGATGAGGTGTCCCGTCCGCTGCCCAAACCCTCCGGGGACACCAGACCTGAGACCCGCGGTCGCCCCCGCTTCCTTTTCGTGGTGACCCACTGGGTGCTCCAGCTCCCAGGGGCGGGGCCTGTGGCGCAGGTGCCTGGGGAGCACTCTTCCCCCCCCCCCCACCCCGGCCCCCCCAGGTCCGGCTCCGCTGACACTGCGGGTCCTCAAGCCAGGCCCGCTCCCGGCACCTCTCCGGGGCCAGAGGCCTGAGTCCTGAGTCTCTCCTGCTCGTCTGCATTCAGAGTAAGATGTTCGATGGCATTTTCTCGGAGCCTCTCGAGCTGTCTGACACCCAGAGTGTTGACTGAATTCAGTTCTTGGGTCTCTGCACGGGGGGGTGGGGGTGGGGAGTGCGCCCCCCTCCCCCCATGGATTTGAAGAGGCGGGCAGCCTCACTGGCCGTCCTGGGGAAGTCCTTACTGCCAGCACCCCGATGTTTCTGGATAAAGTTTGGTAAACATCATACATTCTGTGTTGGTCTGTGTTGAGAAAACTGAGAGGGTTCAGAACGTGCCTCCCCCCAAAAAGGATGACATTTTGGCATGTGGATTATTATTTTGAGGCCAAGGCGGGGGGGGGGGGGGGGAGAAAACCAGAAGGCACAAGAAAAGCTCTTTACCTCCCCCGAACTCCCTAAAATAAAGTCTGTACTTACCCTTTTGCAGAGGAAATTTACATTTGTAGAGGAAGAGAGCTCCCAGCCGGCATCTTTCATGGCAGAGGCCCTCCCGTGCACAACAAGGCCGCTGGGATTTACCAGCTATTTGCACTTCCTTCCCTCGCCCACCGCTTAATTTCCCTCCTTCCACGCCCACCCCCCCACCCCCCCCACCAAGCCCGACCCCCCTCCCTTTCCTGCCTTCAGGATGGCGTGTAACTCTCCGCCAGCCGAGAGTCACCTTGGGTCCCCTATTTTTGTGAGCCCCGTGGGCACGTACATAATTAAAGCTGGGGGGCTTTCCCCTTATTAAACCGTCTTATGGCAACTTAATTCTCAGACCGGCCCCCCCCCCCCTGCAGTTTCCGGGAAGCCAAAAGTGCCAAGTCCTTCTTATTAAGTAAGAAGTCGGATTATTCGTTTAGGCCAAACATTGAGAAAAGATTTGCTACGAACCACGTCAAACTCCTGAACTGTTTTTAAAAGGTCGGCTGGAGGATAGAGGAGTCAGGCGGGTGCGCACGCGCGTGTGAGAACGAGGAACCGGGATTTCGGGTGCACAGGGGCTCCGCCGTTTGCCCGTGTCGCTAAATCTGCCCTCGTGACTTCATCTGGTTCCCCTTTCCTTCTCGACCGTAGCCTGGAAGCGATGGAGAAACACGAAGGGAGGCTCACGGCAGTGTCTGTGATTAGTTCCCCCAACCCTCTGCACTTTTCTGGCACACCCATCTCCTGGAGATAGTGGAAACGAGACAAAGGGGTCAGGGAGGGACAAACTTTTGGAAACAACTCCTATCCTGACGGGTACGTTGCTGCAGTGTCTTCCTGAACTCTCCGGGACCCCTTGGATACAGGTGTTAACATTCTCTTTTTAGAGGTGCGGGGTCTGAGGATCAGAGAGGTTAAGTCATCTGTCCGAGGTCACACAGCTAGTAGGTAGTTGATACAGGACTTGAATCGATGCAGGTGGATGCCTTTATAGACAAGCAGGCCTCCGCCTACCCCCAAACGGTGACCCGATGTCAGAGGGACGGACCTTTGGTCCTTCTACCGTTCTCTCAACCTCCGAGGGGCTCCCCTCTCAGGGTCTCTGCCGTTTAAGTGCCCAGGGGGTCTGCGGGAGCTGCTTTGGTTCCATTCCTCAGACACACTGATGCAATTGCAACTTCAGCTGGGTAAGCCCTCTAGTCGCACCAAGCATTTCGCGGGTGGAGCAACTTGACTAACAGGTTTGAGGGTGGAATCAGGAGCCCACAAGCCACAGCTCTTTCCTCCTCCACCCCACCCGGCACCCCCGCGCCCCCCGCCCCTCGAAACCCATGCACCAGGCTCCGGATCCAGGCACTTTGCCCACAATGGAGATGAGAACGTTCCAGATCTTCCCTTGCTGGGCTCCCAAACAGCCTCACCAGAGTAAAAACTGCCCTGTCCTCGAGAAAAGCAACTAACGGGCTATCTGTCCAAACTGGCAAGGGCGCTGTCATCTGCACCCTGCGGCAATAAGGCGCTGACCTTCCCGGGACCGGCCGATCCGACCGGAAGTCAGGGAGCGATTGGCTTGGTGGAGAAAAGCAGGGTGCATTGTTGGAGACGCTGGCATTAAAATGTTTTTGTCGTTTACCTGAAAATCAAATTCGCCTGGATATCCTATATTTTATCTAGCAGCCCTAAGACAAAGGCATAAGGAGGATAGTTTAATTTCACGCAGGTATTTTTCAGAGAGGGTAGACTTAGAAACTCAGAATTTGACTGTGTTGCATTGCATAACTGCTGGGAGGGAAACCGTTCCTTCAATCTTTTCAATTCATCTTCCGTGAATCCGCCACTCCAAAAGTCTTAAAAATATGGCCGAGGGGCACCTGGGTGGCCCGGTCGGTTAAGAGACTGACTCTTGATCTTGGCTCAGGTCATGATCTCACGGTTCGTGGGATCGAGTCCCAAGTTGGGCTCTGTGCTGACTGTGCAGCACCTACTTGGGATTCTCTCTCTCTCTCTGCTCCTCCCCTGCTTGCTCTCTCTTTCTCTCTCTCTCAAAAATAAATAAATAAACATTAAAAAAATATATATGGCTGAAAGGGTTGCACTGATTGGAAACATTGCTATCACAATATCCCAGTGCGTTTCTAAGTAAGCTGGGGAAATTGCCTTTTCAAAACGCTATTAGCATCAAGCAAAATGAGAAAAGAACTCACCACCCAGGAAATGCCCTGCACAGGCAGAGAGGAGAACAGGGGGGGAGAAACAAAACCGGGCGGTCTGCCCTAGAGCGCCCACCAGCTTTTGTCACCCCACAAAGCAGACTCCCCGCCCTCACCAGGCAAGCCTCACTTGCAGCCACATCAGCTCCTGGTGAAAAAACAGACCAGCCCTGGGAATACAGACAGTATCCAAATGTTGAACGTGGCTGCACTCACCACACAAAGGAGGCTAATGCTTTGTCGACAAAATAGCCAGCATCTAATGCGTGGCAGTGATCGGCAAACTGGTGAATTTTACAAGCGCATGTGCTGCTGTTTCAAATTTCCTGATGCCATTAAATGGTGCTGGCCGCACACAGCATGACCTTCCCTCGCATTTCCTTTGGCTTCCGAAGCTAATGGTTTTTCCCATTAGGTTTATAAAAGTAACGCACGCTCATTAACTGAAAATACGGAATGTTCAAAAAAAAAAAAAAATGGGAGGGCGCCTGGCTGGCTCCCTTGGTGGAGTGTGCAACTCTTGATCTCGGGGCTGTGAGTTCGAGCCCCATGTTGGGTCGTAGAGATGACTTACAGTAAAATCTTTAAAGCAAAACAAAACAAAAAAGACTGTTCAAAAAAAAAAAAACAAACCTCCACGGAAACTAGCTTGGCAAATAGTATTATAATCCCGCTACTCTACACGCTTTTAACCTCAGATGCATTTCTTTCCAGTCTTTTTAAAATGCTACTTTGGGGGCGCCTGGGTGGCTCAGTCAGTTGAGCTTCCGACTTCGGCTCAGGTCATGATCTCACGGTCTGTGAGTTCGAGCCCCGCGTCGGCCTCTGTGCCGACCGCTCGGAGCCTGGAGCCTGCTTCGGATTCTGTGTCTCCCTCTCTCTCTGCCCCTCCCCCGTTCATGCTCTGTCTCTCTCTGTCTCAAAAATAAATAAACATTTAAAAAAATAAATAAATAAAATAAAATGCTACTTTGTACAGTGTGTGCATTATGGTGTTCCGCTTTTTTTTCTTTTTTGCGCGTTGCTTGGCACTCTTTTTTTTTTAATTTTTATTTTATTTTTTAATGTTTATTTATTTCTGGGAGACAGAGACAGAGTACAAGCGGGAGAGGAGCAGAGAGAGAGGGAGACACAAAATCCAAAGCAGGCTCCAGGCTCCGAGCTGTCAGCACAGAGCCTGACACGGGGCCCAAACCCATGAACCGTGAGATCATGACCTGAGCTGAAGTCAGACGCTTAACTGACTGAGCCACCCAGGCGCCCCTATTTTTATTTTATTTTAGAGAAAAACGCACGCGTGAGCAGGGGAGAGGGCCAGAGGGAGAGACAGAGAGAAGATCAAGAAGGCTGTATGCTCACCACGGAGACTGATGCGGGGCTCGATCCCAAGACCTGAGCCAAAATCAAGAGTTGGACACTCAACTGACTGAGCCACCCAGGCACCCCCTAGAACTCTTTTTTAAACATCATTTAAGACAGCAACAGCATACTGGAAATAAAGTTAATGGTGAGATTAGCCAAGAAACGTATAACAATTGTTAAAAATAAGACGACATGCCCCAAACACAGTCGCTTATGCTAAGCCCCACATCACGAAACTGAAATTTAACTTAAGCCTCACATCGCCACACCGAGACCTAATTACAGTTTCGACGCTCCCAGAAATAGAATCTTCAACCAATCCATCGGGAATCGCCTGATCCGCCCAAGTCAGATAATCCACTGTCCGTCCTCTAAATGAAAGTGACCTCGGAACAGTCAACCTGATTTTGTGTCCAACATAACTTCCTCGTCCCCGCTCCTTTCTGCCCAGGACTCTTTCATTTTGCACAGCTCCTCGGCGCTCCTTTCTGTCTGTGAGATGGGCTGCTGCCTGACTCATGGAGGGCTGAATAAAGCCAGCAAGATCTTTAAAATTTCTTCGTTGAATTTTGTTACTTAACAGTCCTTTTAGGGAGGATCCATCCCCCCCCCCCAAATAAGCATGCATAGCTACGAAAAAAACTTCATCCAAGTTTTATTCTGATAACATCTTCCACTGTAGGCTGACGTCGTAAGCTCTTGAAGGGGTCAGTCTCATTTCCTACAGATTCCAAAACCTACAAGAAAATGAACAGTTTTCCTTAGGTTTCTGGAAATGGGCAGTTCCACTCTCTGTCCCTACTCTTGGGACAGGAATCTAGCTTCCTTGCCTAAAAAACTCAGAAAGCCACAAGCTTCTGTTCATGCACAAACATGTATAAATGTATAAATATGTATAAATGTATAGATACATTCGTAGGCCCCCCCGGGTGGCCCAGTAGGTGAAACATCTGACTCTTGGTTTCGGCTCAGGTTGTGATCTCACGGTTCGTGGGTTCCAGCCCCGAGTCAGGCTCTGTGCTGACAGTGAGGGGCTGCTGGGGATTCTCTCTCTCTCTCTCTTTCTCTCTCTGCCCCTCCCCAACCCATGTTTACACACTCTCAAAAAAAAATTGTAAAAAATGTTCACAATAGTGTTCTTTATAATTTCAAAAGTATAAAATAAAAACCACTAAATGTTCAGCATTAAGGGGGTTGGCTAAGTAAATTACAGAACATGGGAACAATCCTTTCAGTAATGGAAAATTATTCAGCCATCAAAAGCAATGATTACAAAGAACATTGATTGACATTAACTTTTTTCTTTTTTTTCCTTTTTCTTTTTTTCTTTTTTCCTTTTTCTTTCTTCTTCTTCTTCTTCTTTTTCTTCTTCTTTTTTTTTGGCTCTATGCCCAACATGAAGCTTGAACTCACAACTCTGAGGCCAAAAACAGGATGGTTGTTCTAGGGAGAGGCGCCGTTACCGATGTTAACTTTTTTTTTTTTTTAACTAAACACCCAAGTTTATGTAAACAAGTATTTAGTTATGTAAACAAGTAGTTAGTAAACAAGTATAAATTCGTACGTATTTATATGCGTACGAAGAGGGATTGGAGCCAGGCGATGAGATGATGGGTGTTCTCTTCTTTCTTTGATTCTGCCTTGTCTAAGTTGCCTTTCTTGTTTGTAGCAATCCTGTCTTTGTTGGTCTTCTCCCCTTACCTTCTGGTTGTGGGTCAGAGGGTTAAACTGCCAGACCCCTCGACGGGCACCCCAGCTTTCTCATTCTCTCCACACCAAGTACCCCACATGTGAGGGGGGATTTTGCCAATTGCAAAACACGGTTTGTTCTCGGGCAAGCTCCTCAGGTCCGTTAGCATTAGGAAATTTGCACAGACCTGGCTGTCGCAGCTCCTAACGGTGACTCTTGCTAATAGGACGTGGAAAAAAAGGAAAGAGTACAAACAGGGCAGAATTAGAGAGATGAGCTCTTGACTTCACAGGTCCACCCAAGATGGACGGGGGGGTGGCGGGGGGGGGGGGGGGGCGCGGCCCCTCCACCAGCACACGCCCTTGGATGGAGAACTCTGGGGAGATGCCCTTCCTCGGGGGGGACCCGCCCTCATTTCTTCCCTGTGCTTGCCACGTGGTTGCAAAGCATGTTGGGAGCTCACAAGGGGGTGATGGAGAATTGGGAGAAGCTGGAAAGAGTGAGGATCCCCGTGGGAGCGACTAAATGTGTTGGAGATCCAGGGAGGGTGAGTCAATAGCCCAAATTAATCCATCCAGAAAGAAAGCTGAGCCTGAACTGGACTTGAGTCACTGTTTTCGCCCCGGTGGATTATTCTGCTCTTTGAGGCCCGGTCCAGAAGCCTGGTGCCGCTAAGTGGCCCTTTACAACATGGAACCGAAATGCAGATACGGGCTAGGAGGGTTGCCTGGGTGGCCCGGTGGGTTAAGCGCCTCACTTCAGCACAGGTCCTGATCTTACAGTTCATGAGTTCGAGCCCCACATTGGGCTCTCTGCTGTCAGCACAGAGCCCGCTTCGGATCCTCTGTCCGCGTCCCCCCTACCCCCTCTCAAAAATAAACATTAAAAAAAGAGAGAGACTAGGAGAAAAAGGCACAGTTCTGGAATCAGAGCTCCGATCGGATGGGCCAAAACCCTGGGTAGGGTATGGAGAGGGAGTGTGTTGCAGTAGAAGGATCCAGAGCATCGGAGCCTGCCGGAGAGGTGGGCGTTTGAATTTCAGTCCCCCCCAGCCACTGGCCCCACCGCAGCTTGCACGATGGCTCCCCTGCCCTGTCCGAAGCTTACACAGTCCCTTCGCTGGGACCTCAGCTACCCATGCCCTTGACAGCGGCCCGAGGCCGGGACTTGCTTTGCTGAAACCCTGAGAGAAAGCTTTCTTGCCCTTTCCGCTTTGCCCCGAGCACACCTCCGCCCCCAAATCAGCTACACCCTCAGAATCTGGTTTGTAGAAAACCGTGGCGCCACACCCAGCCCTCTGGCAACACAGTAACTTGTGTGAGAAAAGGAACTTTGTGGTTACAAGGGGCTGGCTTGGGTGTTACTTTGTCACCAAAGACCAATCTGAAAAATGCTAACCCCTGAGACCAGTTTCTTACACTGTCAAAGACCTGTTTCATGTGGCTCTTGGGGGAAGGGAACGGTGATGGGCAGAGTGGTGTTGGGTACACATTTGGCTGAGAGACACGGACAAATAAAGGGTGATGCTGTCCCCTGGACGTTGTGTTCTGGCCACCGAAAGAGAGGGCCAGTGGCCAGAGTTTAAACTGTTTCTGTATCGTTTTCCCCTGAGTTGTAATTTCTCTCTCTCTCTTCCTTGGAAAATGTTGATCCAGAAACGAAACACTTAAAACACATGCATATATATTTTTTTTTTTTGATGTGTTGGACAAATGCAGTCTTCCTGTGGGAAAAGGCAGTCGCTGTGGTTGAAATGGCCTCTCTTTGCTCGCCTGAGTGTGACCTCTCTCGAGTGAGAGATTGCACAACACGTCCAGGCCTTGCACCCGGATTTATTTTTGTGCCAGCGGCCGAGCCAGGAAAACCTGCTTACGTTGCCTAGAGCTGTTTCTGCAAACAGGCAACCGGGGTTCTCTTGCTTCTGTCAAGTGCAAGGCTGTGTCCCAGAGACCGAGCACTTGGCCTACGTCGTGTTCCGCTGCGGGTGCCCCCCTGTCTGGCCCCTTCCTTGGGTGTAGGGGTAAGTCTTCCTTACCTCGGGCCAGGAGTTGGGACCTTGCTTTAGGGCTGGACTCTCTCCGGAGGGGCATCGCTGCTGGAATGTTCTTCTGATACCCCGGCCCTATCACAGTCTTCTGGGACCAAAATCTTTGCTGGCTCCCCATTGTCCATCAGTATCTCCACCTGCCTCCCTGGGTCTCGGGTGTGTGTGGGGGGAGGGGGAGAGGTTGTCCTCAATTACAGTGTGTTCCTGTCCCTAAGGAAATTCTGGCTACCCACTAGGAGCTGGACAGTCTCCTGCATTCCAATCTCCACTCAACCTTTTTCTAATCTCTGATGGTATGGAATCCCTCTCAACCATGACAACTGGCCCTCAACGTTCATTTTAATAAATTTTATTTCTCTTTATTTAAAAAAAAAAGTTTTGTTTTTTTTTTTTAAGTTTATGGATGTATTTTGAGAGAGACAGAGACGGTGTGAGCCAGGGAGGGGCAGAGAGAGAATCCAAAGCGGGCTCCACCTTGTCAGCACAGAGCCTGATGTGGGGCTCGAACCCACGAAGTTGTGAGATCATGACCTGAACTGAAAGAAAGAGTCGGGCGCTTGACCGACTGAGCCACCCAGGCACCCCTCATTTTAATACGTTTTATAGTCATGGTCGAAAACTTGGAAATTAAAGAAAATGGTGGCGAGAACAATAATACAGAAACAGAGCCGCTCCTCGGAAGGGAATCGCTGTTAACACGGGGTGTATTCTTCCCCTGCAGGTGGATAAGGACCAAACAGGATGATAGTCCTTAGGGCCGGCAGAGAAGAGTGAAGTAAAAACTATCAGGCAGAGTGGTACATTGGAAGACAACAATTGAGCATTCAAAACTGAAAATTGCCCAGAGAACTCGGTGCAACGATTCTATCCCTCAGAATCTATCCTCTGGAAATAATAGCAGAAATCTGCAAAAGTATTGCTTTGAGAGACCCCACTGCACCATTGTTTTCAGATGCATAAAAAAAATTGAAAACAATGTAATGGTCCATCAGTTGGGAATTCGTGTAAACAATTATGAAACATCCCTCCCATGAAATACTATGAAGTCAGTAGCAAGAAAACAAAGTGCAGTTGGGATATACAGCATGACCCAGATTGTGGTATTGTGATTTTTAAAAATGTGTCTTATTTTTACTTACCTAACGTCAATTCCAAAGTCCTTTGCTTCGATTATTGACACAAACAAAATGTTGCATGTGCATAGAAATATTTTTTGGCAGGGGCGCCTGCCTGGCGCTGTTGGTTAAGCGTCCAACTTTGGCTCAAGTCATGATCTCATGGTTCACAGGTTCGAGCCCTGCATGGGGCTAGGCCTGCTTGGGGTATTCTCTCCCCCCCGCCCCCCGCCCTTCCCCCAACTTGCACTTCCTCTCTCTCTCAAAATAAATAAATAAACAAAAAAATGTTTTTGGGCATGAGGCATGTCAACGATTAATGGTGGTTCTTTCAGAGGAATGAAATTTAGAGACATCCTTTTTTTCTTATCTGTACGTCCCTGTATTTTGTAATAATCAATAAAACACCGCAGTCCCGTGCTAGAATAACAATAACAAAAATTCATGACTGGAACTGTCCGAGTGTGATAACTTATAGGGACTTCAAAGGCCTTAAATCAAAAAAGGAAAGCCTCTGCACACACAAAACTAGATATTTAAAATTGCACCCAGAAGTAAGCGGTAACTGGATAAGTTATAAACAAGGAAATCCACAACGATGCTCAAATGAAGCAGCAGAATGAAGAAAAGCAATGAAATCCTAAAAAAAGAAAGAAAGAGAAAGAAAGAAAGAAAGAAAGAAAGAGGAAGAAAGAGAGGAAGAAAGAAAGAAAAGAAGAAAAAAAGAAAGGAGAAAGAAAGAAAAAAAGGAGAAAGAAAGAAAGAAAGAAAGAAAATTAAAGTAAGTAAAAAAACAATGAAATCCTAAGTGGAAAAATGAATAAAATAAGTAAAAAAAACAAGGAAATCCTAAGCGGACCTCGTAAACCATGTATGCCTCCTCGGGAACTCTGTGAATCGCATTGCTAGGCGTCAGAAGACCTGGAGTTGTGAAGGGGTCAATGCTGACCCTCTGGGGTCAGCTGCCCCTTCCCCGTACCCCCCTGACACCCTGCCCCCCTCCCCGCCACACTTAGGGCACGTTCTTTGATGCATCGTTTCTACTTGGCTAAAGCAGTCACCCGCTTCTGGTCACCACCCCCCCACCCCCCACCCAATCATCGCTCGCCTGGACAAGAATTTGCATCAAGATACTGGAAAGGTAAACAGCAGCCCTGTGCTTGCCCCCGCACAGATAACGGGAGGGAGCGGTGTGGACTTTCTCAAGAGGCCTTATCACTACCGGCCGGGCATTCGCACCGCGGGCCTCCCTCATCTGCAATCGCTCAAACGGTCAGTTCTCCAGCCACAGAGACTTCAAAGAACAGCGTCATCGGCCGAATCGACCTGGCACAGTCTACACCAGCTGGGAGCCTCAGCAGGGCCCGGGTTCCCTAATTTAAACCCGAAGTTAGTGCATGCACTTCCCAGTCCGTAAAAGAGACGCCATTTTCTCCCGGCGCCTCTGCGAGCTTTCAGACTCGTACTTTCTATGGTGGATGGTCTTTTCTGGGTCGCCCCCCACCCCTGCGGCTCTAGTCCCTTCCTTAACGAAGCATTGGCTCAAAGGGCAACACTCAACGTTCACCGCAGAGACTTTTCCAGATGCTGTGCCTTGTAGGGCTGGTTGGCTCAGTTCCCAAGGCTTGCTAACGATCTAGGCAAAAGCAAAGACGAGAAGCAAACCGGCTTCCCGAGGCTCGTCGGGCACGGCCAGAAGCTACAAAATTAATTGATGGCATTTTCTCAAGGGAGCCGCTGAGAATCCCTTGCAAGTTTCTGGGTTGCGGGGCTTTCGCAGATGCTAAGTCGGGCTCAGCCCCGGCCCTTTGAGGCTCATTCATTCAGAGGCCGGGGGTGGGTCACCATCCTGCTCGTCCTCAAAGCACCTGCTTTTGCAGAGGCAGAACGTTGTGTCGAGTCGGGGTGGACGCGGCCCTAGGATGTTTCCGACCCTGGAGTCACTCACTGCCTGGACGTCAGTGGTGTGCGTTGTACAAGTGGGATCGTAACCTGGAGAGAGAGGCTGCAACTCAGATCCAGAGACAGGAAGCCACCAAAGTGTCGGCTTTGCTGTGACTTGGGCACGTACCTCTATTGTAGTGTTTCTCAGCGGGGTGACAGGAGACTCTCTATACACCCCCGCGGGCACCCCACGGTCACACTCACACACACGCACACACACACGCTAAGCACCCCCGTAATACTCATCCCGCACACGTAAGGTTTCTGTGCTCGGGTAAGGCGCTGTCTCGTGATTGACGACGCCCAGCAAAGGCTCTGAGAAGTCCTGCAGTCAACAAACTTGAGCAGCTAACTTGCTCACCGGCTGTGCCCCGCGTCCACTGGGCCACAGCCCGTTTCCACACAACCTCTGCGGTTTCGGTGAAGCGCACTGAGCCCATGCCAGTGGTACAGCTGCCTGCCTTCGTGGACTTGCCCTTGGTTTTCAGACTTTAGCGACTAGTCATTCTTCTGCACCCAAGGGCCTCTGGCCCCTCATCTTCCGCCGTGCTCCCAGTCGGGCCAGTTGGGCCCGTGTGTGAGGTGGGGATCAGTTCCTCTCTGTGTTTAGTGGTGGAGGGAGGCCTCATAACTCTGACGGAAAGACCCGACCTTCCCCAGCCTCCAGGTCACATAGGTGTGCACCTTGTTTCTTTGGTAACAGTGTCCCTGCCCCGCTGAGCCTCCCGCCCCTGGTAGGAGAATGCGGAGAATCCTGCTGGGTGCTTTCCTCCCTGCTTCCTCTTTCTGAGGCCAGGTTCCACTAGTTTAACTGGATGCCTGATGGTCGCACTGGTGTGGTTACCCCGGGGGGCCAATGGCTTTGCGGGCATCAGTCCGAGGTCCTGTCTCTCCTGGTGGTGGAAAGAGGTCTCCTCTGCCTTCTGAGGACAACCAGGATCTAGAATCAGGATCAGGAAACCAGGATCTAGAATCAGGATCAGGAAACCAGGATCTAGAATCAGCATCAGGAAACCAAGATCTAGAATACCCACTGTTGAGCAGCACGTGCAGGCACTTAAATCTAAGGTTGGGGCGTCTGGGTGGCTCAGTCGGCTAAGCGTCCGACTTCAGCTCAGGTCATGATCTCACAGTCTGTGAGTTCGAGCCCCATGCCAGGCTCTGTGCTGACAGCTCAGAGCTGCTTCTGAGCCTGCTTCGGATTCTGTGTCTCCCCCTCTGCCTGCCCCTCCCCCACTCATGCTCTGTCTCTGTCTCAGAAATAAATAAAAATTAGAAAAAAAAAAATCTAAGGTAATCGTGGATCCTCTCCGAAACAAGAAGAAAAATTAAAAAATAGACTTGGAATTTATAGAAGAGTCACTCCCACCTCATGGAGCAAACACGAAGGGGCCCGGGGCACCTGCTTGTACACCTACAAGTGAATTTCCGGGTCCCTCATTGGAGGCCTTGTCCCTGCGCGGGCGCTGCTGTTGGACAAAAGCCATGCTGCGTCTCAGCAGCCCATGCAGGTGGGACTCCTGTCCCACAGGGCACGGAGCAGACCCCAAGTCGGGTTACCTGGCAGCATCAGAATGTGGTCGGAAAGCACCTGTTTCCCCCTTCCAGGACCGCGGAATATCTCGGTTATGAAAACAGGTACCATCTCGGAAGATCGTAATAAACAATGTATCATATGTGGGATTAAAGAAATGGAGTCAAGATTCATACAGCCTTGGCTTTTATTTCCAATTCAGAAGCTTCTAGGGGCGCCTGCGTGGCTCAGTCGGTTAAGCTTCCGACTTCGGCTCAGGTCATGATCTCACGGGTCGTGAGTTCGAGCCCCGCGTCGGGCTCTGTGCTGACAGCTCAGAGCCCGGAGCCTGCTTCGGATCCTCTGTCTCCCTCTCTCTCTGCCCCTCCCCTGCTCGTGCCCTCTCTCTCCTTCTCTCTCTCTTTCAAAAATAAATAAACATTTAAAAAAGAGAGAGAGAAGAAAACATAAAAAAAAAAAAAAGAAGCAGCTTATAAATCTGTGACCTGGAAATGCCACCAGCCTCGATTTTCTTGGCTGTAAAATGGATATTCTTTTATACTAGTTCCTCCTCTGGTTGTCGTAAGGAGTAAGTGAGATAAAGATGTAAACTCTTAGCCGGGGCCCATCACACAGTAAGTAAGTGCTTAATAAACGTCAACGTCTGTACATGTGTCGCTCATACACAGCACATAGCAGGTGTCAGCCAATGCTTCTTCTCGCGCGTTCGTAAGTAGGAAAACACTCGTAGAAAGAGCCAAAGCCCCCGCCTCCGCCGTCCTACCAACACGCTGACATGTAAAAGCTTGTTTGTTTTTCTGTTGATATTTTTGCATTTGTAATTCACGAATGGATGAAATGATCCTGTCTGCCTTTTCCCTTAGGAAGGCCAGAAGTTAACTCGATGCTGTGCTTACTCACTCTGCTCTTGGTGTGACGTGCCCTGAACACCACGGGATGGCATCACAATGAGACTAGTCTGGCATCCACAGGGCATCCAGAGTCAGCGGCCCAGGTGAACTGGCCACCAGCCGGGAGCCAGGACCCTGTCTGGGGTTAACAGAGGTTTTCAGAGGCGGGGAGAGGACCCCCACGGCTTCTCTTTGTTTTGTGCTAGCTGCTTGGAGCCGGTTGGAGGACACAGGGAGAGATAATGGCCCAAGGAAGGCTTAGGCGTCCCTTTGTTATGGTTTATTTCAAGCCACTTGAAGAGGCCCTTTATTCTTCTGTTTGCTCCTAGTACTTCAAAGCTGGAGGGTTTTTCTTAGGGGGGGAAGAGGGGGTTATCTGAGTCCTAAGCAGCTGGAGGGAGGTTGGAGGTTGCCAGTGAATGGGGCTCAGGGGCTGCTTATTGAGAAGCAGTCAAAAAAGAGAGGAAGAAAAAAGAAACAATTTGGTTTTGTACTTACAGCGAGAGCCGTCCATCTCCTACTTGAGTTGCTAAGACTTGGTGAAGACAAAGATGGTTTGCGCTTCTGGAAACAAATCATCTCACACTTTCCCGTGCCAATCCATCACCTGGGAGGCTTTTTCCCAAAGGCCCTTCCCAGGACTCACTGGAGGGGGCATGGATATTGAGCTGGGCCTGGAGGAATCTGCACTCTAATCTGAGTGCCCTGGGAAGGAGGTGTGGGGCCTCCCCCTGACAAGGCTTCCGAAGCCATTAGAGAAATTCGGGGTCCTGGGGCACCACGGTTGCCTGGCCAAAGGCAGCTGGTAATATTCTGGATTACTTTGCTCCGGATTCCTAACCCCCTGTGGCTCCCTGGGAAATTCTTGCCCCTGTTAAGGGGGAGATGGAACAAAGGAGGATAAAAAAAAAAAAGGAGCCAGACCCTTTTATCCCTTCTGGGAAAATAGCTCCAAAGCACTCTGGCCAGTTGGCTGGCTGAAGTCAGGCATGCAGTGTTGAGCCCCGGGAAGGAGAAAATGGAATTGGTCCCCATAGGTAAAGGACTCAGGGCACCGGCCTCAGGATCCCTGGAAGCGAATTAGCCCTGTGAGCCTGCAGTGTCCCCAGATGGAAACGTACTCCCCGCAGCAGCCCTCCGCTCAAAGGGGCCAGGGCCTTGCCTGAAGCGTCAGGCGGGTGTGTGCAGCACAAGTGCCTGTAACAACAAGTGTTCGAAGTTTCAAGAATAACCCGAAAGATGCAGGGTTCAGGAAAACAAAAGCAGAGACTGGCTGCGCTCACATGGAGGAAAGATACAGGGCTCCCTGCACAGGACGAGGTTGTATTTACACACATATTCCACCGTGAACTTTGTCACGATTACGAATAAGACGACGCGGTTCACATGAGACTTTGATACAATTTTCAATTCGCTGCTCACCAGGGCAAGGGTGAGACTCTTCTGTGACAAGTGGGTAGGGGCAGTGTGTCTCCCAAGGGTTTCCCTGACCTGATGTGTTGTTTGGCAAGGAAAGGATTATACGTATGATAAAGTTGTCTGGAATATGTCGGGGCGAAACGGAGTGAAACACAGTTCCCTGTGGCAAAATTCTCTTTGTTGATTACAAATCTGTGGACTTGGCCACCAGACCCTCCGGCAAAGATTGTCGTTGAAAATTAGCGTGTGCTGAACAGGGTCGGGGAATGCTGGGTCACACGAGTCCAAGGGTCCCCTTTGACGCTTACAACCCACAGGTGGCATAGAAGAGGAAGTCACACAACTGTCCCCATTTAGGCAGCAGGATGATAGATGGGTGTCTGAAGAATTGAAGCACCTATTGACATACTAAAATATTAAATGTAAAAAAAAAAAATCCATACCTACCAGTCACAAAATAATTGCCTCTCCAGAGAACACAAGGGGTGGGGGGGAGAAAGAAACTGGTTTGACGTGTCCTCAAGAATCTAAAGACAAATCGGCCCGACTCAGTCTACAAACGACAAAAAGAAATTGCACTACCCTTAGCCAAAAAAAGACCCCTTTTCGATAGCTAGCAAGTCTCGTTGAAGGAGAAAATAATCATGGTGACCTGTGATTTCTGTGCCCTGAGCCTCAGGAAATCATACATGGTAACACCAGGAGTGATCGGACCCCAGAGAGTTAGGGGGCCGCCCCTCAGAAGAGCCCAGACAGCACCATTTCACCTACAGAAGCAAGACTTGAGATTCCAGGGAAGCCAGATAAGGGAGGCAAGAATGGGCACCCAGCCCTCATTTTGCCAGGGAGACGAGAATATTAGGGCTAGCTTAAAAGTAGGCAAAGCACTTCATTTTGCAGAGCCTCTGATCTCTTCTTTACCTTATCATGTGAACACGTGGCAGAAAGTCGACACTGGTATGACTTAAATATGAAATCGTATTTTACTGTAAGGGAGAAAAGCTATTTGCTGCCGAGGACATTTAATGTCAATCTCAAAGCAGGAATTAGCATCATACTTATAGCTGAGATGCTCTAGGAAGACCCATTAAAGAGAAGACCAGAAAAGGGTTCACACTGTCACCACGCCTCTTCAGCACGGTCCTAGTAAAGGACTGGTATCCAACATATACAAAGAACTCTTAAAACTCAACAATAAGAAAGCAAACAATCTGATACAAAAAAACAAAAACAAAAACAAAAAAACAAAACAAAAAAACTAACAAACAACAAAAAAAACCGCATCAAAGACTCTAACAGACACCTCACCAGAAAGTATACGAGAGCTCTGGATTTTCTCTTCAATATTTCTGCGACCCTAAAGCTGCTCTAAAAAAATAAAGCCTTTTGTAAAGCAGCTTGTGAGATGCAATTAAATGAGTGTGAACGAATTCTTAACCTCCTTCTTTCTTTTCAGTTTAAAAAAAAAATCTTTTTAAGTCTGCTTATTTATTTTGAGAGAGACAGAGAGAACGTGACGGGGGAAGGGCAGGGGCGGGGGCGGGGGGAGAGGATCCCAACGGGGCTCGAGGCCATCAGAGCACAGCCTGGCGTGGGTCTTGAATCCACAAAACCATGAGACCGTGACCTGAGCCGCTATCGAGAACTGGGTGTTCAACCAACTAAGCCACCCAGGTGCCCCTTCCTTATTTTTAAAAAATTTTGTTTATTTATTTTAAGTAAGCTCTACCCCCAACCTGGGGCTCAAACTCACGACCCCGAGACCAAAACTCACATGCTCTTCTGAGACAGCCAGGTGCCCCTATTAACCTCATTATTAATGGCAATACCTAGTAGGAGAAAGAGCCACTGTATGTATGTGTCTACAGATGTGTGTATGTATATATAATTGTGTATATTATGTGTATATGTGCAAATATATCTATAGCATATGCCCAGGAATACACTTATCAAAACAACGTGAGATTCCATTCAAGAAAAACAAAAATAGACTATAAAGGACATCTAAAGATAAACAGGATGGGGGCACCTCGGGGTTCAGTCGGTTAAGTGTCCGACTTCAGCTCAGGTCATGATCTCACGGTTCATGGGTTCGAAACCCACGTCAGGCTCTGCGCTGACAGCTCAGAGCCTGGAGCCTGCTTCGGATTCTGTGTCTCCCTCTCTCTCTGTCCCTCTCCCGCTCACGCCCTGTCTCTCTCTGTCTCTCAAAAGTGAATAAAAATGTTTAAAAAACTGGAGAGGTTTAGAGAACGTTGTCATGTTCCTGGAGGATAAACTTATCAGTTGCAAATATGACATTTTTGCCCCAAATTAACTACAGGTTCAATGAAAGTCCGCGAACTTTCTAATGGATTTTTTTTTCTAATATTGAATGACAATTCCAAAGATAATCTGAAGAAAGTAAATAGGTAGGTGTACTCATTTCTTCTAAAGATGAGTGATGATGAAGGCTTTAACACATACGATAAACCTACAGTAATTAAAAAATAAACACATCTAAAGAAAGGAAACTGTTCTGACAGAAGACGCAGAAGGCTTCGCATGAAAATGGTGATATAATAAATTCGTGGGGAAAGAGTCATTTGATAAATAGTACTGAGAACATGGTTAGCTGTAGGAAATCAAATAGCGATGTCTTGATTAAGGAGATAATAGGGAACCCATTACCCAGCTTTCTGGCCCTGCTGAAAACAGCTGACCAGTATCTGGTTAATGCGTATTTAGGGGTTGGGTCCCGCCTGTGCTCATGAATTCCTTAGACCGTGTTATCCATGGAATATCTTATCTTGTTCTCCACCCTGCTTTCCGCATCTGCTTGTTTGTAGTCTTGGGAACGCCTTGTTTTTTTGCGCGCTTCCTATATGTTCTTACCCGCACGTAGCCGCTGACGTATTACGCAATGTTTTCCCTAACGTATGCCTAATAAATACGGGAGCTTGAGAAGGAGACTTCCCCTAGCCTCCCTCTCACCTCTCTTGACTTGCACGGAGTCTTGAGTGATCCTCTCTGCCGCCAAACCCGCAGTTGGTGACCCTGACCCGATATGATAGCCTTGAGAGGAAAATTTTCAGGTGGCAGAATCGAGAAGTTCAGAAGAAAGTGAAACTGTCCAGACTCCAGACAGTCCTTACCCAGATAAGGGACAGCAGTACCTGTTGGGGAGAGCTGCCAATGTGTCTAGTTTTCAGTAAGAGTATTGCTCTCCTCTTTCTTAGCCATGGGCCAAAAAATGACAAAGGAACACGATTGTATTTAAAAACCTTACAGCAGCTTTTAAAAGGTGGCTCATTGTCCTGTTACAAAAGATCAGTTAAGTAAACTGTTAGGAACAACACGAGGTGCCCGTGCCTGGTTCCCGACCGTGGTACAGTTGACTTAGACCTATGGGAACCAGTGGGGAAAAATTTTAAGAAGAAAACATGAAAAAGTAGAGAAGGTTCCTGCTTCCATTTTAATGACCTGGAGTTTAGTCTGTACGACATTATGTTTGTTGTACGTGTCTCCAGAGGGGGAACAAATTAAGAAGGAAAGCCTGACCCCCACCTCTCTTACGGCACCTCCTACAAAGGAGGATGACTTCTCTCCAACGCCCTTCCTGTCCCTATTCCTCCCGATCACTTAAAGCCAATACCTAGATGGGAAGGAAGCAAACCATCAATTAAGCGGTGATGTTTACAAGAGGGATACGCTGCTGGGAGTTTCATGCATTCCCCGTCATTACCACTGCTGGACATCAGCCTAGGCACGAGTCCCTCCTTTTTACTGTCTTTGAGGAATCGAAACGAAGTGTTGCTGAGAATGGTGTCCAAAGCTCCTTTCCTAAGGGGAACGGTTATGAAATGACCCCTTGGGATTGGAAGGCATTAGCAAAACCCACACTTTCCCTCCCTGAGCATGCTGTGTGCACTTGAGACTATCAAGAAGATTGTGCCACACAGGCAATTCGTAATCGAGACTTGGGTATTCCGATAGGAGTAGATTGCAGCAGAGGACTTCTGGGCAAATTGATCATGAGGAAGATGTTCAAGTTGTATTGCAGCAACTGGCCAAGACAACGCTAGTGTGGACTGCCAGGCCGTTCTCTCTGGCATCCATACTCAAGCCAGAGGTATCACTGAGTTCATCAGGGCGTGCCAGCATATGGGAACTGAGATACATAAATCACAAATTCTTGCGGCTATTATGAGGCCATCTCTAGCCTCTCATGCCTGCTTTAAATGTGGAAAACCAGGGCGCATACAAAAGGACTGTCACCAACGAACAAGGGGACAAACCAATAAAGATGGTCCCAGAAGTGGAGAAGGAAAACATTGGGCAGATCAACACGCATCTAAATTTGATAAGGAAGGACGACCCCTCTCGGGAAATGAGGAAAGGGGCATCAGCTCCCACGCCCCCAATCCCAAGTGGTGGGAAACCACTATTCCTCAGGTTTTCTTAAACCAGGTCAAGGATGGGTTACAGACTTGGGGGCAGCCACCACAGGAAGTGCAGGATTGGATTTATGCACCACCTCGGAATTCATTTGAAAGGAACAAGATCGTGTGTATGCAACACCCACCGGGATATAGGGTTCCTTACCTCCCAGTACAGTGGAGGTTTTTTCTAGGAAGGTCCAGCCCAAGAAGAAAGGGAATTTTTGTACTATGTGGAGTCATCGACTCCGATTTTCCCGGGGAAATTCACCTTATGCTAAAGGTTAATGGGTTACAAATTACCCCCGTCTGGAACACGATTAGCACAACTACTCCTCATCCCTCTGAAAGTTCCGGACGCTTTCACACGACAAAGGGGAAATAAAGGATTTGGCGGCATGGGATCCAAGGAATTATATTGGACTCAGCTCATTCAATCTGAGGAACCTTTTTAAACTATTACTGTGAACGGAAAGCGATTGACAGGGCTAATTGGTACCGGAGCAAATATCTTTGTTCTTGCTTCCCATGCATGTCTTAAAGAGTCAGAAAAAGACCTAGCCTCTTAGCTGTTACCGGAGTGGCACCGGAGGCCCCAACACTCCATTACAAAGCAAAAGGCTCCCCAGGTGTGTTGGGCCAGGAGGACAAACAGGTTACCTCCAACTCTTTATTCTTCCTGTCCCTATGTCTTTATAGGGAGGGGGCTTACTTAAACAATGGAAAGTAGTCATTCAGTCTTTGTAATAGGGCCACTGTTACAATTCTTCCCCTTCCCCTGGTATGGAAGTCTTCCACTATTTGGGTTGAACAGTGGCCCCTAAAAGGGGAGCGATGAAAACAAGCTAAAAATCTGGTTTCAGAAGCCGGTCATATGGAACCTTCCACCAGTCTTTGGAACACACCCATTTTTACAATTCCTAAAACATCAGGAAAATGGAGATTGTAACTTGACCTCGGGACTATCAAGGCCATTATCCACCCTTTGGGGGTAATACAGCCAGGCTTGCCCAACCCTGCCCAACCCACGTGGCCTATTACAGTCATAGATCTTAAGGACTGATTTTTTACTATACTTTAGCCAAAAAAAAGGTAAAGAACGTTTTGCCTTTTCTCTACCTGTGACCAACAAGCAAGAGCCTTTGTCTAGATATCAATGGAAAGTATTACCTCAAGGAATGGCTAATAGCCCAACCGTATGTCAACAAGCCTTACTGCCCACTTGTAAAAAAATTCCATCCTGTCTAATTTATCATTATATGGATGATATTTTTCTTGCAGCTCCTACACAGACCTTACTTTTCACGATAGATCAACATTTACAACTTTCCACAAAAGACCATGGGCTTCAAATAGCTCCTAAAAAGGTTCAAATGCAGGAGCCTTGGCAATATCTAGGACATAGAGCTTTTGCTCGGACAATACGGCCTCAACACATCTCCTTAGATACTACTCGATACCTACCTTAAGTGATTTTCAAAAAATTTTAGGGGCTATTAATTAGACTCATCCCACTTTGGGAATTACTATGAAACAACTTTGTGATTTACTTACTAGTTTAAAAGGAGACACTGCTTTAGACTCTCCTCATAGTTTAAGCCCTGAAGCAGAAAAAGAATTATTATTGAACAGGCATTTAAAAACAGGCAACTGCATCACCAGCGGTTGGGTTACCCTGTTTATCTGTTTCTATTTCCTACCCTCCATAGGCCCACCAGACTTCTCGGCCAACTTATAAAGAAACCAATGTTTAGAATGGTTTCGATGAAGGAGCGTGAGGCAAACTGAGGACCAAAGTCCAAGCTAGCACAGCCTGCTTCTGGGTGGGACATGTATGATATTCCTTGGACACTCCCAGCTACCCCAAAACAGGGAAGGACAAAAAAACAAATGGTTAAACTGATAAGAGTCTCTGCCAATTTACCAGAAAAAGGCCATCCCATCACAGCCTAAAGTCGAAGCAACTCTCTACTGTCTTAGTGTCAATGCTTTGCTAGAGGGAAAAACCACCTCAGCTTGACAATAGCTGAGCCTCCAGTAAGTCTTTGAAAGTCCCTTTGGAAACTCTCTCTTGCCTTTGACTCCGTAAAAGGGTCGCTCCTCACACCTGCAGTCAGCTCTTCCTGCCTACAAGTCCTGTCCCCGTGCTTTAACAAAATCACCTTTTTGCCCCAAAGACGTCTTCAAGAATTCGCCGGCTCCAGATCCCACAAACCCCACCATCACCTCCAAACCTCATCCTTTGGTGACCAAAGGTGGGGCTTCCGGTCTTTTCCTCTGGACTCTGAGCCGGTGCAAATTTGGAAAGTAGACTTTCTGTTTTCCTCCTTTACTCTCATTTCAGGGGCTTTTCAAGAAGTATGGTCTGATTGGAACACTTTCACGTCGATCGCTCAGGCTGTGGTCCTCCAGCTTGTGGCTACTTCATGGGGAGGAGGAAGCCTGGCTTTTGGCTGGAAGCTAGTACCCTGCCCGGAATGGTAATAAGATCCAGGAAATTGATGCCCTTTCCTGTCCTGATATAAAGTTGTCTGTCGTGGGCACAGGATAGCCACCTAAGTCCCCAGGACGGCCACCAGTCAATCTTAAGACTCCTGTGTGAGGTTTCCCCCTCATTGGTGTATTGTGACTCCCTCCACAACTCTGGTCTAGCCACTTCTGGCCAAGGGACCTCCACTGGGAGCCAGCGGAAACCAGCAAATGAATTAAAACCCAACTGGGGGAGGGGGGTGTTTCCTAGGGAAGTTGGCTGTAAAGACTGTATGTGTTGGAATGTGGCTTAGGCCATGATGGATTTTCGTCTCTACTGTTTCCTGTCAATGGCCTCTACTGACTACTACTTAAATTACAAAATTGGGCAATTCCCACCTTGTAACTTTCCTAGTGTTTTCCATGGGTTAAAAATGGTGGTTCCTTGGCTTTCTCAGCAAAGCAAACACAGTCCATATGCCAGGCACCCATTTGTAGCCTAGGATGCAATGGGGAAGTGGGGAGATGCTAGCATCGGTCCTTTGGGAGCCTTTAGTCATTTGGACGCTCTGATTTCTTTTGAGGGACGCCTAGGGTCGCTTTGACACCAGGAACCTCTGACATAACCTGCGCAGGGGATGCCACCCAGGAGTCCCGGAGGATTCTTGGGGTAATGGACTCTCTCTCTCTCTCTCTCTCTCTCTCTCTCTCTCTGTCTTTCTCTCTAGGAGGAGCACTGAAGCTTCTCTTTGGTCCCCAAGGACTCTCCCTTGAGATCCTTTTTGACCCATTGGAAACTATTTGGATTGCAAAATTTAGGAAAGGACTGATCCCCGTAACACTGCATGGCCTTTAATAGGATCTAGCGGGAAGATCTCTTCCGCAGGAAACAGGGCAAACGGATGGAGGTACCCTGGGTCCAGGCCTTCCTGGCTCTAAATCAGGACCCAGAACTAAGGGCCTCTTGCAGAAGGTGTTTGCTTGAATGTCTTTAGCAGGTAAACTCCCTCCTGACATTGGACATCTAAACAGGCCTCCTCCTGATAGAACCCAGTCCCTGGAGGAAACACAGGCCATCCCTAATGAAGGATTGCTCATTTCCACTCTTTCTGTTCCTCCTCAGATGGATGTGAGGGCTTCTCCCTCATTCATTTCCTGGGTTAAGGGCTATAATTAAAACCGACTGTGGGTAGTCTATCTCAGGATGGGGACTTGAAGGGATATTCCCAAGCAGCTGCTGAAACTCCAGTTGTTTTTGGAGAAATTCCTTATCTTCTCTGGCCTGACGTGGACTGGCTAATTCCACTAGCTGGTGGGAAAAACAGAAACAACAACAACAAAAAAAACCCGAAAAACAAAAACCTGGCGTCTGCTCACCTGTCTGAGTTGACAGGCTTTAGGACCAGGAAACGTCTCTCTCTGCCCTCTGGGCTTTTTACTCCCTTCTGGCTTCTTGGCCAAACCTCACCTCCTCAACCTTCCCCTCCCCCTCCTCCTGGTGCCTGAGGCACCATCAGGTCCTCCTCCCACCCTCAAGGTGAAGAGAGAAGAGCACCTCCTTGGACCGCCCACTTCAGATTCCCCGGCTGGTGTCCCGGGTAAAAACCAACAATACGGAACAAATTGACTTTTAAATGGATGCAGGTGAAACACATTCAGTATTTAACCTAATTGAAATTTTGGTTTGAGAGAGACCTATCTTTAGAGTTATCAGCATTAAATATGAAGCTTCTATTCTACGAAGGTTCACCGAAGGTCGAATAAGCTCATGTGATCTCTGTTGCAATTTGCTGGCAAAAAGATGACTTAACATAATGGCTAAGTTTGCACGTCTCAAAGTTTTCATGGATCATTGTAACGGAATGCTAAAGTATTGCTTACTGAACGTAAGTTTGTACTTGTGACTTCTTCCTGCAGAGAAACTAAGGCTATTTGGGTCTGTCGGTGAACATGCTTTGTGCTTAACTGGTTCATGAATTTGCCATCCAAAGAATTCTGATGGAACAGACAGTTCACAATTGGTTACTACTTAGTTTTCACTGGAGACTGAGGTTTCTAAGAGTTAAAATTCTGCTAAATGTAATTAAGACTGATGGGACATTAGGGAAACAACTTTGTATGGAAAAGTAGGAGATGTGTCAAAAAGATATAAGGAATGGAAATATATATTTTTGTTGAAGGTAAAAAAGGTATTTTGTCCTAAATGAGATTGGTTGTTTGGAGAGAAATGGCTTGGGACAAAATTTGAATGCAGAGGAAAGTTGTAGAAGTTTCATGAAGGGAAATCTTTGGAAAGGAATCTTACATGTGGTTAACATGGACTAAGGTTGCAATGAATGGTGGTTGTTTTTTTTTTATTCTATTTTTTAAAATTTGCATCCAAATTAGCATATAGCGCAACAGTGATTTCAGGAGTAGATTCCTTAGTGTCCCTTACCCATTTAGCCCATCCCCCCTCTCCAGTAACCCTCAGTTTGTTCTCCATATTTATGAGTCTCTTATGCTTTCTCCCCCTCCTTGTTTTTGTATTATTTTTGTTTCCCTTCCCTTATGTTCATCTGTTTTGTCTCTTAAAGTCCTCATATAAGTGAAGTCATATGATATTTGTCTTTCTCTGACTCACTAATTTCACTTAGCAAAATACCCTCGAGTTCCATACACGTAGTTGCCAATGGCAAGATTTCATTCTTTCTGATTGCCAAGTAATACTCCATTGTATATATATATATATACGACATCTTCTTTATCCATTCGTCCATCGACGGACATTTGGGCTCTTTCCATACTTTGGCTATTGTTGATAGTGCTGCTATAAACATGGGGGTGCATGTGTCCCTTCGAAACAGCACACCTGTATCCCGTGGATAAATGCCTAGTAGTGCAATTGCTGGGTCGTAGGGTAGTTCTATTTTTAGTTTTTTGAGGAAGCTCCATCCTGTTTTCCAGAGTGGCTGCACCAGCTTGCATTCCCAGCAATGAATGGTTTTTAAAGGTACACTGGTATAAAGTTGAAATTCTGCTTTTCTCTGTTCAAAAGATTTAAGTTTTCTTGGATTGTTGGTCTGCTCTTGATAAGAAAATGTAAACAAAGGTTTTTCTCTCTTTTGTCTGCTGGAAAACCAAGGTTTATGTTTTGTCTTTATCAGGTCTTTGATTACTTAGTTAAAACTTCTCAATGTTAAAGGAGATTTGCTTTGCTAACAACTGTATAACCCTATATATTTGCCTTTGGAATCTCTTATTGCCAACTCGGTTAAATAATTTAAAGTTTTAAGATTTGTAACAATCCATAATCCTATTTAGGAAGCGCTCTATAACTTTCTAAGGTTTTAACAAATTTTCCCAGGATTTAAGTTGTAAATGGAGTCTGTGAGCAACTAGGCCTTTTATTATTATTATTTTTTAATGTTTTTATTTTATTTTTGAGAGAGAGAAAGAGAGACAGCATGAATGGGGGAGGGACAGAGAGAGAGGGACACACAGATTCCAAAGCAGGCTCCAGGCTCTGAGCTGCCAGCACACAGCCCCATGCAGGGCTTGAGCCCACAAACTGCGAGATCATGACCTGAGTCAAAGTTGGATGTTCAACTGCCTGAGCCACCCAGGTGCCCATAGGCCTCTTTATTTGATATGTTTATGTTACTCTAGAAACATGTCAAACAGGGACACCTGGGTGGCACAGTTGGTTGGGCGTCTGACTTCGGCTCAGGTCGTGATCTCACGATTCGTTGGTTCGAGCCCCGCATCGGGCTCTGTGCTGACAGCTCGAAGCCTAGAGCCTGCTTCGGATTCTGTGTCTCCCTCTCTCTCTGTCCCTCCCCCACTCACACTCTGTCTCTGTCTCTCTCTCTCTCTCTCAAAAATAAATAAACATTAAAGAAAATTAAAAAAAAAAAGAAACACTGTCAAACAAATAATGATAAACCTTAGGTTGTATTGCTTGGGTAAATGCTCTAACTGCTCAAATATAAGTGCAATTCCTGAAGTTTTCATATGTTTTGGTAATAAGGTCATCACCTGATACTCCGATTGTCAAAGTGATGTGTCCAAGAAGTAACTGGAACACCTTGTCAACTGCGTCATAATGAACTCATGGGACCGTTAACCATGTCCGTTTTTGAGTTTTGTTGTTTGTACTTAATTGTTCTGATGCTCTTACATCATCTGAAGGTGCTTCATCTTCTAAGAGATTCACCAAAAGGACTTTTAGGACAAATACAGGTATTTGACATCTGTAAGATTAATACTAAAATGGGTAAACATTCCCAGAACTAAAAAGCTGCATTCAAACGGAACAAGAATTAGGAACGTGGGACAAAATGAACTGAGGAAGAGTATCGTCTTTGTGACTCTTGTGTTGCTGGTTCTCTAATGTTTGCTCTTCCAGATTAAGGAAACATTCTCTTAAGATGTCCCTGATACACAAAAATAGGATAAAGTATTCATTTGTCAAGAAACTTTAAAGTTTCTCTCTCCCTAAACCCTCTAAAATTCAAAAACTCTCGGTAAGTGTTCTTTTTTTTTTTTTTTTTTTCAGGGCAGTTACACTTATCAGCATAAGTTCAATAACAATCTGCTCTTCCCATAACAGGACACCATTGGAAACATTGGTTATTTTACAAGGCTTTGTCTGGAATGTCATCTTTGAGAGACCCACATGGACTCAGATATGACCATACAGCTCTATGGAACTAAGGTTGACTTTATGTAACATGAAGTCAGTAGAGCCCCTTGGAACTGTTGGCCTGATACCTTGCTTACCGAGTTCCCAGCAGCCTCACCAGGTGGTAAAGAAGGTCACTTCCTGGCAGGTGCAGGAACTTCAGGACATCTTGGGGACCTCGTCAAGAGGAATTCGCCCAAATCTACAGGTATTGCGGGCATGTCTGATGGCAAGTATTGGCTTGGCTTCTGGCCTGGAGAGGCTCCTGAAAGTTCGATCTAGGTTCCTTATAAGAAGTTCCAGCAAAGCAAATTTTAAAAGATCTATATGACCAACCGCTATTTTGCTGAGCTTATGTAAACAATGAAGCCAAGGTAAAATTGGACTTATTCTACCAAGGAATTAGTTTTGATTTGGCGATCGCTGAAAATGCGGGTTTTTAGAAAAAAATTATATTTCAATAACGTACCTTTATAGATGTTGTATTCTAGTTCTAATCGTCTTTAAATGTTAGTTGTTTGCCCAAACTAGACAACTTGAGGTAAACTTTAGAGATGCTGTCACAATATCACAGGTATGGACAACCTTCTTGCTTGTTATTCTGTGGTGATAGTAACAAACCCCATGGGCATAGATTATAGATTACTTGAACGCCTGGAAAATGGGATGGGCTCTCCCAACAATTATATATAAGAAGTCTTTTCTCACTATAAACCTATAAGTAGATAAAGACTATGGTGCTTTATTAAATTATTCACTTGAGGTCGGGTTAATTCATAAGTCTCTAAACGTGCAAACCATTTCGTCCCTAAACCTGATCTGACAGTTACCAGAAACCCACCCATATAAACCCAGGAGACGTGGTTTATTTAAAGGATTGAAAGTCTAATACAACAGGGGATTTAACTCCAAAATGGAAGGGCCCCTACAGGGTCATATGAGGTACCCCCACTGCAATAAAGTTAGAGGGGCACTCTTCATGGGCTCCTATATCTAAAATTTTTTTTTTTCAACGTTTTTATTTATTTTTGGGACAGAGAGAGACAGAGCATGAACGGGGGAGGGGCAGAGAGAGAGGGAAACACAGAATCGGAAACAGGCTCCAGGCTCCGAGCCATCAGCCCAGAGCCCGACGCGGGGCTCGAACTCCCGGACCGCGAGATCGTGACCTGAGCTGAAGTCGGATGCTCAACCGACTGCGCCACCCAGGCGCCCCCCTATGTCTAAAATAAAACCTGTTCCCCCTTCTGGAAACCAGTGAGCAAATTAATATGCCCTCTCATTCCCGTGAGCCTCGAACTTCTCTTAGGCTGGTCGTACCTTTCTCTTTCATTCGCCTTTCCCCGATTTCTACTACCAATTCCTTCTTACAATGGGCCATTCAAAAGGATCACCACGGACATTTGAGTTACAAATCAGGAAGACCAATCTGATTCCTGCTGCCTGTTCCCACTCTCATATGAGGAGGCTCCACGCCTGACATCTAAATATCTCACTGGCAGCACTGGGAGACACGGGGTTTGTAATTTGCCCTAACCATTCACCTCTGTTTTTCTTACTTCCATAAACGTACCTCTTATTAACTACCTGATTGCCTCCTGAATAAAACACAGCGGAGGCCTTAAATGACTCTCAAAATAACATTATATAACGAATACTGAGATAACTCAAATGCAGAACACGGTTCCGCAAAATAGAACGGCTTTAGACGTTTTAACTGCCGCACCAGGGGGGACGTCCGCTCTCATAAGAACAAAACGCTGTGCATACGTTCCGGATGACCCCACAGATATTTCTGCATTTCCAACTGACATGAATACTCAAGTTGACACTTTTAACCATCCCTCTTTCCCTTAATGACTAGACTCTTGGACTGGAGGATTTTTGTCAGCTACCAAAGGACTTTTATTCGGGCTAATCTTTCCAGTTCTGCTACTTATGTTTTGCGGTTTTCTCCCACGTCTCTGCCTGGCGCCAAGACCCCATGGCCACAACAGCTTCTCAGCCACAGATGATCCTCACCTACAGAGATACCCGCTTACCGTCCACATTAGATTCAGCTGCCTCTGCCTTTTGGAACTCCCCTATACCTTCCCCAGTTGATCAACATTGACCCATAGGTAGGGACGTCTCTACACCCCTACTCTGCAGGAAGAAGCTACAGAAAATGTTACATTCCACCTCCAACAACCTTAAATATTTAAGGGTCAAAATTGTTCAGGGAGGATATGATGAGGGAGCAAGAGGCAAGCTGAGGGCAAAGTACAAGCTAGCACACGCCCCCTCCTAGGTGGGACAAGTACGATATTCCTTGGACACCCCCAGCAACCCCAAAGCCAGAAAGGACAAAAAAACAAATGGTGAAACTGGTAAGTCTCCACATGTTTACCAGAAAAAGGCAATCCCAATCAACGGTCTAAAGTCCAGGAACTCCCTACTGTCTTAATGCTTTGCTAGAGGGAAAAACACCCTTAGCTTGACAATAGCCAGGCTAGGCTTTCAGTAAGCGTGTGAAAGTCTCTTTGGAAACTCCCTTTTGACTTTGACTCCATAAAAGGGTCACTCCCCACACTTGCAACACAGCTCTTCCTGCCCTCGGGTCCTGTCCCCGTACTTTAATAAAATCACCTTTCTTGCACCAAAGACGTCTTCAAGAATTCTTTCTTGGCCACTGGCTCTGAACACCCCCCATCACCCTAAGACCTCATCAGCTTTTTCTTTCCCACTCATTTAAGAAAACCCTCACTCCCTATATACAACAAATTACAGAATTATTATTTAAGGGCAGATATCCATTGCCAACAACTAACAGGATATGATCCTGATTTAATATACCCTGGGGAATCTTATGAATGCTTTCAATGGATTCTTAATCTGGTGAACTGCAAAGTGCTATGGCAGACTTTGTTGGCCAATTGATACACTTTCTGCCATCAGACAAATTGTTACCTCTTTAAAATATAACTTCCCCCCCCCCCCCAATTCTCCACAGCCAATTTCACAAGCAGTCACTGTTTTCTAGATGAATCAGGAAAAACTACTAAATCTGCCATTGCTTGGTTGACCAATGATGGCCTACAGGAATCTCCAAAGAACAAACATCTACTCAAAGAGCAGAATTAGCTTGACAACAATTTCCAAGCCAACCTATTAATATTGGAGCAGATTCTCAATATGCAATTTATGTGATACGAAATATAGACCAGGCCTCTATTCGGGAATTAAAGGATAACTTTCTGTCGTTATTTTTAACTTTACAAGCCTTACTTACTAGGTAAACGAACACACCCTCTTTTTGTCACTCACATAAGATCACCTTTAACAGAAGGAAGCAAGGTTGCAGACCACGGCTCTCAAGACTGCTCAATTATCTCATGACTTTCTTCATCAACATTGTAAGTCCCTTATTAAGCAATTCCATCTCACGGTTCCTCGAGCTAAACAAATTGTTGCTGCTGGCCCTGACTGTCAACAGCAATCAGGACACAAGCGATGGGGAATAAACCCCAGAGGTCTAAATGCAGATTAGCTTCGGCAAACTGATACTACACATTATGCCCCATTCGGGCGTCACAAATATATCCATGTGTTCATAGACACCTTTTCAGGATTTATTACGGCCTCTACTCACACCGGAGAAAATGCAAAAAAAATATCATTTGTCATTTTTTAGGTAGGGACGTCTCTACACCCCTACTCAGCAGGAAGAAGCTACAGAAAATGATACCTTCCGCCTTCAACAACCTTAAATATTTAAGGGTCAAAATTGTTCAGGGGGGATATGATGAGGGAGCACGATGCATTTTCACAAGCCGGTAAACCTCAACAATTAAAACTGACAACGTCCCGGATACCTTTCCTCCATGGTACAGGAATTCTTCCAAAATTGGAATATACAACACGTTATGGGCATAGCACATAACCCTACCGGACAAGCTATTCTAGAACGTACATATGCACTTTAGAACAAATGCTTCCTAAACAAAAAAGGGGGAACATACATAATGCTTCCCCTCGGAACTCACTCTATAAAGCCTCATACACAGTAAACTTTTGGCCTCATAGCTGCCGCATGACATTTTACTCCATCTACCGGCTCCAATACCAACCAAGGTGCTACTTAAAGACATACAAGGTGATAATTCATGGAAAGGGCCCTACAAACCATTGGGACGGGATATGCATGTGTCCTCCCATCAGGACCTCACTGGGCACCTGCCCATCTGACTAAACCGTACCATGAGTTGGAAGGATCAGCCCCTCAACCCTCCGCTCAGATGGCCAATTTGTCCTCACAAGGACCACAAGGGAGACCATACCCATGAACGACCAAGGCAAATGATGTCACCTGGGGACAACTTACTACAGGATCATCACGCCATCGAAGTCATGTGCCGTGTCGGAGCACCACCAACCCCAGAACACAGGTTTTTAGCGTATTTAGCTGTGGTTTCCCAAAACTCCACTAAGGCAATGATTTGCTTCGTCTGTTTCTTTTCGCGCAGACTGCTGCTGCTTTTTCACCACTGTAGTGGCCTCAAATCATAGACCCTCCCCCACCTCTTTCTTTAAGGCAGTTAAAATAACATTTGACAACCCATATTATGTTTTCGAAGTACCTCCTCCAGCTTGGTACACAGCCCATCTCAGCCATTATAATATTACCGAACTTTCTATCTCACATATGTTTATCTTAAAAATACAGCCTCAAACTTGGCTGCCAGTAAATCTAACAAGGCCCTGGAAAGGGTCCAATGGTCTCGTGGAATTTTCCCAAGCCATTTCTAAGTAGAGACCTACAAGATTTGTTGGATGACTCACTGTCTTCTGTATCTCATCGACTGTCATCTTACCACAGCCTCTGTTGCAGCGGTCTCCCGGACAGAGTCTGTCCACGCTGCTAAAGTAGTCGATCGCATAATGACTAATATCACCAAGGCAATGATTACTCAAACACAGAGTGACAACAGTGTCACGCGAGGACTGTATGCGGCAGGCGCAGCGAATGGATGGGGGACTGCCAAAACACACAGTGTGAACGGCAACATGACAAAATATGGGTCACTCCCTTACAATACACTATGCCTCAACACTCCTGGGATTTGGTGAAAAAACACCTACACCGAACTTTCTCCGCCAATTTACAATCTGAGGTTAAGGCTCTGTCTTTCCAGCTGCATCAGCAACTGTTAGACACTCAACAGGAAACGCAGATACAAGTTGAACAGCAGTTATCTGACAATGTGAAACGGTTAAATCCAACCAACTGGCTCCATGGCCTCAGTTTACATATTTGGACTATTGGAGCTCTTCGCCTGTTGATCTTTTTTTGTATTCTCATAGCCCTCCGAATGATCTATATACCATAGTGGCCTCCCCAAGACATCACGAATGACGACTGATTGTCCTCCTCAACTCCCATGAACAAGAGTCTTCAAACACAGAAGGGGGATATGTGGGAAATCAAATAGCTATCTTGGTTAAGGAGATAATAGGGAACCCATTACCCAGCTTTCTGGCCCTGCTGGAAACAGCTGACCGGTATCTAGTTAAGGGGTATTTAGGGGCTGGGTCCCGCCTGTGCTCATGAATTCCTTAGACCATGTTATCCATGGAATGTCTTATCTTGTCCTCCACCCTGCTTTCCGCATCTGCTTGTTTGTAGTCTTGGGAACACCTTGTTTTTTTGCGCACTTTCTGTATGTTCTTACCGGCACGTAGCCACTGACATATTGCGCAGTGTTTTCCCTATAATGTATGTCTAATAAATACGGGAGCTTGAGAAGGAGACTTCCCTTAGCCCCCCTCGCACCTCTCTTGACTTGCACGGAGTCCTGAGTAACCCTCTCTGCCGCCTTCAGCTTTGCTGGACAGAGCCAAAAGCCAAACCTACAGTTGGTGACCCTGATGTGATAAGCCAAACCCTCAGTTAGCGACCTAAAATTATCTTTTTAAAGAGGAATTCAGTCTTTATCTGATGTAGCCTAAAATAAACTTTAATTAAGGTAGCAAAGAGTTTTAAAAATTGAAAACTGTAACATATTTTCTTGTTAGGAGAAACTTTTTGCTACAAATGCATGCAAGGATTTACAAATGTAAAGATCGATACTTATAGAATCAGAAAAAGTTAAATTCATAAAAAAAAAGTCTGCAAATGAACTTAGGTTATACGTAGGACCCATTTTATAGCCTAAAATTCTTTTAGTATCTACTAAGAAAAATTAAAATAAAGACACTAAGCATTCAGGAAAGAATGTTAGAACAAAATTCAGGAAAGCAAATATGAGAAAATAGTAGGAAGGAAATCATGAATACAAATGCACATATTAATAAATCAAGAGAAAAGGTTGACCAATACATCTTTCTCTGAGAAACAGTTAACACAGAGAACACCAGACCATATTTGTACCACAAGGGTAGGAATCCTGCCCATTTTTTTTTTTTTTTTTTTTTTTTTTTTTGCCCATCACATCCTCAACACCTTAGAAAATGCCTAGAATTTGGTAGGTCCTTCATAAATAATTTCTGAAGAAATGAAAATAGATATGCCACTTGAAAAATAAAATGAAAAGATTAGAGAAAGTAATTATGGAACATTAAGAAGGGAAATATGGAGATAACATGACAGGGAGGTTAAAACTTAAAATATTTCTTAAATTTGAAAACCTTCAAGGAATTAGAAAAAAAAAAGTTTATCGAAATGAAGTCAGTAAGAAAAAAAAATCCGAAACTAATATCCATGGGAAAGTTGTGTCAATTATGGCCCACATAAGAAAATAGGCTGGTCGACACATGACTACTGTTTTAAAGATTTGAGAAGCCTCCAGTATCCGTGTAATGTAAACTGTTCTGAAATATATTTTATTTTATTTTATTTTATTTTTTTATTTAAAAAAATTTTTTTTTCAACATTTATTTATTTTTGGGACAGAGAGAGACAGAGCATGAACGGGGGAGGGGCAGAGAGAGAGGGAGACACAGAATCGGAAACAGGCTCCAGGCTCTGAGCCATCAGCCCAGAGCCTGACGCGGGGCTCGAACTCACGGACCGCGAGATCGTGACCTGGCTGAAGTCGGACGCCCAACCGACTGCGCCACCCAGGCGCCCCTGAAATATATTTTAGAGAATGTAGACGGGGGTGGGGGAAGGTAGCTGTCTCATAGCTCATGCTTCAAATGTTTTGACTATCACAAAATTCAAAGTTTTGTTTTGTTTTTTTCTTTAATGTGTCAAGAGATGCATGAAACGTGATGTGTGAAGTAGCATCCTCGGAGAGCATTGGCCATGCTGGTAGACAATCAGAGAAAAAATGAAAACAGGAGCTACAGAATAGCACAACACCACCAGAGACTTAAGAAGTATTAATTTGAGCAACAAGACCACATTTGGAAATGTGAAAATAAAAGATAGTACTCAATGTCGACCAGAGTGATAGGAAATAGCACTCATATACGATGCTCGTTTCAGGTAAATTTGAACAACTTTTGCAGAGGGCATGTTGGCAGTATGCATCCGTGGCCCTAAAAATGTTCACATCTATTGACTCCCAAGTTCCACTTTTTGGAATAATGCCTTTTATCCAGTAATACCGCCTCTTGGAATAAACAAAGGTGCAGCCAATGAGGCACCAAAGATGTTCCCTGGAGCATTGCTTGTACTCACAAACACGGCATGGCGTCTGGCATTTTCTTGATACAAATATTCCAGAATGTTTTCAATCACCTCTTCTCATTCAATTTTCAAAAATCTCTTGGTAATAAATTTTTCATGCCCATTTCAAAATTTCAAAAGTGATAAATTAGGAACTTACTTAAAATCCAAGACTTGCTTGGAGGAGGAGCTCGGACTAAGTCCAGGTCCTCTGAGGTCTGGTCCAGTGTCCCTTCTACATGATCACATGGTTTCTACTATGCTGGGGTATTAGAGCTGAGTCTTAGAAATTACCTGGTTCGCACAAACCCCTAAATTGGATGAGTGACGTGGGCGCACAGAAGTAAGTCAGCCTGGTGTACCAATGACTGAACATGGCCATTGTCTTCTCTTCTAATATAGTATTCTTAGGACTGCATTAAGTATTTCTCCCAGAGCAAGGTATGGAATGATTTCAAGGAGTGCCTGGGCCATGAGGAAAAGACCTGGGGGGTAGCTAACAGACAGTCAAGCTACTCCAGAGCATTGTTTCTACATACATCCAGCTCTGTCGCTACTCCTCTCTGCCTACACCATCCAAAGTTTCTCTTCCAAATGTCCACTGGGGCACGTGTTTTCTCATCTTTGCCTAGCAAAAACATCTTTTAACAGATTGGCAGAAATACTCCTTAGGACATATGAGGTCAAGGATCGACAGTTCCTTTACACCAGGGAGTCTTAAATTTCTTCGTGTGTAAGTATCACCTGGAAGCTTTGTGAAAAATGCAGAATCCAGGGCTCATTCAGTAATGGCGCTGGTCCAGTGGTTTTGGAGTGAATCCAGAGATGTTTTAAACACTTGGCCAGGCTCAACCAGGGGCAAAAAGTCCAAAGAGCCAATGAAGCAATGTTTCATACTTCCTATTACTTCTTGACTTGTAATCATAATTTTAGGCAACTCCCCTGAGCCTCATGGGTATTTCAATCCAGCCATTAGGACTATTTCTCCTGTGTCTTCAATGCATTTTAAAGCATTGTTCTTGCTTATACTTTTTTGGAGACCTAGACTTGGTTGATTTATCAACGCTGCCTCAAGTCCCCGTAACAGCTGGCTTTACCCTACTCTTTCCTTCATCTGGTGTTTGGAGGAGAAATTACATTACGTTCCCATATCGGCCATTAGCTCATGCCATGGGCAATTCATTTATTCAACACATGTTGAATGGCAGCTCCCAGTGGTGCAGAAACTATTATAGGACTTAAACAGGCTTTCTTTTCAGGGGACTCCGTTTGATGTGTCTCTTGACCAGTAGAGCACCATCGACTCTTCTGGTGGCCATGGCCAGTTTTATGGGTACAGTACAGTCGCATACAGGTCCCCACAGAGGCCTTACATTTGGTTTAATGCTCTGCTGTCATTGTCTTGAAATGCTTACTGCCTTTTGAACAAGAGGCTCTGTTTTCACTTTCCGCGGGACTCTGCAAACCAGCCGGTACAGCGGCTTATAGTCGGAAGGTGACATGTCAGATGTTCAAGAAGGGAAATTTCATCTGGGGCTCCTGGTGCAGCTCTGGTGGCTGGTGGCATAGCACTAGGGCTGCTCAGCCTGGGCTGGCCCATATCGTGTCTTTGCTACATATCACGCTTCTGGTTGAACGTAACACTTCCCTCGTTTTAGTGGTAATGAGTCCAAAGTCACTTCTATTTCGAGCAATCTTCATTGAAGATAGGATAAATAAGCCCTTGGAATGGAAAGACCTCAGGGGACCGATCAGATGTCTAGCTCTTCCCTCCACAACCACTTCTATCTCTACTACTTTAGCCCACGAAGGTCATAGATTCATGAGCAAACCGGTGCTGGAATATAAGATATAGGTGTGGCTTCGGACCATGCCAACACGGCTGCATTCTCTGATTGCTGGGCTGCTAGGTAGAGCCATCCACCCAGCACAGCTTAAACACAACAACGCAGGAGCCCCTCCAAAACCCAAAAGGAAGACAGGCAACCCAGTCCCAAGAGGTTCTGGAATCAAGATTTAGGAATCAATCAGGGACCAGCAGACTGTTCTCTCCAACTCTGTCTGGGGGAGCCACCTGCTTCCTCTTCCTTCCTTGGTTTTTGCTACAGGCCATCTTTGTTTCTCCTTCTGAGGATTAGCTCTTTCCGTCTCATTTGCACATGGCAGAAATGTAGCCGACTGAGGCACAGCTTTTCATGACCTCCCAGCTCCAAATGCCCTGCAACAATTACACGGAGCCTTGAGGTAGCAATTCTGAATTTCCAAGAGAGGAAATCAGACCGGTGCTTTGATCACGAGTTGCTCTCTGACCCTGGACATGCTGCTCGTGTGCGTCGCAAGATCTGTGACCCACTCAGAAGGGTTCATAGGAGCAGGCTCTGTGAGAAGGAACTGGGGAAGAAGGCTGTCCAATGGATTCACCTGCTGCCTGGGGTCGCAAAGGAAGGGAGTGATCGATATGCAGTTCCGGGTGGCGGGCAGGCTTTGGGGGAGGGTGAGCTGTGGGCGGAGCCTACTGCCGGGTATAGTTTACAAGTGTTGTATGGTTTTTTGGTTGGGTGATGAGTTCGCTTGTGCTCACTTAGGTTGCACAGAGATCGTGAAGCCATGATATTGCATCGTGAGCCTGGGATTATGATTAATAAGAATTTAAGGTACCTTAAGATCGAAACCTTACTTTCTTTCCTGATGGTGGGTGCACAGGTGTCTGCCTTCTTACTAGTTTTCAACCCACTCTTGTGTTTCGCACACCCAGACACACTGCCGTGAGGTCAGCCAGCGCTATTAAATCCCCAAGGGAGGACCAATCCGCATTCCCTGAGAGGCTGAGGCTCTGACCCAGCCATCTGAGGAGCAGCTGAGGGCCTCACTGACCCTGCCTAGATGTCACTCTGGGTGACCTGTAGCAGTGACCAGCCAGCCTCCGTGGGAAGGCTCACTGCTCACTAAGCTTTAAATGCAGCCCGGGAAGTGTTGCTGAAGAAGAAGCTTCTCGACTCAGGGAATCTGCCCTCCCTCCACTCTTTCCAGAGGTTCCTTTTCTCGCATGTCTCTTTCGAAGGAAAGGCACATCCCTCACATTCACATCCGTAACACGCCTGTCCGGAATCAGGTTATCCTGACAAGTCCGTTGAGACTTCCTTTGCGTAACTCACGTGCCTGGCTGCATGCTTTCTGACGGATCAGGGGTGCTGTCACCTCGGCACGGCAGATGAATGCTCAGGAAGGAGGAATGGGGACACCAAAGAGAGACGTCAGGTCCCCATTTGTCCCTCGCTCCCCTGACCCACAGTCTGAGCCGCATTCTGTGGCACGGGATGAGATTGAGAAGGAAAAGCTCTGGAATGGAAAAAAGGAAGGAAAGTCACTGGTGACTAGAGGCTCTATGCCCTCCATCAGCCCGCCATCCATTTGGAGGAGCCTGGACGACTCCTTCCGCCTCGATCGCCTGCGTTGTGGAGCGATTTGGGGAGCACGAGGTACAAACACTTCATTCCCGAGGGTGGCGGCTCCAGACAGGGGAGGGCAACTCGGGGACCAGAGCCGACACGGGGAAGCCTCGGGCACTGCTCTCCTGCTGCCGATGACATGTGCTGGCTGCGGGCCTCACTCGCCTTGTTTTTCCATCCACCTTCGTGTTTCATGATCTTCACCTCAGACGCCAAGAGTGTAACAGCAGGTGGCACAGTGCCTGCCCCAAATATTGGCGGTTGCTGTCCTGCTTAGTTTTGGGGTGTCTACGTCGCTGGGGTGCTGCTGAAAGCCGGGTTCCTGTCCTCTTGCTCACCACGGAGTGGCTCCATAGAAGCATGTCCGACGATGACAGGGCATGGGACACAGTGCTGGTGGGTTCCGCCCGAGGACAGGCAGAGCGAGCGACCTTTGCCCCCAACCTGTCCCTGCATGTGCCCCTGTACAAACCACACAGGGCATCGCCCTGCCTTCCAGCCTGTTCTTTCTCCAAAGGCGATCCGGCCAGCAGACGGCTGTCATGGGTCTAGTAGGCAATAGCCTCAGGACGGATGCCACTAAGATACCCACGCAGGCCCCGGGGAGCCAAACAACCTGTGGGCCTCGGCGTGAACTCATTTCTAGGGAGGGGGTCAGAAAGCTCTGGGAGCCCCCCAACGGGGGCCCTGGCTCCCTGATAATTCGGGAGGAAAGACTGCGAATCGTACATCAACATGCTGCTTTGGAAACTCCCATGACTTCAGAAAACAGAACCCTTCCACGGGAAATATTGCAGCCCTCCGCGGCTGACCCCGCAGAGGTCTGACGTTAACCGAGCACAATCCCAGTAGAGCATTCTAATATCGAAATAGAACTGGAACGGAATGGGTGATATCGGGCAACATTTTTCGTTTTCCTTGGAGTCTTAGCCAGGGATCTAGCAATATGTCCCTCAGGGAAGGTAGCTGATTGGCCAAGCACGTCAGTAACTGGCTTTGCCACTGTTGTATCTCTGATGTCTGTGGCAGTCGAAGACCCCGACCGTCCTCCCGCACATTTGCCTACAGAATGGTTTGTTTCCCTGTTGAGGCTACAGTGATCCTGATATGTATCATTTAGGAAGCCCTGGATCTTCCAACGGGGCCACCTGGAACAGGAATTATTTAAGACCCTTGACTTCTTTCTGGAAGTTCTATTCTGCAATTAGGGGGCTTGCATTTTTTTAACAGTTAATTTTTCCCATTGATGCATTCCCCAAATGGTTGAACTAATTGTCAGTTGAAAGGCAGGTATTCTAAAATGGTGGTTTCTGTAACGTGGATTATGATAATCTTGCTTCTTGGACCAGAATCCCACCCCAGATTGTGGAAGGTGCCACAGAGCATGAACACATTCCACGGGGCTCCGCGGACCAGCCTGCCTTCTCCTCCTGTGAGTTACCCCGGGAGCTTAGGGGGTCTGGGCCGGTGGGGTGAGGGCTCCCCTCGCAGTGAGGCACGGGATCCGCTCTCAATTTAATAATCCAACAAGAACAAGCACACAGGCCAAGATGGTGGAGAAAGGCCAGGATGGTGGGCATCTCATGGATATGGGGAACCCGTGCAGAAGAAGTTGTCATGAAAAGCTATTCTTTGTGGCAAATTCCAGTCTACTGAAGACACCCTTTTCCTTGTCCTCGGCTGCGGACGAGCCGCTGTAGCTCAGAAGCACTGCCATTGGATTGGCAAGAGGCGCATGGTTGCTCTTCACCAATGTGACCTTAAAAAGAGCCACAGGGGCGCCTGGGTGGCTCAGTCGGTTAAGCGGCCGACTTCGACTCAGGTCATGATCTTGCGGTCCGTGAGTTCGAGCCCCGCGTCAGGCTCTGTGCTGACAGCTCAGAGCCTGGAGCCTGTTTCAGATTCTGTGTCTCCCTCTCTCTGACCCTCCCCCGTTCATGCTCTGTCTCTCTCTGTCTCAAAAATAAATAAACGTTAAAAAAAATTTTTTTTTTAAAAAGAGCCACAGCCCACAGTTTCCACGGAGAGATGTGGAGTAAAGGGGGTGGAGACGTTTGGGGCTCATGTTTTAGACTTGCAAGTTCCCCAATTTCTTTCTTTCTTTCTTTCTTTCTTTCTTTCTTTCTTTCTTTTTTTAAGTTTATTTATTTACTTTGAGACAGAGTGCGAGCGGGGGAGGAGCAGAGAGAGAGGGAGAGAGAGAATCTTAAGCAGGCTCCAGGCTGTCAGCACAGAACCTGACGTGGGGCTCATTTTCACGAACCGTGAGATTGTGACCTGAGCTGGAATTAAGAGTCAGATGCTTAACTGACTGAGCCACCCCAGCGCCCCTCTGAGTCTCCCAATTTCTTCAGCTCTCTTAGCACTTAAGACTTAGGTCCCCTTTGCCCTGTATATTTTCTCAAAGCCTTTCTCAAAGCTTTTCTCAAAGCCTTTCCGGGTCGTCCTGACCTTTTTTCCTCTGCCGGCCATCATGCGCACTTGACTCTCGGTGACTCTGATGCTAGCTGCCGGCAGCCTCAGCTCGGATAGCAATCAGGGGTCCCAGGAGGTCGGTTTTACAGGAAGAAAATGCAACAGTTATCTTGCCTGGGGGAAATCTGGGTTGTCACTCATCGGGGGCTTTCAGGCCAAGAAGAAATTGCTGCGGCCTCTGCTTTTTAGCTTTGAATACCAGAGCAGGGAAATGTGTTAGTTCAGGGTCACCAGCACTCAGCTATCAGGGTGGGGTGCTGGAAAATGCACCAGGCTGACTCAGGGCGCCTGAGCTCGGTTCTGCCCACGGGACCAATGACATGCGCAGGCCCCGGTGAGAAAACGCAGGGCCTTGTTCAGAAATTCTTAAAGTATTTCACAGTGGGAACAGCAGACCGTTAAAACCAAGCACAGGGGTCTTTTGAGCTCGGGGCCTTATGTGCCTGGACCTGCTGTAGGTCTGTCATATGCCCTTGGTCCCACGGGGTGTGTGACCTTGAGTAGGTCCCCATGCCTCAATTCCCCCACTTGGAGAAAGAGAGCATTGGAGGGAGAGGGCTTCCTGATGAGTGCTCCCCAATAAGGGCTCCTCCCCACTCACGATGCCACGAGGGGCAAAGGGGTCGTCACCCTGAGGAGCCTCAGGAAGGGGGACACAGGACGGTATTCTTAGTGGGGGCGGAGCCCAGGAAGTGACACCCTGAGCTGGGAACAACTGAGAGACACCAACCAGGAGCCGGTGGGGACCAAGAGGGACCCCTGGTGCCAACACAGCTGGTCGTAGAGAGCGGGGCGTCTCAGATCAGGCTGTGAGGACACAGTCCCACGGACTGGGGGCTCCACCAACAGGCATTTACTGCCCACAGCCCCGGGGGCTGCAAAGTCCACCGTCAAGGTGCTGGCAGACTCGGTGTCTGGAAGGCCCTTTTCCTGGTTTGCAGAAGGCTGCCTCCTTGCTGTCCTCACACGGCAGAGAGAGTGATCTCTGGTGCCTCTTCTCTGGTCCCTCTGTGCAGAGCCTGTTTGGGATTCTCTCCCCATCCCCCCTTCTCTTCCCCTATTTATGCTCTCTCTCTCTCTCTCTCTCTCTCTCAAAATAAAAAAATAAAGTTAAAAAAAAAAAGCTATTAAAAAAAAGGACATTCATGCCGTCATGAGAATCCCACCCTCGTGACCTCATGTAAACCTACTCACCCCAAAGGCTTCACCTCCTAATGCTGTCCCGTTGGAATTTAGAGTTTCAACACGCACGTACGGGGGACATGTTCAGTCCGTAACGTGTTTGGGTGTGCAGCCACAGCGACATTCTTGACACTGAGCCCAGCTAGGCACTTCAATTCTTGGACGGTGCGCACAGCCCCCGGGAGCTTGGGCAGCCCACACCCCCTTAGAGAGAGGTGCTCCTGGGAGCCCCAAGCTCTGTGCCTCAAGCAGAGGCCAGTGAGCCCCGGGGGTGGGCATCTGGGCCGGGCAGGGATTGCCTGCAGCTGTCCTACCAGTTTTGTCCCCCAACTCTTCAATCAGATAAACCCCTCCACCTTCACTGGAACCCTGGGGAGGGTCAAGACAGGCAGGAACGTTAGCTCTGTGACGCTCTCTTCTTCTGGAAGGAAATCTCCAAAGCAGGCAACGTGGTCCAAAGGGTGTTGAACAGGAATTGGCGGGATGCACATGTTTTTTCCCTCGGGGACCCTTGGTTTTCATGGCGTGTGGCTCCTTGTTTTTTTTCTGGAACACCTTGCCCCTCCCTCATCTACCTGGAGGGCTCCTATTTATATTTCAGGACTCGCTTTGGATCCTTCCCCGAGCAGGTCCCTGTTAACACCCCTGGGTCTCCCGCATGCAAACCCGCTCAAGGAGCTCTGTGTTCTCCTCATGGTTTTCTTCCCTGACGCCCCGGAAGACATAATCCCATCAGCACATAGACGCCCTGTCTCTGGCACACAGGAGGCACTTCCTGATTTTTTGTTGGGTTGATAAATGAACGCATGAGCTTAGAAGCCGTCAAGGAGTTTGTTTTCCTGGCTAAACAGCCGAGATTATGTGCTAGAACACAGTCAAGACGTAGATGAGCAGAAAGAACACAGAGACCACTGGGCCGGACAGAGACACAGATCAGACTCACGGGGCCAGAAACCCGCCACACTCCCCGCCAGGCTGCTCTGCCCTACACGGCAGTGAATAACTCGTAGCTGCCTCCTTCTTCAGGGCTGTTTCGGGGGGCTGCTGAAGGCTGAATGAGAGTTAGCTTTAAAGTAGCCGGCACTCGGGGCACCTGGGTGGCTCAGTCGGTGAAGCGTCCGACTCTTGGTCTCGGCTCGGGCCGTGATCTCACGGTTCATGGGGTCGAGCCCCGCATTGGGCTCTGCGCTGACAGGGTAGAGCCTGCTTGGGATTCTCTCCTGCTCTGCCCCTCCCCCACTCATTCCTTCTCTCTCTCTCTCTCTTTCTCTCTCTCTCGAAACAAAGAAATAAACTTTAAAAAATGTTTAAAAGAATTAAAAAAAATAGTTGGCACTCAGCCTTTGAAAAATTAGAAGTCATTCTGGATTTAGAGCCAACAAGAACTGCTGATGCGTCGGACGTGGGGGGCGAGCCAAGAGGCGGAAGCTGCCCATGGTCTTGGCCTTGAATGGAAGGGCGATGGGCGCACCATTGAACGGAGCGCAGAATACAAGGAGGGAAGATTTAGGGCTTCCGTGTGCACAGTAGAGAAGAGCACCCCCTCCACCCTTCACGGCCCGGAGCCCCCGTCAGCTTCTTTCCCCGACAGCTCCTCTTTCTGTGTGCAGGTATCTTTCCATCGTGAAGTTTTCTCTCCCTCGCCTCTGGGCACCGGGCTCTGCCATGCTGAAGAATATTCTGGGAGTCATCCCGTCTTCAGGCCTCCCTGCGGGGTCAGTTGAGGCTTTCACCACGTGGTATGGCGCCGCTGGGCCCCTGCTGCCCCCCTGCCCCCCTATTCCGGCCCTGACCTCAGTGGGCTCCCCTCTAAACCTCCTGAGTGGATCTCCACTCATGGCTTCCAGGGGACACAGATGGGTGATGAGGCTGATTTATTTACACGAAGGAAAAGCCCACCAAGTGGCCTGGAGTGTCAAGGTGGCCGGCCGACAAACTGTCTCCCTCACCCATCAGAAACGAAGGCTTCACCGGGTGGCGCGGGAGGACAGAGTCTCAGGTTTGTGCAAGATTTAAAATGGAAAACAAATGGCTGATTGCCAGGGAATGAATTAATACATGCTTTTTATTCACTGACACCTAACTGCTTGTTGTGACATGGGAAACATCTCTGTCTTATGAGCAGCAGGCTGCGATTTGTCCCACAGAGGGATTGTTTCCCTGGAATAATGACTAATGGGCGACTTTGGTCTAATCTGTGCTTTCTTGGCCTCGTGACCACGGGGAAGGCCAGGGTCAAGATAATGGTCCTAGGCAGTTTTCCCAAGGTGCTGCTCACACCCACTATTCTGGGAACTTCATCCCCTTGTTCTAGAAGTGTCCTTCCCCAGCTCTTGCAAGAGGACCCCGGGACTGCCTCAGTGGGAGTCAGCAATACTGGGGACTCCCCTCCCTCCTGGGTCCCAGGCTGTGCTCGTAATCCCATAATCATTGTCCAAAATCTGAGAATCACGAAATGGAAAGAAGCAGATTTAACTCACCTATAATTTCGCCTCTCAGTCACTGGGCCCAGGTGGCTCGTGTCCTTTGTTTTTTTAATTTCTAGCCCCAAAACAGGAGCATTTGCTTCCATGGTATACTGAAATCTATTTTGCACTTATGTTATTGTTTTAGAGATTCCTGGTGCCATTTTAGAGTCTCTGAAACCGTGACTTTCAGGAACGTAGCATCCTTCCTTGTGGATGGTAATGAATGAATGGTCTCCAGGCGTCAAAGTCACTGGCAAAAAGTTAGAGCTCTTGTTAGTTGCGAGGAGCTATCCTTCCTAATCAGCACTGTTTAGGCATGTGTTTAAAGTTTTCTAATTATTTTTGTTTTGTGTAGTTTAAATCTTAGTTTCAAATTCTAATTTAATTGCAAACTTCATACCATGTAGCCATTTTTGTAATTCAAGGTTTTCCTATGCACGTTGGTTTTCTATGCACAGGTTTTCCTATCCTATAACTATTAATAGTTTTACAAAAATCCCTTAGACCTTTGAAAGAAGGTATTTTTTTTCTTTAAAACAATTTTTTAATGTTTATTTAGTTTTTGAGAGCAAGAGACAGAGAGAGACAAAGAGTGAGAGTGGGAGAGGAGCAGAGAGAGAGAGAGAGAGAGAGAGGGAGACACAGAATCCGAAGTAGGCTCCAGGCTCTAAGCTGTCAGCACAGAGCCCGACGCGGGGCTCCAACTCACCAACCGTGAGATCATGACTTGAGCCAAAGTCAGATGCTTAACTGATTGAGCCACCCAGGCGCCTCTCCAAATATTTTTGTAGTGAACTTCGTCTTAGATTTTTAGCAGTCTATGCTTTAAATACTATTGTCAATGTTATTTTATTTGACACATAAATATTCATGATCATTATGGTTTTATCGTAATTATATATTTTCCAACCTGTCTTTCCCAACATTGTCTAAGACCATAATCTTTCCTGTTTAATGATCTTGCCTTCATATTATTTTGTCTAAGACCATTTTTTAAAATCTTTCTTTCTTGTATTTGTGTGTGCCTATATATATAATTGTCCATCTTTTAAAATTTCTGTTCCATTGTTCTATTTTAGGGGAGTTTTTAAAATTTTATTTATTTTCAGAGGCAGGGACAGATCAAGCAGGGGAGGGGCAGAGAGAGAAGGAGAGAGAAGCCTCTGCACTGGAGATGCAGAGCCCAATGTGGGGCTCGAACCCATGAACCATGAGATCGCGACCCAAGCCCAAACCAAGAGTCAGAGGCTCAACCACCTGAGTCACCCAGGAGCCTCTAAGGGAGTTTTATGGCAACAACTCACATTTAATGTTGGTTTGATACATCTATATTTATTGCAATATGATTCCTACAATAGCATTAGCTGCTTTTTCATGCCCTTATCTTTAATTTTACTAACATTGACTCTAAGTTGTAAGATACCTTCCCAACTGTCCAAAACCTGATGTCTCCTGACTGACTTCGTATCTACTAAAATGATATTTCTCCACAGCATGAGACCCGAGCTGTGGGGGTGCAAACTGGTGCAGCCACTCTGGAAAACAGTATGGAGTTTCCTCAAAAAGTTAAAGAAGTAGAATGACCCTACGACCCAGCAGTTGGGCTACTAGGTGATTGCCCAAAGGGTGCAAAAATACAGATTCCAAGGGGCACACGCACCCCGATGTTTATACTGGTTCTATCGGCAATAGCCAAAGTACGGAAAGAGCCCAAATGTCCATCTAATGATGAATGGATAAAGAAGACGTCGTGTGTGTGTGTGTGTGTGTGTGTGTGTGTGTGTGTAGATGTATATATAATGGAATACTACTCGGCGATCAGAAAGAATGAGACCTTGCCATTTACAACAACATGGATGGAACTAGAGTGCATTATGCCAAGCAAAATACGTCAGCCCAAGAAAGACAAATTCCATATGATTTCACTCATGTGGAATTTAAGAAACAAAGCAGATGAACGTATGGGAAAGAAAAAAAAAAAGAGAGGGAAACAAACCACGAAGGACTCTTAACGATAGAGAACAAACTGAAGGTTGATGGAGGGAGGTGAGTGGGGGATGGGCTAGACGGGTGACAGTACTGAGGAGGAAACTGGTGATAAGCACCTGGTGTCGTGTGTAAGTGATGAGTCACTAAATTCTACTCCTGAAACTGATTTTACCCTCTATGCTAACTAACTAGAATTTAAAGAAAGCCGTGAAGAAGAAGGAAACAAAGAACCAAGCTGTGGAAGCCCACTGGAGCTGGTCCCCAAGGTCCCCACCCCAGCCACTCTGGGGCTCAGAGAATGGCCTTCTCAGGGCCTTGGCAGGAGGAAGGGCCATTAGCCCCATTTCCGGTGTTCGTAGGTGCTTACCTGGGCCATCCAACCTTCCAGATGAAGGGGCAGGTTGCTTCACTGGGGGGTGTGCCCTTTAAAAAACACAGACTAGCAGGACTGTCCGTGGTTAGGAGAAGGAACACCTTGGGGTGCAATTCGCATCCTGTCGGGAACTCACTGCCCGGCACTTACTGACGCCTCTGGGAAGGGCTTGGCTCCCTCTCGTCTGACCTCAGAGCTCTGTTCCAGAAACCACATGGTGCATCAGCTAATGAGAGTCCCTCAGTCTGTCCTCATGGGCACTAGCGTTGGCAGAAATCCCTCCTAGACTGGGGCCAAGCTTTAATTGATATTCTTAGCTGCCGGTGCACTTGGAGTTTTGCAATTTTGCGTGCGCCGTCACGGGTCTTTTAGGGGGAGGGTGAGAGAGGACGAATCAGGCCATCAGGCACCTGCTGGGAGCTACCAGCTGAATCTGCGAGTCTGTAAGTGTGCCTCTGAATGACATGACGTGAACCACGGTTTCGGGGTTGGTTATAGAAAGCTTGTGGCCCTCATTTCAGCAGCTACCACAGTCTGGCGTTTTCCAAACTGTGTGTTGAGGAGAAAGAGGTCACGAAGCACACCGTGTTTAACAACGAAACAGAACAGGGGAGGAAGAGGTCACGGTCAATCACGTTGGGAAATCAGCACACGCTATGTCCCTTGGACATTCAAAACACGTGGCAGTGTATTACAGGTTGGGCGTATCCTGTAGCAAAGGAAGTGACTTAACTTGGTTAGAGCAACCCATCTCAATACCTGGCTTTCACACCTTTTTGGTAGGGCAGCCGGAACGTTGGACGGAACGGGTGGTTTTCCAGAATACACCTGGGGAAGCAGCCCTGCTTCTCTGGCCCCTGATCATGTTTCACCAGAGCCCTGGCGTGGACACAGAGCTTGTTGATTCTTCTAGATTATTCATAGTAGTTAGATCTTCAGAAAACAAAATGCCTCGAGCATATTTTCTTCACCTTCCGCAGAACTCACGCTCCTGATTTGCAATGAGCAACGTGTTTTCAAACTTTGTAGAAAATTAATTAAGGCCGCTATCATTTTAGTTGTGTCTCCGTGTCTCAAATGAGACAGCTACCGAAAACACCGCCTTTTCGTGTTACTCAATATCGAGGAATAATCTGTACAGACGGATTTCATCAGAAGTATGGTTTCATTACAAGCACAGATAAATGTGTCTGATTTCCTCTTCAACCATTGAGTATCATCTGTGTTTTTCTCTTGGTCTTGGTTACCAGGAAACTCAGAAGTCAGTACAGCATTCTTTCTCGAAGTCGCTTTCTCAAAGATATCTGGAGACATCAGCTTTCTCTGCTCATTTGGCACAATCTCTGGATTTTCTTTCCAGATTTATTAAGACATAATCGACATGTGACATTGGGTTAGTTTAAGGCGCACAACGTGATCATTTGATATACTTCTATATTGCAGAATGATGACCTCGGTAAGGTAAGGTAGCACGTTCATGGCCTCACATCATTAGTTACCTTTTCTGTGTGTGCTTGGTGAGAAATTTCAAGATCTACTCTCTTAGCAACTTTCAAATGTACAACTCAGTCACCATGCTGTACGTTACATCTTAGAACTTACTCAAAAATGGAAGTTTAGGCGCTCCTGGGTGGCTCAGTTTGTTGAGCCTCTGACTTCGGCTCAAGTCGCGATCTCACGGTACGTGAGTTCGAGCCCCACCTGGGGCTCGCTGCTGTCAGCACAGAGCTGGCTTCAGCTCCTCTGCCTTTTTCTTTCTCTGCCCCTCCCCTGCTTTCACTCTCCATCAAAAAAATAAATACACATTTAAAAATATACATATTTTAAAAAAAGAATCCCTTGACAACTCACTGGTATTTAGATTCTCTATTGTCACATGTGGATCAAGTCAAGGAGGCAATAGGTAAAAGTCAACTTGATTTGTCTAAAGGAAGTCAAGGCAATTTTGGCATTTCCCAGGACAAACACTAACCACACATCCCTAGCCTCAAAACTCATGGATCGACAGCGCAACCAGTAATGGGAACAAAGAAAAAGAATCCAGTAAATACCAGTTTTCAGTGTCAACAAAATCTTGAACTGTTCTGATTGAATGCTCTGAACCCTAAGATTATTCTGATATTGAGTTATTTTCATTTCTGTAGCTGGAGCCAGCTCAAGTTAGGACCTTTTTTTCTTTTTCTTAACGGAAGTTTTAGGCATACCCCCCGCAGTTGAAAACTGTAAGCCTCCAAGCGCCCACTTACGGCTTCCATTTCAATTACCATCACTTTCCTCATTTTGTCTCTCATGGCTCTGCCTCACAGGTTTTAAAGTTTTTAAAACAAATCTCAAGCGTCATGTTTTTTTTCATAAATGTATCTCTAAGAGATGACCTTCTTTTTCCGCGTAGCCACGATGGCCATTATCACACCTTAAAAAATTAACAATAATTTTTAGTATCATCTTGTACACATGCCGTAATTAAATGTCCCCAGTTTTCTCAAAAATCTCTTTTTCATCGCTGGTTTGTTCAAATCAGATTCCCCATAAAGTCTGCACGCTGCATTTGGTTGTTACGATGGAGGCATTCCTAAGTGTCATGACTTTCTACCATTTGAAAGGAGAGGTGTAAAAGGGGATACAAGTATTTTATTTGATTACATAATTTGTTAAGAAGTCTACAGAATACATCATAAGACAGTTTTCCCTTCATTCTTTTTTTAAATTTGTTTTTAAGTTTATTTATTTATTTTGAGAGAAAGAGAAAGCATGAGCGGGGCAGGGTCAGAGAGAGGAGACACAGAATCCGAAGCAGGCTCCAGGCTCCGAGCTGTCAGCACAGAGCCCGACGTGGGGCTCGAACCCAAGAACTGTGAGATCATGACCTGAGCTGAAGTCGGATGCTTAACCGACTGAGCCACCCAGGTGCCCCCTCCTTCATTCTTAAACAAGGGAAAGGGAGGAGGAGTCCCCCCTCGACCCAGTTAGGATCCCTGGGTCTGGGTCTGAAATTTTAGCTCACCGAGACAGGTCAACAGAAGAAGAGCACACACTTATTTAATATAAGTTTTAAGTGACACAAGGAAATGAAGACCCAAAGGAATGGGTCAACCAGGGTGTTTCTGTGCTGGGTCTGATGAAGGGTGGGCAGCTGTGTGAGGAGGTGAGGGGGCAGAGGATGAGCTAAGTGTAGTGATGGGGACGAAACAGCAAGGCTCGCTCATTGAGATTCTTCTCAGCCTCCCCGTGTCTTCGGAGCTAGGATGCTCCTCTCCTCCCGTACAGGGGTGCACCCCGCACGTGGGGCGCTGTGACCTGCTTCGGGGAAGAAGGGGAGGAAAGTCAGAGTGACCTTTCTGGGTCTGCTCTTTTATCAAACCCCGTCAGCCTCAACTATCCATATGCCAAGGTGCCATATTCCGGGGTAGCTCATCCCAATCCTTATCATGAGAAGATTTTAAAAAATCATAATAGCACCGAAAGAACCCACTATCTTCATTTTTTAAAACTGCGAACACAGTGCAGCACACTGAATGTCACGTTCTGCTTTTATCAGCCGATGTCACCCCAGACCAATTCTACGTCGCTGGTGTCTGTATAATTATCATTTACAACGGGCGCGTATTATTTCACTTTCTTGGCCACTGTTCTCTTGCTTTAGCGTTTTGGTAGCATTTGCTCAATCCGTATGATGTACTGGAAGGGGGAATGCTCGCCAAGGCTGAAGATATTTGCCGCCCATCCTGCCCCCTTGTTCCCGTGTTTTTATTTTCACCCTGTTTGACCTTGCTTATGGGTCTAGGGAGGTGAGGAAGCAGAATGCAGACGCAGGTGGGAGGGGGTGGGCAGGGACAGGAGAGAGAAGGTGGTGGTTTGCCTGAGATGTGTTTGAAAGGATTGGTTTTTTTCCTTTCTATCCTCTTGATTCACGTAGGGCCAGCCTGGGGGACCGTGTGCTCACCTGAAATTAGTTCTTGTTATAGAAGAGAGTTCCCTGTGTCCACTGCAGGCCCCAATAAGCACGTAGCGGACACGGATCCCGCAGCGTTGCGCACAGGGGATGTCTCCTGCCCTGTCCCCAGCGGGGCCGAATGAGTGATGTCCTTGAAGCTTTAGATCCGCAGGGAGTCCAAGTATTTAATGTCAAACAATGTGATGTCTCATTTATCATTAATTAATCATCCTAGAATAATCCTGTGCCCAGTGACTGGTCTTGCCAGGTACGATATGCAGGGAACAATCTCATTCATTCTGGCAAACGATGTATTACGCATAAAAAAAGTGGAGTGCTGACAAGGATCATAATCTGAGTGCCCTTCGTGGTGACAGTTAGAAGCAATTATATTTAGATAAGATTTTTTTTTAACATTTTATTTTTAAGTGATCGCTACACCCAATGTGGGGCGCAAACTCGCAACCCCAAGACCAAGAGTTGCACGCTCTACCCCCCGAGCCAGCCAGGCTCCCCAATAACATTATTTTTTATTATTATCAAAAACAATTTTTCCAGAAGTGTTTTGTGCATACAGATGTTTTCAGCTGAAATTTTTCTTTAGGATTATTTTTTAGGATCTCAAATTGAACATTTTTTTAGAGAGAGAAAAAGAGGAGAGAGAGAGAGTCATGTTGTTTTTCAAAAGAATGATGCTTATCACCAGGACCACCAGCGTAAATACACATCTCAGATACGACCATTCTTATATGCTAGTCATAGAGATTTTAAACAGCAGGCACACAGAAGTTTGGAGAAAGAAACACTCGAAATATTTTCGTCACACCCTGAGTGCTTGAAATGAAACCCCTCCAATACGTCTCTATGATTCTATTTTAACAATAGGCACCTTGACGATAGAATTAATTTACTCAGTTGGGAGGGACCTACACCATGGAAACTTCCAGAGAGGGTTCGGATGAAGGGAGACCAATAGACTACAGGGAGGTGACGCAAGGTCCCAAGTTGAGGAGTGGTTCAGGATGTTGCGTGCTAATATTTTGAACCTGCAAAGCCCAGCCCGATTGGGAAGAGCCTCAGAAGTCACCTAGTGACACCACTTTTGTTTCTAAAGCCACAACGAGCAGTATTGCTGTATCAGCATAATGGAGCCCCCGTAATTAAGAAGTCTGCCAGCGAGGAAGACAGCTGGCCCATTTTGCATTCAGATTGACGCAATTCCCACCATAAGCATAACTGATGTTTGTTCAGGAATATTGAGCAACGTCACAGAATCTGTGAGACGGCGCTTATCCAGAAGTGCCAAGTCGAGCACTAGGCAAAAGAAGTATGTTCCAGACAGTAACAGATGTTCCCAGATCAAATATTTCCGTGGCAAATCCTGTAGAAGAATCAACTGATAAAACAGGGAAGGCTATTTCGGGGCTCCCATCGTGGTAAACCACCCCCCCACCCACACACAACAACAACAACAACAACAACAACAACAAGCCTCTGGTCTGAGATCAGTCTCCCCACGTGCAGACTGAGGTCGCCTCATTTCTGAAGCCGTGGCTCCGGGTGCAGTTCTGGGCAGAGGTAGGTGTGTCGTTCCAGATGGGTCTGTTTTGCTATCAGGGACAAATTGGAAGAACTTCTCCCGAAGAAATGGGCCAGAAGGAGAAAGCACAAAGGATAAAAGGAAGAAAAACAAGAACGAATGAGGAGGGTAATGTGTGGGGAGGGAGGAAGGACTCGGGAATAATGATTTCAGTTCATTGTCCCCTCAGAGACGGGTCGCTCTTTGAAGAGGTGGAAAGAGCATGTCAAACGTAACGCTCTGGGTTCCCACTACCATTTCCTGGCCCGCGGGAGTTTTGCATTGTGGGACGAGAAAGCAGCAATCACACGCAGCTGGCATTCAAAGGGGGCACGTTTTGCAGAGTCTTGAGTCCCCTCCCCACCTCAGGGCCTTCTCTACCTTCTACACGTCACCCAATCTTGACGCTTGGCCGCTTCCTTCAAGAACTCTCTCTGTAAGCTCGTGAGTGCTGCAGATTGTTCCTGAAGAGGAGGTGGGGAGGAAGCCCAGGGACAAGACTTTGTCATCCTTCCTTTCCATCTTCTTCTTCCTCTCTCCCCTCTCACTTCTCCTCCCCTCCCTTGTGTGGAGACCAGAAGTCCCAAACTTCTTCCCTCACCCCTGCATAGGAGTGGACTCTGCCTCATTCTGGGACCGTGCTTGTTGTACCGAGTCAAGGTGCCCTGCTGGCCCGTGGTTTCCTGTGTGTCGGGAACATTCTCCTCAGGCTTCCCCAGGTTTGGGACCTTAGAGCTCACTGCCAATCATAGGGGTTCTGGAATGTTCTTCATCACCCGGTTTTTCAAACCAAAGCCTGGGATGGGGGGGGTGGGGTGGTGCTTTACAGCTTCCTGTTCTTCAGGACTCGGCTCACCACACAGCATCAAACATCTAGCCAAATCTCTCTCTAGGACAAATCTCAACCTCGTCTACTTGTCTGCATCCCCAGTCACTTCCCTGGCTCATCTCTTGCCAAAAGTATTATGGTGTCTCCCAGCTGGATTTTCAGAATCTTCTCACTTATCTCCACGTAACAAACACTTTGATCTTTTAACTAAATGCAAATCTGGTCGTGTTAATCTTCTGACTTTCCCTTGTGTTTTCCCTCCGAGTTTAGAACACGAGTGAACATTCCTGGGGCACCTGGGGTGACTCAGTCGGTTAAGCGTCCAACTCTTGGTTTGAGCTCAGGTCATGATTTCTCAGTTTGTGAGTCCTAACCCTGAGTTGGGCCTTGTGTTGACAGCAAGGAGCCTGCTTGGGATTCTCTCTCTCCCTCTCTCTCTGTCCCTCCCCTACTCATGCTCTCTCTCCCTCTCTCTCTCTCAAAATAAATAATTAAACTTAAAAAAAAAAGAGTCAATATTCCCTTTGTGGCTGTCATTCTCTTTGCCTGGGACACACTTCCCAAGCTGTCCATATGTGGCTTGATAATCTCACTTCCTTGAGATCTCTGCAGAAGTATCACTCCATCAACTCCATACATAATTGCAGTCCCCATGTCCCTGTTATCCCTTATTCTCCTTTCTAGTTGTTCATGGCATGAATCACCATCCAACCTACTACGGCTTTGCTACCCTTTTGTGATCTCCCTCCTCCCGTCCATTCCCTGCCCCTCAGCATGAACTTTATGAAGCAGAGACCTCATAGATTCTATTTCTCGATCTACTCTCAGTACCCAGAACCATGCAAGTCACATCGTGGGTACTCAACAAATACTATCTATCAAATGTTGAAATAAATTAAGAGCTCAGTAGTAAGGGGTGGGCTGGGGTTTTAAATTCAAGCAATCTGGGGTGCCTGGGTGGCTCAGTCAGTTGAGCATCCTCTGACTCTTGATTTTGGCTCAGGTCATCATCTCATGGGTCATGAGTTTGAGCCCCACATCAGGCTCCATGCTGCTAGCGCAGAGCCTGCTTGGGATTCTCTCTCTCCTTCTCTGTCTGTTCCTCGCCCACTCATTCTCAATAAATAAATAAGCAAACAAACAAACAAAAATGAATGAATGAATGAATGAATGAATGAATTCAAGCAATCTGACCCAAGATATGTTAATATTTGCCCTTAATGAGCTTTCACCTCCCAGGCAACACAGCATCCATGACCTTAAAGTAAGACACAAACTGCATTTTGGAAAGAATCACACACATGGGAGAAGCCATTATGAGGTCACAGTAAGTCCATCAAAGATCACATACACACACCTGTGATAAGCGAAAAATGAAACGATGATGTCACATTTAGAGATGACAATTTTGTATACCACCCAAAGGAAACCCCACTCCGTGAAAACCCATGCAATGATATTCAGATATTCAGGGGTGATGGGTACTCAGGAATTCCACGTGATGAAAGTTTTAAAGAGAAATACGAATCTCTTTATTAGCTTCTGGGGGGAAGACACTCGGTGAACTTGAACATGTAAAGAAACAACGAATAGTGAAACAAAGAAAAATGTGATTTCTGCAGTTCCATAGATGGATGTAAATGGCAAAATTTGAGGGCTTCCCCAGGATCCCCCTGGTGAAACAGAAGTTGGGAAAGAATATGTTTCTGCCTCTACGTCAGCGTGGACAGGCTGTGGAGGGATGTGCCTTGGCCCTGGGTCTGGCCGAGCAGAGTTTCCAGCCCAGAACAAGAAGAAGGTGTACAAGGGAAGGCTGCCCCCACCTCCAGCCCGAGGTGCAACACGTGGTCACCGTGATGGCAGAAGAGTCGCCATCAGGTAAGCGGGAGCAAGGGTGCCCCTGATGGAGAAAGGGAAGACTCCCCTCAGTGGACAGGTCCCAGGCAGCACAAAGATTCTTATAGAAGCCTCCAGAAGCTTACACGCAACTGCAGAAGTAAGCCCCACCCCCCCACCACAACCACCTGAAGGGTTTGAGAGGGAATCCCTTGGAGACACATGGCCTGGTTATCACCCCAAGGGCCTTCCAATACTTTTTACAAAGATAAGAAGTGACACACACAAAAGGCAAAGTTCTCTATCCGGGTCCATTAATGTAAAAAAAAAAAATAATAATAATCACGTTAACAAAATCCTAACCATCTGGAAATTTGAAATAAAAAAAGAACTTTGCCTAAGTAACAGTTTGTAAGTCTTTATCAGAATCTGCAATATGCTGACCTTGTACCCAACAAATGCGTTTCTTAGAGACCACCCCCTGGAAATATCCACTAGTGCGCTAAAATGTATGCCCTGGGACATTCATTGCAGTCTTGTCTGTAATAGTAAAAGCCTTGGAGCCACAACTGTATATTCAACTGATCCCCAACAGAGCAGGAAAATATCCAATGGAAAAAGACAGTCTCTTCGCTAAACAGTGTTGGAAAAACTGGATGGCAACTTGGAAAAGAATGAGCCTGGACCACTTTCTCCCACCAGACACACAAATAAATTCAAAATGGATGAAAGACCTAAATGTGAGACCAGAAGCCATCAAAACCCTAGAGGAGAAAACAGGCAGCAACCTCTTTGACCTCAGCGGGAGCAACTTCTTGCTCAGCACGTTGCCGAAGGCAAGGAAAACAAAATTAAACGTGAACTACTGGGACTTCCTCAAGATAAAAACCTTCCGCACAGCAAGGGGAACAAGCACCAACACTAAAAGGCAGCCTACGAAATGGGAAAACATACATGCAAATGGCGTATCTGATAAAAGGTTAGTCTCCCAAATCTATAAAGAACTTCTCAAACTCAACACCCAAAAAACCAGTAATCCAGTGAAGACATGGATGGAACACACTTTTCCAAAGAAGACATCCAGAGGGCTAACAGGCACATGAAAAGATGCCCACCATCACTCATCATCAGGGAAATTCAAATCGAAGCCACGAGGAGATACGGCCTCACACCTGTCAGGATGGCTAACATCAACACCACACGAAACAACGGGTGTTGGCGAGGATGCGGAGAAAGGGGAGCCCTCTGGCACTGTTGGTGGGAATGCACACTGGTGCAGCCGCTCTGGAAAACAATACAGAGGTTCCTCAAAAAGTTAAAGATAGAACTACCCTGTGACCCAGAAATTGCACTACTAGGTACTTACCCAAAGGATATAAAAATACAGATTTGAAGGAGTATATGCACCCCAATGCTTATAATAGCATTACCAACAATAGCCAAACTATGGAAAGAGCCCAAACGTCCACTGACTGATGAACGGATAAAGAAACGGTGGCGTATAGGTATATACAAGGCAATGGGACTCAGCCAGCAAAAAGAATGAAACCTTGCTGTTTGCAACCACGTGCATGGAGCTAGAATGTGGTGCGCCAAGCAAAAGAAGTCGGAGAAAGACATATACCGTATGATTTTATTCAGTGAAATTTAAGAAACAAAACAGGCAAACATATGGGGGGGGGGATGAGAGAAGAAAACAAGACACAAGAGACTCTTAATAGAGAACAAACTGAGGGTTGATGGGGGAACTGGGTGGGGGATGGGTCACAGGGGTGATGGGTACTCAGGAAGGCACTTGTTGTGATGAGCCCTGGGTATTTCTATGGAAGTGAGAAATCACTAATTCTACTCCTGAAACCAATCTTGCACTGTATGGTAACTAGAACTTAAATAAAAATTTGAAAAGAAAGCAAACACACACACACACACACACACACACACACACACACACCCTTGTGGGAAAACCTGAGAATCTTTAATAGGGGTAAATGTAATTAAGGCACGGGACCATTAAAAAGAATTTGGTGATACACTGTTGACGTGGAAAGAGAGCTGAGTCTCAGCTTTGTGAGTGGGACGGGGTGGGGGCCGGGATCTCTGTTTTGTTCACATAGGAATCCCAAGACCCTGGAACAGAAATGGACACATAGCTGTCTCTTAATAAATGCTGATTAAGTGAACGGATCTCTGAAATGTACTGCTAAGTGAACATAGCAGATCAGAGCAGCCTGCATGGTATGAACCATCGGTGTTAAAAAATATCAAAACGTGTGTGGAAAAAGCAGCTAAGGAGAGGGTGAGGAGAGAGGTCCCCAGCCCTGCCTGTGACCCCCCTGGGAAGGGGGGGGGCATCAGGATCGAGGGGCCGGGAGGGGTGGAGCGAGGCTGCCCCTTCTTGCTCTGAATACTCCCGAGTTCTTTAAATATTTACAAGAATATTTTTATCCATGTATTTTTAAAAACAAGAAAAGATAAAGAGAATAAAAGAGAATTAATAAATAACCCCCAAGCTGGTTCTTGGAGGGTTTGTCAGGGAGATCTCTGGTAAGTCGCACGAAGACAGATCATACGCGTGAAAAGCAGAAATGACAAAAATGTGGATGTGGGCTACGTAAGGAGACTGCAGGATGATATGCCAAGCAATTTGAAATTGTGTAAAGAGACATCGCTTTCCTGCCCCGGTATTAAATGAAAAACTTTAACCCAAGAAAAAACACGAAGAAAATTTTCACGACGAAGAGAAAATTCAAAACAAAATCAAACCAAAGAAAATAGAAACAAAGCGTTGTTTCCTCCCCCAAACCCAGACTCAAACGATTTCACTGGAGAAGCCATTTAAACTTTCAAGGAAAAGAGACTTCTTGTACTTTATAAACTCTTCCAGACAAAGATGGATCTGATACTACTCTTTTTCATGTAAATGACCTATTTTGTAATGTCAGTATTTTTGTCAAAGATGGTATATTATTGGGGCACCAGGGAGGCTCCGTTGGTTAAGCGTCCGACTCCTGGTTTCGGCGCAGGTCATGATCTCACGGTTGGTGGATTTGAGCCCCACGTCAGGCTCTATGCGGGTGGCCAGCACGGAGCCTGCTTGGGATTTTCACCCTCACCCTCTCTCTGCCCCTCTCCCTGCCCCTCTCCCCCCACCAAATAAATAAATAAACAATGAAAAATATACTTTAAAAAAGATGGCATATTATTAACACGGATACAAGCATTCTAAATAAAGTACTTGCTCATGATTTCGTAGATATGTTACAATATTTCAGGGCATCACTTGAAGGCCTATTCCAGGGAGCTATTCCAAGGGTACTATACTGGCGGGAAGTCTATGAAAGATAAAAGCAGAGGGGTGCCCGGCTGGCTGAGTTGGTGGAGCAGGAGGTTCTTGATCTCGGGGTAGTGGGTTCAAACCTCATGTTGGCTGTAGAGATTACTTAAGGCAAATAAAAATATTAAAAAAAGATAAAAGTAGAAAAAATATCAACAGATGCTGAAGAGGCATTTAATAAAGTTCAACCACCATTCTTTTTGGGTGATTTATACCAAATAGACAATATTATGCTTTAAGGGTAAGGAACTGGCAGCATTTCCAATAAAATCAGAGATAGTGTCCTGCCATGTTCTACTACTGTGTTCTAACATGGCTCTGGAAGTTCTAGAAACAATAAAAGATACAGCTTTTAGAATAAGAGAGGCAGAGTTATCTTTAGTTGCCTATGATGCGATTGTGTACCTAGAACACTCAAGAGTCACAAATTTAAAGTTATCAAAATGAATAGGAGGGCCTATAGAAAAGGCTGGACTTCGGATCATAAACACCGATCAATGGTTACAAAATATAGTAAGTCTGACTTACAAAAACAATCTAGTTTTTTCTTTCCTTTTTTTTTTAAAGTGGGGTTCATGCCCAGCGCAGAGCTCAATGTGGGGCCCAAAGTCACAACCCTAAGATCAAGAGTCGGACGCTTGACTGGCTGAGCCACCCAGGCGCCCCATGAAAACAATTTAAATTGAGGTCCTTAAGGATGTCAGTGGCGGGTGGCTGATAAACATGGGTTGGAATGAAGTCCTTGCTGGACCTTCATGAAAGGAAGGGACAATTGGAAGGTGACAATTGAAGCTGCCATTCTCCGAAGGCCTTGGTCCCAAGACAATATGAGCCCTTGTCATGTTCTGAGATCTTTCTCTGCGTTGGTTATTTGTGTTGTCCTCTGTCTGTGTCTCCATAGAGATCATCTCTTTAAAAAAACGGTAAGAAAACGACCTATGGGCTGGTTCTCTGGCCACCCCAAGATGAGACAACAAACAAGACGGTGCCTCACTCGGCGCCCAGAGCTCCGATCCCAGAAGAGGGGTCGATGTAACCCCATCTGAGCCCGGCAGCCACCATGGGTCTGGGTGATGACTTGATCCCAAGGGCATGGTCCTGGGACCCCAGGAGGACTAAAGTCAGATTTCTTGGCATTTCTCTTGCAAACTCAGTACCTGCAGGGCAAGAGCGTCTCCTAAAGGCACCTACCTGCCTCTGCTTCTGCAACCTTCCTCCAAGGACAGTGGGCACCTTCAACAGGTGACTGGGGTCACAAACTGTGTCCTCAGTTTCAGGCAGGAAGAATATTCTTGTCCGGCGTTGTGTGAAAGAGGGATTTGCAGAACTGTGTGTCTATTTAGTGGGTTTTGAGCTGTATTTAAAAAAAAATGAACCTAAATGGGAGAGAAGAGAATACAGAAGGCTGTGTGTGTGTGTGTGTGTGTGTGTGTGTGTTGAGTGTGCATCCTGGCTTGTGATGTGAAAGATCTTTCTTCTGGTGGGTCACAACCACAAAAGCGTTGAAAAGTACGGCCAACTGTCCCTGTCCTTCGGTAGCCATCTGTCCCGTGCTTTGTCCGTCTAAACGTCTCCTAGGTAGCAGCAGCCAGGACTGGACAGTGGGAACGTTTGCTAATCAACTGCTCCCGGGCGTGAGTGTAGCTGATGGGTGACTTCGGTCTGGACACTCACAGCCGGGTGGCCATGGCTGCAGGGGTCATTGGCTCCTGACATCTTCTGTAAGAAAAGCCAACATTGTCCCTTTCCCCTCGTTTTGGAGGAAGAAAGGGAAGCCTGTGACAGAAGGGGCTCCAGGACAGGGGGCAGTGAAGTCACACACACCCCTACACATCTGGAGACAAAGAGCCACTGCCTTGGCCTCATCCTTGCTGTCCCTTCTCCCCCCACCCCTGCATCTCCACCATATGCAAATTATGTCTGCTTTGCCTTCAACATATATCCAGAATCCAACCACTTCCCAGCACTTCTCCTGCAAACTGGCAGCTGGAATACATAAAATTGCTCTATTAAACCCAGCTGGAGGGGCGTCTGGGTGGCTCAGTCGACTAAGTGTCCAACTTTAGGTCATGATCTTGCAGTTCATGGGTTCAAGCCCCGCATCAGGCTCTGTGCTGACAGCTGGGAGCCTGGAGCCTCCTTCGGATTCTGTGTCTCCCCTTCTCTCTGCCCCTCCCCTACTTGTGTTCTATCTCTCTCTCAAAAATAAATAAACATTAAAAAAAATTAAAAAGAAAACCCTGCTGGAATTTGCAGACTCTCTGGGAAACACATCTTGTGACCTTTTCCCGGTTGTTTACAATTAAACTGGCAACCCTGTCAACTCGCAATAGCCACTCTCTCCATCATTTTATTTGTTTCACTGACAAAGCATCCTCTTTCCCTGTGATGACTTCTGTGAGCTGACTTCTCTTGTGAGACCATGAGCCTTGACCCTTGAAGCTCTCCCGCTTACACGCAGGGTTTGGACTCTGGGTTTGGGTTTTGTGGCAGAGACTTCCACTTCTGAGTCATGAGCCTGGGTGAGGTTGAGTTGCCTTGGCTGTTTGGAGGCTGACACAGATGTATCCATGTGACCTGGGGAAGCAGCCTTGTTTGTGCTGTGGTTTCCCCATTTTTTTTAAAAAAAGGAAAGGAGTTATTCTCTGGATCACGTTATATTTTTGTGACCCAGAGTAACACCCTGAGAAACATGTCTAAAAGTTATGTTGTTCAAACTGATGGCTTATAAAATTCAGCGGTATGCCATGACTCCTTCTGTAAAGTCTAGAGAGGTAGCACCAGCTTTGGGGGGCCGGTACCTGTCCAAAGGGTCTCCTGATGGGGAGCCAAACTTGTGTATGTGGCCAGTGGGTGAGGACAGGCCAGTGGGGCTGCTGGCCACGTGACTGCATCCACAGTCCTGCTTGCTCTGCGGGACCCCTGGCTGAGAAGGTCTAGCCACCAGGAAGGGCTGGGCCAATAAGCTCGCACAGAACACGCTGGCTGGTCCCCAAGATGTCAGGCTCAGCCCAGCACTGGCTTGATGTTCTGTTCCCTACCCTCAGTTGCTTGGGGCTTCCGGTAATTCTCTGTTTTGCGGACTCACATAAAATTGTGCGAAGATGTCAATTACTCAGAAGTCCCATGCTCTCCTGCTTTTCCCTGCTGTCTGCTTTGCCCCCCGTTCCTAGTCCTGTGCCAGATATTATCAGGCAAACAAAGCACCTTACAAGTGATGTACAAGTCAAGACCTACAGAGGACTTTTTTTCACAAAGGACTACTAGAGACATTGATCAAATGTTAAGCACGTCCTCCAGAGAAAATGCGTTTTGCTGTTCCAGTGCCCCACGGGTCTAGTGGTGCTGGTCCCTGGTGTTTGGACGAGGCGTTACTTGCTCATTGACAAAATTTGGCTTCTAGACATCTACAAGACCCACAAACAGGAGTGGATGTGCTGTAGGTGTTGAACGCATCCGTGGTTCGTTCCTTTTATCACCGAGTGGTGGTCCATGGGGCAGACATGTCTCTCTTTCCTTAGCCACTCACCCCCTGAAGGGCATCTGGGACTTTGTGTCCCTGGGACAAATGCCCAAGAGTGCAATTTCTGGGCTGTCTGGTAACTGCATTCAGTTTATCAGAACCTGAGTACCTTCTGTTTTGAGTGGTTTTTCTGATCCCTTGAGGAGGAGAAGATAAAAGTCTAGCTTCGGCATCAAACCGTTCACCCTCAGATGCCCCCTAATGGATCAGGGATGGGGAGTAGACAGCACCAGAGAAGGAACTAGGTGAGATCCCCAGGGTGAGAGACTTGAGGGGCCTCTGTCTCAAGGTCATGACCCTGCTCTTCCCCGACCTGGGAGTGAGTGCCTCCTCCGATTCCACTTCTGGGGTGCCTCACCGGCCTCACCTGGTCCCCACCTTAGAGGACACTTTCAGATAGACATCGGAGCCATTGGCTCGTCAAGCAGGTTAAAAATTGTAGAAACGGGAGCCCACACGTCTTAAGGAAAGGAGTTTTACTATTCTTCTTAAGGAGATTTTTAGGTGGTTTCTTCCCTGGCTCCAAGCAGCCCTGCCCTCGATGAGGCAGGGAGGATGGAGTAGACGGTCCTGTGGGACGGAGAGATCTGTCTGCCGCTCACCTCTGCCAACCCCGAGCATCCACGTGGAGCGGGGAAGACAGCCAGGTCCTGGCACATGCCGTCGGCCCCTGCCCATCCTGGGGGCGCAGACAGAGGAGGGGAGATAGCGAGGGTGAAACTAGCCCAGCTGTCCTCCTGAGCTGGGATTTGGGGGCCATGAAGGGAAGGTCGCGGGAGGAAGGCAGGCCACGCACAAGCTGTGTGAGCCCCTGGAAGGAGAGCCAGGGCCCCTGGTGCCTGCCCCTCTCCCGAGAGCAGCCTTATCTTCTCAGGTAGAGCTCCCGGAACTGCCTCTGCAAAATGAAGTATGAGTGCACAGGCCCCACGAAAGCACTGCCGCTACAGAACCTACCTATCCTCCAGGGGCTCTGCCCAGGCCGAGACATACTGCAGAGCAACATACCCATCAGCGCTCCTGATGCCAGCCTGTGCTGGCACCCGCCCCGGGACCCGGGCGCTCCACCAACCCCGCTCTTGATGTACACAGGGGAATTTCGCACAGGAGCCACTGTGATTGTTTGCATTCCCCAGTCCAAGTGTAGCTGCGTCCGGCCGAAGTAGAGAGGAAGACTTCTGTCCTCCCTGAGGTTGGGAAGTTCGATGTCGCTACCTAAACTGCTGCTACGGATCTCCACGGTGGGGGAGCGTGGACCACATCCACACACCACAGGGCAATCTAGATGCAGGAAAAGCGGCCCTCCCCAGAGAGGTAGCTGGGTCCGAGGACACGTACAGTGATGGGGGATGTGGCTCCCATGACCGCAAGGCATTCAACACTGCAGAGACCGTGGCAACCGGGGTGTGGGGTCTGCTCCGCCTCTGGCACCGTGAGGACCACCGAGGACCACCCAAGGGCTTCACAACCCAAACCCAAAGTCTGTGTCAGCACAGCTCGCTGCCCCCTCCCCGTCCCCCATCCCTCATGAGGGCTGGCGTTGGGCTCCCCTGTCGCCTGCTCAGGTGCTCTGCCCGTTTGGCATTTTTCACTTCTTCAGAACTGCGATTACCTAAGTTTGCAGGAAAATAAGGAAAGGGTCCACAAGAATCGAGAAATAGAATCCACATGCACCGCCGACGGGACACGTGGGTTGGAATCTCTGCCAAGAAGTCACGTGCACACGTGTGCCTCTGAACATTGCGTGTATTTGTGCACGCGTGTCTGCGTTCCAGAGTGTGTGCGTTTACCGTTCTAAGAACGTGTATATGCAGATGTGGATAGATGTGTCAGCGTGTGTCTGAGTGTGATAGCACGTGTGTGCCCGTGTGTGGCTAAGTGCGTTTATCCGAGTGTCTGTGTAGCTGTGCGTCTGTCTGGTCTTGCATGTATGCGTATGCATATAACTGGGGTAAGTCTACGTAATGGGTGCATGCGGGTGTGTGTGCACGTACCCGCCCCCCGTGGGTGGGTGTACGGATGTGCAGGGTGGGGGCCGCAAGCAGGAAGAGAACCGTAAGTAGAATCATTGAGCAAAGGGCTGAAGTCACTGAAGTCACGGCACTGACACCATCGTCACACGGTCAGCTCAGTTCCTTCCCTTCTGAGGAAGCGAGAAGGAGATGTGGTTCTTTAGCTCCAATCTACGGTTGCTAAACGTCCTCCCAGCTGGGTCCCCCACGTAAGGCATCGGCTTCAGACTTCCCCTTTCTCCACAGCCCTTGCATCTTTGTGATCGAAAACTTGAACCTCTGTGGCTAGAAATACACCACGCCTCTGGTGAGGTTGCACAGCGCTTTGGGGATTGACAGAAGGGGCTGGGAACCTTCCAGATACTGCCAGCCAGCCAAGTTGCTGGTCCTTGTTGGTCTGTCTGGGCAAAGGTGTGCGTGTGCGTGCACGTGTGTGTGTTTGCATGCGGGGAAAAACTGACAGACACAAATGGGATTAACTTTCAAGAGACAGGCCGAGGGATAGAGAAGCAACCACCGTCCCACATGTTACGAACGATTCTTCTGTGCCATCTTGGTTTTGTGTTTAGGACCAGAGTTTGACCAGGCTACCTTCGTCTCACTTCTAGGCAGGTCGGTCTATCAGTTATCTTCTGCCAAAAAGTACGGTGCAAATATCATTCCAAAATTCAGTCTTTTGTCCTATTTGTCATTTCATTTGCTCGCTATTATTTTATGTTTTTTCAACAACTGGGCCTGACCCGATCAGATGAGTCCTTCCAGGAGATTAGGATGTATCTAGAAAGAGCACAAGAGGGATGTGATGTGAGGGGAACAGAGGCTGGCTTTGGAGATGAGGGAGAGCACGTGACAAGGGTTGCAGGCAGCCTCTAGGAGCCAAGAATGGCCGCTGGCTGATGACTTCAGTCCTACAACCCCAAGGAATTGAGTTTTGTCCCTGACCCGAATCAGCTTGCAAATGGGCTCGCCCCCAGAGCCACCAGAAGGGAACACGCACTGGCAGCCACCCCCACTTCCCATCTGATAAGACCCTGGGCAGAGAACCCAGCTGAGCCCCTCCTGAGCTCCTGACCTGTAGAGCCGTGAACTATTAAATGGGTGTTGTCTTCTGCTACTAAGTTGGTGATGTTCGTTATGCAGCCATGGATCACCAATACAGCCTGACTATTTTCTTTGAAAGAGAAAGGAAAAACTCAGCAGCAAAGACACAAATCAATATGTCGCTACACATGTCACTAAATGCCACACCCGTGTTGATGCTTGGTCTCCCACAGTGGCTAGCAATGACCTCGATTACCATCTCTTCACCAGCAATGAGTTTTATCATTTTATTTCAATCACTGACAAGTGAAGATGTCAATTCGTTGTTATTTTAAGGGGCATTTATTTCTTTTACGTCTAGCGAGAGACACCCTTTTTCATGTGCTAATTCTTAGCTGAGCGGCTGTTAGCGGTTGGGAACACGCTATCTTAATTTCCAGCCGGATGCATTTTTCTATTTAATTTTTATGGCTAATTTCTCTGTTCCTACAGAACCCCTACACATGAGGTGCTCTAAAAATATTTGCTGAATGAATGTCTGAATTAAAAAATAATGAATGAGTAAGTAAGTCTTCAAGAGCAGGTTGGGGCTTTGGTTGCTGAGAAATTCAGCCTTCTGGTGTCAGGACGGACTGCATGTGTGCCGGCGGCATCCAGCTCAGTAAAGCGGGGACGCACCTGACATTCAAATGCCCTTGGCCGCGTCAGCCCTTGAGGCAGTTGGCGAAAGAGTAGCCATGACAAAGCCGGCCAAGAGCCGCGAGTGGACAGAGATGGGGAATCACCATGGACGGGCGTCCGGGTAAGTGGTCAGGCTGCTCTCTGCCCCCAGGGATGCGAGACAGGGTCAGACTCTTGGTTTGTCGGAAATGTATTTATTATCATTCCTTTTTTAGAATTTGTTTGGAAACTATGATGACAAAAGTAATAAATGTGCTTTTTCAAGTGTCTGAAATGCAAGGTAAAAGAAACCCTCAAACTCACGCCTCTCAGATAATGCAGATAATATTAGGTACATATCAGTGAGAGGAAAAATGGGTTTTGAGCTCTACATACTGTCTGCAGCGTATTTTATTTTCACTGAACAAAGTATCTTGGATATATTTTCATCGCTACAAATTTCAGATCAGGAAACTGGGGTCCAGAGATCCCCGGAGGTCTCCATGGATAGACCTCGGGGTTCTCACGGCCCCTAAAGTCTCAGGTGCATTTTCAAGGGTGTGTGGACACTCCCTAGGTCTCTGAGCAAAACAACTCCTACGTCATTTTCAAGTCTTTTTCGACACTGTGATCATTCGAAAAAATTGAGATGTACTTGACGTACAATGTTGTGGAAATTTAAGGTGTACATGTTGATCTGATACACTTACCCGTTGCAATATGATCCCCTCTATAGTGTCTATTAACATCTTTGTCACGTCACAGAATTATCATTTCTTTTTTGTGGTGGGAACATTTAAGATCGGCTGTCTTAACATCTTTTAAGTATGTGAGCAGTTTTAACCACAGTCACCAGGCTATGCATTAGGTCCTCAGAACTTAACCCATCATCTAAATGCAAGTGTGTGTCTTTTGACCAACATTCTTTCCAACCTCCGTGCCCCCCAGGCCCTGGTGACGACCATTCTACTCTGTTTCTACAAGTTCAGCGTTTTTGGATTCCACAAATAGGCGAGCCCTTACAGTGTCTGTCTTTCTCTGTCTGGGACTTACCTCCCTGAGAACAATGTCATCAATGTCCATCCACGATGTCACACAATGGCGAGGTTTCCCTCTTTCTCGTCGCCAAAAAAGATTCCATTATATACATCTTTTTTATCCGTGGATCCATCCGTGGACACTTCGGTTGTTGCCATATCTTAGCTATCGTAAATAATGCTGCGGTAAACATGGGGTTCAGTTATCGTTGTGATGTCCTGTTTTCGGTTCCTTTGGGTAAATACCCAGCAGTGGAGTTGCTGGATCACAGGGTAGTCCTATTTTGCATTTTTTGAAGAACTTCCCCATCGTTCGCCCGAGTGACTGAACCAACTTAACATTCCTACCAACCACGCACAAGCGTTCCTTTTTCTCCACTTCCTCACCAACACTTGTTATTTCTTACCTTTTTGATTACAGCTACTTCAACAGGTATGAGGTGAGATCTCACAGTGACTTTGATTCGGATTTCCCTGATCGTGAGCAATGTTGAGCGTCTTTTCATCCACCTGTTGGCCACTTTTATGTCTTCTTTGGAAAAATGTCTATTCAGTTCCTCTGCCCACCTATTAACCAGGTATTTTTTGTTATCGAGTTATAACATTGTAATAATTTTATTAAATTGTGATGCTTTTTATGAAATTGCCTCTAGGTACTGAATATCTTTAGGCTTAGAAACTCACTTTGTATAATTTAGGCAATTATAGGGGCGCCTGGGTGGCTTAGTCGGTTAAGCGTCCGACTTCGGCTCAGGTCATGATCTCACAGTCTGTGGGTTCGAGCCCTGCGTTGGGGGTCTGTGCTGACAGCTCGGAGCCTGAAGCCTTCTTCAGATTCTGTGTCTTCCTCTCTCTCTGCCCCTCCCCCGTTCATACTCTGTCTCTCTCTGTCTAAAAAATAGATAAACATTTTTAAAATATGTATAATTTAGGCAATTATACTGGACATTGATTGTTTACACTGGGAGATTAGGAGTCCTTATTAAGTCAAAGTGCAGATAAAAATCCCAACTTGTTTAAGGGAGCCTGGGAAGCTCAGTCAGTTAGGCATCCGACTCTAGCTCAGGTCATGAGCTCATGGTTCTGTTCATGAGTTCAAACCCCACTTCAGATCCTCTGCCTCCCTCTCTCTCTGCCCCTCCCCCACTCGCAAGTGCACACACACACACACTCTCTCTCTCTCTCTCTCTCTCTCTTTCAAAAATAAATACATACATACAAAAATATCCCAACTTGTTTTTTCCTCTCTTGCCTACTGATCAGTAGATTATCAGGGTCTCTTTGGGATTCCTTTCGGGTCTGCTGTACCTCCCTGGCCTTACTGTTGTCTCTCTAGATCTGCTATTTGGGTCTTTTAAGAAGCAGAAGCCAAGAGGGGATAGCAGATGAGAGCTTTCCCTGTGAAGGATAGATGGAGAGGGGCAGGGAGGTGGGAGAGCCTTCTGATGGATGCAGGTCTGACACCTGGGAAAAGGTAGAGGGAAGGAAGGGATACACGAGAAGGACCTCGGGCTATAGTCTTGGCCGATGGGGGTTCCCGGGCTTGGTGCCCAGCAGGGCAATGCGTAACTCTCATCCCTGGCGCCATGTTTAGCCATTGGCCGAGTGCACCTTGGGAGAATATGGCTGACCCTCTGGAGGACCCAAATTTGCAGCAGCCGGAGGTGCGTGTCTACCAATCAGGTTCCACCTACCTGTCTGCCTATAGCGGGTGCTCTCGAAGGGACCCGTGAGCACCTCCCCTGGGGCCTGTGTCTCATCTCAGCGGGCAGCCATTCTGCTAAGATATTATTAGTGTCGCCACTAGAATGGACCCCGTACCCATCTGAAGAGGCTGAAGACGACCTGACTTTGCCGGAAACTCACAGAGCTCTTCTGGACACAGAAGGTCGTCTTGTGTCTTGTCTCTGCAGTGAGCCAGGAACTCAGCACCCTTACGGGGGGCTGACATCGTGCCTCCAAGTCGGGAACGTGAGCTGCGGACCTGTGCTACGTGCTTTGCACGTGTAATTGTATTTGATCATCATGGACACTCTAGGAGCTGGGCTGCCGTCACCCGCCAACGTGCGGGGGAGACATCCCAAGCATGGGGGTGGGGAATAACTTTCCCAGAGCGGGCAAATGGTCAAGGGGGAGTTGAGGCCAAACCCAAGCTCTCAGTCCTGAGAGCCCTTGTGCTACCTCTGCCCTAAACACATGACTCAAGTCTGTCCAATGAATGAAAAATTTCTTGAAGAAATGCCAACCTTTGATAGTGGAAATCCGAGTGCTATAGATGCAGAGGTGGGGGCTGGCATGATAGACACCCCCAGCGGGCTCCAGAGAGGCTGGCAGATATTAGAAACCGGGGTGAATCTGAAACTCATCCATTCATAAAACACACCTCCTTCCAGGCTCCTTGTCTGGGCAGCATGCGGGGCTCCGGGAACACACAGGCTGTGCCCCAGGGCTCGTGGCCCCGCAAAGGTAGAGTAGCGGCCTCGTGCAGAGGTATGAAAACAGGGCCAGGGAAGGGTAGAGGAGGGAGCACTTCGCTCTGCCTCCAGAGGCCAGGACGGCTTCCTGTGAGATGAGGCAAGTCAGCAAATGTAACAGGAGAGAGAGGTATGTGCCAGGTAGGAGGCGGGGCGCACCAGCCTGGAGGCGCATTTGTGGGAATGACCTGGGGTGACAGTGCGGAATCTGTTGAACGGACAGGAGAGGGAGACGAGGCTAGGCGAGCGGGCAAGGGTCAGACCAGAATGACTTCCTCTGGACGACGGCACAAGGGGCTCTGAAGCTGGGGTGGTTTATGGTGCCCGACTTTACGGAGGCAGGTGGTTGATCACTTGGAGATGGGCAGTGGTTTCTGCCATCAATGCCGTGTGCCCACGCGCGTGTGTGTGTGCGTGTGAGTGTGTGTGACGGCAGTCAGGTGAGGCAGAGACTTACCCGCAATAGATAAGCATGTGATTGTGTAAATTACAAAACAAGAAACGGCCATTAAGATGACGCCTGTAAGTCTCGAGGAGACACCTTTTTCATTTCGGTTCATTTATTTTGAGAGAGAGCACACGCAAGCAGGGAAGGGGCAGAGAATCCCAAGCAGGCTCTGTTCCGTCAGCACAGAGCCCGATGCGGGCCTCGAACTCACGAGCTGTGAGATCACGACCTGAGCCAAAACCCAGAGTTGGACGCTTAACCAACGGAGCCACCCAGACTCCCCGAGATGTCTGGTTTTAAAGGGTCCCCCTCGTAGGGCCTGGAGGACAGAGGCCGGAGTGTGGGCACAGTCCAGGTGGGCCGGGTGGGTCAAAATGAAGTCCCCGGTCATGGGAACAGAAAGAAACAGGCTTCCCGAGGGGCAGGACGGTGTCTGGGGTGACACTATGGGGCTGAGGCGGGAAAGCGGAGGAACACGTACGCAAGCTTCTTCCCGGGACAGGAGCCTATCAGTGAACTGCCCCCTCCCGACCGATGGACAGGGGCTCAGGGCTGTCCCAGTCAGTGTGAACGGCTGTAACAAAGTCCCACAGGCCGAGGGGTCGAAACAACAGGCATTTGTGTCTCACAATTCTGGAGGCTGTGAGGTGAACGCTTGTTGGAGGTGAACGCTTGCCAAATGGATGCATGGCCTCTTCTCTGTGTGCTCGAGGAGGACGGGGAGGGGTGAGATCTCACGTCTCTTCTTAAAGGGCCAAATCCACCGTGACGGCCCCACTCCCCTGATCCCATCCAACCCTAATTTCCTCCCGAGGTTCCCCCCCCCACGGAGGTGGGGGCTTCAACATAGGGATTCGGGGAGGGCGCAAGCCTTCGGTCCCTAACGGGAGCTCTGGCTGGCAGGAGGCAGGGCTGGCCCCTGGCTGTTTCATGCAGAGGGTGGCTGAAGGGAGCACCAAAGGTGAGTCTCTGGGGCGGTGGCCTTGAAGAGAGGGAAGAAGTAGAACTGGGGCAGGATTGCAGCACAGAAGATCGGCCTCGGGCGTCCGAGAGAGCGGTCCCAAAGGCCCCGAGTGAGTCAATGTTGGAGTGAGAGTCTTTGTGGACGTCTGTAACTGTGCCCTGGGTCATGGTCCTGTGACCGGAACAGGGTGAAAGAACGTGTTTAATGATTACGTCATTAATTCAAGGCTTCCCCCCAAAGTTCCCAACCACCACGCATCAGAGCACCTGCTCCCACACCCCGGCCGGTGCTGGTCCTTACTGGCTTTTTTGTTTGTTTGCTTGTGTAAATAACGTTTTTATTAAAGCGTGGCATTGTTTTCGTGGCCTGGGCTGGCATAACACATCACTACAACCAGATATTTACCCTTTCAGGACCCTGGAGACCGGAAGTCTGACCCCAAGGTATGGGCAGGGCCGGACTCCCTCCAAGAGCTGGAGGGGAGGACCCTCCCGCGCCTCCTTCTAGCTCCAGGCGCACGGCAGGGTTCTCGGTGCTCCGGGGCTTATAGATGTCACACTCCTGTCTCTGCCTCTGTCCTCCCATCACCCTCTCTTCTGTGTGTCCGCTTTTTCCCTCTATTTATAAAAATAATTTTAAGTTTATTGACTTTTGAGAGAGTGAGCAGGGGAGGGGCAGAGAGAGAGGGAGAATCCCAAGCAGGCTCCACACTGTCCACACAGAGCCCGGTGTGGGGCTCGAGCTCACGAGCTGCGAGATCGTGACCTGAGCCAAGAGTCAGATGCTTGACCGAATGAGTCACCCAGGCGCCCCATGCTTTGCTCCTCTTTTTAAAAGGACGCTAGTTAGCAGATTTGGAGCCCACCCTAATCCAGAACGATCTCATCTCAAGATCATTAACTTAATTACACCAGCAGAGACCCATTTTCCAAATAAGGTCCTATTCACAGCGACCGGGGGTTAGGATTTAGATGCATCCTTTTGAGGACCACTGTTCACCACACTATAGACATACATATGTCAAAGTTCATAAATTACAGTGGACAGTTCAGTGAACTTTTTTTTAAGTTTATTTATTTATTTTGAGAGAGCGAGAGCGAGCTGGGGAGGGGCAGAGACGGGGAAAGAGAGAGAATCCCAAGCAGGCTCCGAGTTGTCAGCACAGAGCATGACTTGGGACTCGATCTCATGAGCCATGAGATCATGACCCGAGGCAAAACCAAAAGTCAGTAGCTTAACCCACTGAGTCACCCAGGGGTCCTGGGGTCCGGAGGCTTTTTTTTTTTTTTTTAATTTATTTAGGTATTTTGAGAAAGAGAAAGCTTGAGTGGCGGAGGGGCAGAGAAAGAGGAGAGAGAGAGTCCCAAGCAGGCTATGCACTGTTAGCACAGATCCCGACACAGGGCTCATACTCATGAACTGTGAGATCATGACTGGAGCTGAAGTCAGGCGCTCAACGAACCGAGCCCCCCAGACGCCCCTCAGTAACTTTTATACGTGGGGCGCGCTCATGTAATTGATGGGGTTTTGGGGTAACGGTGGGGTTCAGAGCTGACGGCCAAGAAAGAATTCCAGAAGACGTCTTTGGTGCAAAAAGGTGATTTTATTAAAGCACGGGGACAGGACCTGAGGGCAGAAAGAGCTACTCTGGGGTTGGGATGGTAACTGGTTATATACCATGGACTTGGGGGACGTAAAGTCAAGAGGGAACTTTCCAAAGAGATTTTCATACAGATTACTAGAGGTCTAGCTACTGTCACCCTAAGGTTGTTTTTCCCTCCAGCCAAGCATTAGCATTAAGACAGTAGGGAGTTCCCCGAGGAGAAATGTTTTGCTCCGCCGGCCTCAAGTATTTGTCAACGGGCTGCAGGTTATAAGGAAACTCAATGTTATCTATCACTTCCTTCTGCCTTTGTTCCCCACATCTCTATGGAGGGCAGGGTGACGTTGGGGCTCCCGGAAACTGAGTCTGTAGGTTTCTGGAGATTAGGTTATTGATAAAAAAAAGATTGCCTTTTTCTTGTGATTTTCTAAGATATTTGTAAACCGATGGAGACTGTAACCAGTTTAACCATTTGTTTTGCGTCCTTTCCTTTGTCCCTGGGCAGCCCGGGGTGCCTGAGGAATGTCACGCACATTGCACTCGGGGGCGAAGGGGGTGTGCGAGCTTGTACTTTGCCCCCAGCCTGCCTTATGCTCCCTCATCATCACCACCACCTAAAACAACACCAGGACCACAGAGTCCCCACAGAGGCCTCTTCCCCATCATCCCCCTTCTGTCTCTCCTGGCTTGGCCTCTACCCTGACCTCTGTCACTCACTATGCGCCAGCTTCGCTTGGGTTTGAACTTCATGCGCATGGCAGGCTGAATGCCTGGCGCTGGGGATACCCCCGTTCTCCACTCCCAGTTTCTTCTAGTAGGTATACCAGGAACTCAAGAGGCCACTCAGTAGTTGACAAAGTAATAAGAGAAGCTAATAACGTAAGTGAAATCGCTGTAGGCACACCAAAGTACCTTTCCGTTTTAGAAGCATTTGACCAGTTAAAAATATGATTTAATAAATCCCATGCACGACAGCACCCACAAATACAATGGCTAAGAGTAACCTTAATGAGAAATACCAGGCACCAAATAAATAAAACTAAAAATTGAGCTGAAAAATAGTTTTGCTTTCAGAAGGAGCAGTCATGTATCGCACTGGAAAATGCTAGGTTTTATTTACTATTTACTTTATTATTATTTTTTTTTTTGAGAGACAGAGAGACAGAGCACGAGCAGGGGAGGGGCAGAGAGAGAGAGGGAGACGCAGAATCCGGAGCAGGCTCCAGGCTCTGAGCTGTCAGCACAGAGCCGGACGCGGGGCTCGAACCCACAAACCGCGAGATCGTGACCTGAGCTGAAGTTGGACGCTAAACCCACTGAGCCCCCCGGGCTCCCTGAAGTGGAAAATGCTAGGTTTTAAAGTGAGTAGCTTTCCCAACCGAAACTGGGAAAGTAAATAAGTGGAAACACCTAAGAGAGTCTTCTACAAAAAGAAAAATGAAGGAGAACTTGCTTTACCGGATTTTATGCCACGTGGTAAACCTGAGACACATCACCCTGAGCATCACCCGGTCCAAGAAGCAGCAGGAGATCAATGAACAGTGACCCTTCAAAAAACCGATCGGTACTTAACATGCGTGAAGTAAGGCTTCACTCACCAACAGGAAATGAAAGATGTCTCAGTCAAGGGTGACACCACAACTGGCCAGATGCTTGGGGGAAACGTCCGCTTGTAACTTTACCATGCACCGAAATAAACTGCAGCTTGATCGCAGCTCAGTTATTTTGAAAAATAGACAACGCAAAATAGCTCCTTGGGTTCTGGGTGGAGAGAGGATTCTCTAAGCCCAACGGAAGGCATTAAAAAGGAAAAGAGATTTGAATTCACCTAAAGATGATTATGTCAAACACACCAAAAGAAAGGACAGCCCATTACAGGCTGAAAAAATTTTTCACCGTGAACAATATTGAGAAAAAATTTAGAACGCGAATAAATAAAGGGTTCCTCTAAATCAATGAGAAGAGCTGGAATGTTCCACTAAGTAAAAGGAGAAAGGCAAAGCTTAGAAAACTCAGAAATATGAAATACAAGAACCTTACAGACAGATGACAATACAGTCAATCTTACTAAGAATCAACGAAAAGCAACGTGGAAGATAAAAAAGAATTTTGGCCTCCTGACCTAGTAATTAATATGAGTTCGTAAAGACGCGGTAGATAAGCCATGCATCTTTGGATCTAATGAGCAATCTTTTCGAAAACAAATTTAGCGGTCTGTGTCACAAGCTCAAAACGTGTTAATAATTGTGGAAGAAAACACAAGGGTTTAAACTATATACATATAATCAAGGTAAAGTAAATAAAAATACCAGGAAAAACGAAGCAACCTTGCAATGTTACACTCTCAGATTTGGTGTTCTCTCCTTTAAGGAGAGATTCACAAAACAAAGGATTCATAAAACAAACAGAAAATGCTAAGTGCATTCCCTGCAGCACCAAGGGAATCACTGTCGCCACATCGTAACGAGGGTGTCAAGATTCCAGCAATGGGAAACAGACAAACATCTCTTTGCTCATAATAAACTGAGTGACAGCACATAAACCCAATCGATAGGTAGTTATTTGGTGATCTCCAAGTAAATAAAATCGCCCACTAAGTGGAATTTACTCTACTTCATTCAGCAGAGAAGGTCATGTTTAGACTAAAAGGTTAATGAGCAGGACTGTTTCAGGCAGAAAAGCCAGCGGAGGACACTAGTCCAAGAAGGACCATGTGCAAAGATGGGATGTCTGAGCCAGCGGGTGGGCTGGAGAGAAGGTGGATGAATGAGAATGTGGGAAGGAAGATGGGGGCCGGACCACAAAGGGCTGCAAAAGTGTTTGGAACTGGTTCTGTACAGAGTGGGACAGGAAGGATGGGAACATGGTATTTCCAGAAAGAATGTTGCATAATCAGATGTGTCTTTTTTAAGGAAAAAAAAAAAATTGAACATCCCTTGTATTGATAAGTTAGGGCCACAACGAAAATAAGACGGTCCCTAGAAGGATCAGCAGTGCAGAGAATGAACAGGGAGGTGGGGAAAAGACTATATAGAGATTGACAGTTTCAGAAGCTTCTACAATGGTCCTTCTGGAAAGGGATGGAATGAAAAACAAGGGCAAGTGTAGTTGAGACGAGATGGGGAGACCAATTCGAATGTTAGGATTTTTGATCTAGGGTTTTCCGAACCCTGGAAACATAATTGGCCATCGCAGACGATGACTCTATGTTTGTTGAATGAATGAGTCCGTAAAAAGACACAAGATATTTACAATGCAATATACTAGAAGGAACCGGTGGGTTCCTAGTTGTAAAAGAGAATGATAAAAGCCATCAGAAAGGAGACAAACAGTAATACCTCAAAAGAACCTTCCCTCGGTGAGTAAATACATCCAATGCGGCCTCATAAATTTCCTCAGGTATCACTGTGCTGTAGTCATTTTGGTTATAATTTGACAGGCCATCAAAATATTTCCAAGGGCCACTTAATGTTTTTCTTATAAACACGTCAGTTCTGTGGACACAAACTTCTTACTAGGATTAAGGTAAAAACATTTTCTCCCTGTTACCTTGTAATTTAATTTTAGGTGGTTTTTAAAAAAATTTTTTTTAATGTTTTTATTTATTTTAGAGACAGAATGAGACAGAGCACGAGCAGGGGAGGGGCAGAGAGAGAGAGGAAGACACAGAATCGGAAGCAGGCTCCAGGCTCCGAGCTGTCAGCACAGAGCCCGACGCGGGGCTGGAACTCACGGACCGTGAGATCATGACCTGAGCAGAAGTCGGCCGCTTAATCGACTGAGCCAGCCAGGCGCCCCCAGGTAGTTTTGGTTTTGTTTTTTGTTTTTTGAATACAGAAGTTTTATATTTTTATATTTTCAGAAGCAACCATGCGGCACTTCAAAACTGAATCATGGTGCCCATGTCAATTTCTGGCTTGTGCTGTTACATCACAGTTGTGCAGAAGGTTACCGGGGGTTGAACGGGGAAGGGTTTATAGGATCTCTCTGTGTTATTTCTCACAACTGCAGGGGAATCTACAATGATCTCAAAATAAAGAGCTCAAAAACCAAAAACCAAAACAAACAAACAAAAAAACCCACCAAAAAACAAAACAAAAACAAAAAAAAAAACCAAAAAACAAAAAAACCCTGAATTATTCATCTTCCTCACTGAAGATGTCTTACACGGGAATGTCAAAAGGAAATCTCGGATTTACACACGGCCCCTGGGAAATGGTTCATGATCTGTATCTTCTTTAGAGTTGTGCCCAGAAGAGACGGCTGTCGCAGCCTGCTTGTCATCATTGTGACTTTTCTTTTTTCGGTTGCAATTCCAAAGTAAACACTCCTCGTGTTTGCGACCTCCCGGTTGCAAGGGCTGTCACCATGGTTATTGTCACTGCTCCTCTGAGCTTTATCACTTCCTCTCCGGATGCGGTGTGTTCGGCCCGCGGCAGGTCGGCCGTCATCTCAAAGGAGAGAAAGACGAATCTTCCCTGAGCGCTCCGTTCGGCCGCGTCCTACGATGTTGTTTCCCTGGGTACGATCCAGTCCGGGCCGCGCGGAGGGGATTCTGGTTTAATCAGCGTGGTCCCTGACTGTTGTGACAATCGTGGATACATGGCCCTGGCTCTGTGGGTGGTGGAGACGGGCCCCCTGCCTGTTCGCAGCCTCACCCCTGTGAGGTGGGGGGTGGGGGCTGGTGGGGCGGAGAGGGAAGTCACTGAGTTGGCCTCTTCCTGATTCTGCCAGGGGGGTGGAATCTGGTCTCAAGGCATCCTGTAGCACACTGGGGCACCCGGCTCCACACTTCTGCCCTCCCCAGGCATCTGAGCCCCGGGAGGCGCTCTGCACAGGCTGGTTGGATGTATCCGGTGTCCCCAGTGCCCCACGCACGTGTTTTGTGCGTCGGCTACAACCACCCATCCTTTGAACGACTGCACAACCTCCCAAATTTCTCATGGGTCCCCTTCGGCCCCTCTCGGACCTGTGTCCCGGAGGCAGCCAGAGTGATCCCTTTTAAAGATCGCTCCTTGGCAGGGCGCCTGGGTGGCTCCGTCGGTTAAGCGACTGGCTCTTGATTTCGGCTCAGGTCATGACCTCACGGTTCATGGGATAGAGCCCAGCCTCGGGCTCCACGCCCACGGCGTGGAGCCTGCTTGGGATTCTCTCTCTCCCTCTCCCTCTCTGCTGCTCCCCTGCTCGCGCTTGCTTTCTCTCAAAATAAATAAATAAACATTTTAAAAAAGAGCTTAAAAAAAAAAAAAGTCACTCCTTTGCTTAACACCCTCTAGAGGCTCCTCGGGCTAAAAGCCGAAGTCGGACGCCCAACTGACTGAGCCACCCAGGCCCCCCAATCATCTTGACAAGAGCAAACATAGCCCTATATATGGTCACAGATTTCAGGCCATAATATCCACTAGTACTCTCCATGAGTTCTCTGAGTCCAGTTGGGCTGTCTAGAACCTTCCCAACCGTCTCCATGCCCTCCCTGCTCCTTCTTGCCTGTGAATAGAATGGGGACACACCCCCCCCCCCCCCCCACTGTGTAGCAGGTGCAGCATGAAGGCATGAGCCTGCAGGGTACAAATGTCTGTTACTGGGGCCTTGAGAAAGAGCTTCCTGTGACGGTGGGTGGAAGGTGCTAGAACAGGACCAGGAACAACAGCAGGTTAAAGGCTGCCTTTGGAGAAGGACAGTGCTGGGATCTTGAATCCTGAGGCTGAGCCCTGGCACACATCTGGTAACATCAAGGACATTGGCCAGAACCCTTTGTTACCAGTGGACTAAGTTAGTTAGGCTGGCAAGATTCTGAACTCCGGAAATAGTACAGTTTGGCATGTCTAGGTAATTGAGCTTAGAAATCAACCCATCTAGCCCTTCACTTCACAGTTGAGGAAAACAAGATTCAGAGACATCCTGAGGTCTCCTCTTTCTTCAGCTAGAAAGGCCAGGAGAGGGATCCCTGGGTGGCTCAGCTCATGACTTTGTCTCAGGTCATGATCTCACAGTTCGTGAGTCTGAGCCCGCGTCGGGCTCTGTGCTGACAGCTCAGAGCCTGGAGCCTGCTTCAGATTCTGTCTCCCCTTCTCTCTGCCCCTCCCCTGCTCATGCTCTGTCTCTCTCTGTTTCTCAATAATAAATAAACATTAAAAAATTTTAAAGGGAAAAAAGAAAAGGCCAGGAGCTTTCATGAACAAGCCAGGGCCAACCTGCCTGGATCACAGTGTAATTGCTGCAAGAGAGCAGGGCCGCTGTGTGTGGCTGCTCAGCCTTGCCTTGCTCCTCGTAGACTACAGTATGAACAGCTCCCCCTAGCGGTGTGCAGTGCACAGACCGCACAACGGTACAGAGACATTCTGAGCCAGAGTCGGGGCAAAGACCAATAGTGACACAGAAGTCCCATTGCATGGGCTGGGTCCCGTGGTGGACACAAAAGCAGGAGGCTGGTCTGGAGCCCAGACAGCAAAGCAGCTGGCAGGGCCTTTCCCCAGAAAGGAAAGGAGGGTTCCGCTGGCATTCGGTCCTGAGGGAGGCCGTGGCTCAAGACGCTGATCACTGAGCCCATGAGCACCTGGGACAGGGAACCACCATCCTTCCTCCTTGGCGGCCAATGGCGCCAGAGCCCGGACTGGTGGTCAAACTGAGTCAGGAGCAGAGTCCACCAGGCCCCCAAAGCCCAAAGGGCGGGAGCAGGACACGGGCAGGATCACAGTCCGCCAAAGCAGGCCTACAGCCACACGTATCTGGGACATGAAAGGTTGGAGGACGTGGGTGGTGTCATCAACAAGGCGGCTAACGCCCACAAAGAAAGCGCTAAAGAAGTAACCACCCCTCGTATCCGCCGACCTTTTTTCCTTTGCGGACCATTGCTTCATAAACATTTGCGTGGAAATGCTTTATTTAATCCTATAGGAGACGTGTGATGAAAGCCTTCTCCCTCGTTCCGCACGTGGATGTCCCAGATTATGCAAAGGACAAAACGAGAACTTGAACCGGCGCCCGCAGTCTTGGGTGAACTCCCTGCGCCACAGCGCCCCCTTCTGGCCAGAGAGGAAACTTCCCTTCTGAGGCTCAGCCCCTCTGATCCCGGAGCCGAATGGAGGGGGCGAGGTGGGCTTGATCCGGAGGGACCTGGGTGAAGGTCGTACGGGGGGCAACAGTGAAACAAGACATTCTAACACATGGATTCTGGCCATGGAGACAGAGTTCCGTGTGTCTCAATCTCTGGGCAACATTCTTTAGTTGTTGTTTTTTTAATGTTTATTTATTTTTGAGAGAGACAGAGACAGAGCACGAGCAGGGGAGGGGCGGAGAGAGGGAGACACAGAATGCGAAGCGGGCTCCAGGCTCCGAGCTGTCAGCACCGAGCCCGACCCGGGGCTCGAACTCCCGAACCGTGAGATCATGACCTGAGCCGAAGTCCGACGCTCTACCGACTGAGCCCCCCCCCCCCCCGCCAGCCACCCCTCCCTGGGCAACATTCTGCCTCAAAACAGCAAGAGGTCAACTCCTCCCCCACAGCCGGTCCCTGTGTGTTTTGCACAGCCCAGCTCCCTTCGGAAAACTCTCCTCTCTTCCTCCGGCAGGCGAACCCTTTTATTTTATTTTTGTGCTCAAACGTCCTTCTTCCTGGCAGACCCCCGACAACCGACCCAGGCCAGCCGCTCCCTCTTCTGTGTCCCTGCACGGCCTTATTAGCCCGCATTTCATACCGGATAAATTGGAGACCTTATTATGATTTCTCTTCTTATCAAAAGGGTACGGACGTCCACCTTGCAGATGGCGTGCAGGACGCAGAAAAATACAGAGGGACGAAAGTATCACGTCCTTTCTGGACAGCTCACCTCTGTGGAGGCGGCCGCTCCGTGTGGGGACTGACGGGCTCTCGCTGAATTCAGAATTCAGCAGCCCTACCTGCGTGCATTCCGGGCAGGGCCAGCTGGACAGACGGACGGGCGGGCGGCTGGGACACACGTTCCCTGGTTTGGGCACTGTCCACTGAGTCTCAGCACGCAGGGGCGGAGGGCGATCACGCCCAGCGGACATCTGGCTCCCAAAAGGAAGCGGGGACACCCCTCTGCACTTTTCGGAGGGGTCCTCTTGTCTCAGGGGAGCATCGGAGAAGGGGGTGCGGAGAGATCAGTGCATTTGGGGAAAGTCCCCCCCGCCCCAGCTAGGGTATTTGGAGAGTGAAGGGGAGGGGGGTCACTTCTCTACTCCTTTTATCAGCCACCTGCACCTTCTATTAGTGTTTATTCTGCGTGTTTTCCCTGGAGACCGAGATGTACAAGAGATTCACCGAGTCATTTTTAAAAGTTTGTTGGTCTTTTCCTCTTATTTACAATGTCTATGAATTACGAAAGCGTTTAGGTTATGATTTCTCCCAATATACCTTTTTTTTTTTTTTTTTTTTTTTTGCGTGCCATTCCAGTCCTGGAGATCGGCCGCCGTTACCTTCTCCATCGGGGTTGAGCGAGGTTTCGATGCCGGGCAATTCTGTGGGAGCCGTGTGTATAGCTCCCGTGAGACCGTCCCAGCGGACCCTCTAAGGAAGAAACGATTCTCCAAAGCACGGGGCGTCAGGTGCACGAGTGGCAGGGCCCGGGGGGTCTGACCCCGGTCGCTATGTCCGCAAAGGCCGTGTCACCCTGCAGTCAGGAATCCTGGGGCAGGGCTTCCGTCCCGGAGCCCAGCATTTGGGAAAGAAGAATGCTTACTTATGTGGGCTCCTAATGACGATGCCAGGAAGTGAGTGAGCCACCCCCGATGGTTTCTGGTCGGAGTGATTCCGATTCCAACCGAAGAATGACAAAAAGCTACAAGGGAGGCTGTGACTCAGCTGAACGCTGGGTTTTGAGAGACATCAAAGCTGCCACAAATACATCTGTCTGCCCCGGGGATTCCGCTGTTCCCAGAGACTGTTCTCACCCTCGATACAGTCGGTCACCCCTTTCCTCTGCATTTTCTTTCTTTCTTTCTTCAGCTACGAAAGTAAACCACTGAAATTTTGAAAAAGCTACAGCAATGGATTGAAAAAATAGTTCGTGGCCAGCTATTGTCTCCTCCCGTCAACTTTTCAAAACAGTCATGCTGAAATAAAATTAAGCACTCAAATAAGGAAAAACAAATGCCTTGGATAATGTCACTTAACGAACACTTTCACAGTAATAAATGCCGCCGTTCGTGAAGTGCTTACTCTGTGCCAGGAATACGGGTGAACTCACCGAATCTACAAAGTGGCCCCGACAGGGGCTCTTCTCACCCCTGTTTCACAGGGGCGGAAACTGAGGCACAGAGAAGGTAGGAAGTTGCCCAAGGTCCCAGAGTTAGTACCTGTCAGAGCTGAGATCGCAGCATCAGTCTCTGGCCCTACGGCCCCTTGGTCACAGAGCCTCTGCTCTGCTAATCCTTCTGGGCAAAGTTTACGTAGATGTCCATGCTCTTTGCTTAAACACACGGCCATAGTCCACCTTTTCTTTCTTTTTTCTTTCTCTAGAGCAACGTTACTTGTTTCGCTCAACAGATTTGGACGTCTTTGCAGATGTAAGCATAGAGTTAAGAGATGTTTCACGATAGTTTGTCCTGTCTACAAGTAAATATCTTTATGCACAAACCTTTGTACGTTGTGCTTTTTATATCAATAGAATAAAATTGGGATTTCTACATCGGTTACGCATCCTACTCTTGATTTCAGCTTAGGTCATGATCTCAGGGTTTGCGAGTTCAAGCCCCGCATTGGGCTCTGTGCTGATAGGTGGAGCCTTCCTGGGATCCTATCTCTGCCCCTCCCTCGTTCTCTCTCTCTCTCTCTCTCTCTCAAAAAATAATAAACTTTTATTTTTTAAAAAAAGCTAACATATTTAAAATTTAGACATGTCCGTCCCATGTGGTCAGAGGCTAATTCTACCAAAACTCTAAGAAACACATTTTATACAAATTCAGTTAGACAATAAAAAAAAGGGGGGGATTACTTCGAAACTCATTCCATGAAGTCATCATAGCCTGATACTAATACAATTCAATGACATCACATAAAAGGAATATTCAGGCCTATGTAATTCATGACTGTAGACACAAAATACTGGAAAATGGAACCTAAAAACATATATAAAGATGATCCAACCCGATGCATTTGTATTTATACCGGTTATGCAAAAATGGTTTGATATTATAAAAGGCATCTATATAATTTACAGTCAAAAGAGAAAACACTCTGATAATTTTGGCAAATTCAGAATATCATGATACAAGAAAACACCCAAATATGATTTTATTTTAAAAGTCGAAATTTTGAAAGAGATTTCTTTGATGTGGTAAAGTGTACCTGTGAAAAATACAGAACAAATGTCTTCCTAGATGGGGAGGTGTTGAAAACATTCCTTTCACATTGAAAAAATGAGTCCATTTTTCACTGCTTTTATTTACCAGCGTTAGTCAAGAAGAGGAGACGTTCTCTAAATCAAGGTCAGTGTTTTGGCCATTCCAGGCGACAGGCTACCCGAAATTCTGATTCACGACTACGTCTTCTCACGAAAAGCGGCCCCGGGGCTGTCTTCACGGAAGAGTAAGCACATAACCCACAAGGGTTTTCTCACAGGCAAAGGAAAAGCTTCCCCCACTAAGTGGATGTTAAAGGGCAGGGAAGACAAGAATTACTCTGTGTTGTGATCGCAGCCCCTACGTGTGCTTATTTAAAGTAGCGGTTATGGCACAAAAGTCAATAGTGTGTTACTGAGCTCAAAACCCAGGTAGAAAATATTGAGGAGACAACTTCCATTCACGGTAGCAACCAGGCGGAATAATTAGAAATATGATAAATAAGAAGGGGTAAGGTTTATACGAAGAAAACTATATATAAACTCTGCTGATGGGTATTAAGAGAAAAACCTGCTAAACAGAGACATAGAGGGGCGCCTGACTGGCTCAGTCGGTAGGGCGTGCGACTCTTGATCTAGGGGTTGTGGGTTCAAGCCCCATGCTGGGTGTAGAGATTACTTAAATAAATAGAAGACATAGGACAGGAACCCAACATTATAAAAAAAGTTAGTTACTCTCACCTATGTTAGATAGGATCCAATCCGTAGCCTGACAGAATCTCTGAAACTTGGCCAAATAACTTTAGGTTTAACTTGTAGGAAAAAAAATATATGTGCAGGATAGCCAGGACATTTCTTTTTCTTTCTTTCTTCCTTTCTTCCTTTCTTTCTTTCTTTCTTTCTTTCTTTCTTTCTTTCTAACTTTGTTTATTTACTTTGAGAGAGACAGAGAGAGTGCGAGCAAGAGAGGGACAGAGAGAGAGAGAGGGAGAGAGAGAATCCCAAGCAGGGTCTACGCTGACAGCGCGGAGCCCGACGCGGGGCTCGAACCCACGAACCGTGAGATCATGACCTGAGCCGAGATCAAGAATCGGGTGCTTCACCGACTGAGCCACCCAGGCGCCCCCAGGACATTTCTGAAAAAGAAAAATATTAAAGGAATTTATTTCTTACCAGGTATTAATATGAATTATGAAGTTAAAATTCATCCGTTCAGTCGACAAAACATATTGAGTGCCTTCTCTGAGCGAGAGGCTCCTGGAGACGTGGGTAACTTCCGGGCAGGAGCAGGAAGGGTCATGAGTGATTTGGCCCCCTGGGTGTGTCCCTCATCGCACAGGGACCTCGATGCCAAAGCAGTGGTAAGAAGAAGTCTGCGGGTGAGTGGAAGTGAGCAGAAGGTCCCTTCCAGGGACAGAGACAGGGTCCTTGGGCTCCTGGCCGGTCAGCAGCTTTGAGGAGGCTCGTGGTCACTGACACTCAGCATGGAAAGCGTACAGTTTTGAAGAGGAAGATTCTGATATGTCAGAAATATCTTCCCCAGTATCTGGAGAGAGTGGATATCAGCAGGTCTGTAAGCATCCATTTCTCAAGCAAGTCGACATCGGTCCACGGAGGCTGGAAATTCTTTTTTTGTTTGTTTGTTTATTTATTTTTGAGAGAGAGAGAGAGAGACAAAGACAGAGACAGAGACAGAGTGCAAGAGGGGGAGAGGGGGAGAGGCAGAGAGAGAGAGAGGGAGACACAGAATCTGAGGGAGGCTCCAGGCTCCGAGCTGTCAGCACAGAGCCCGACGCGGGGCTCCAACTCACAAACCGCGAGATCGTGACCTGAGCCGAAGTTGGAGCCTTAACCGACTGAGCCACCCAGGCGCCCCTGGGAATTCTAATGAAGTAGAACCAGAAAGGCCCTGGGAACGTCCAGGACTACGGGTCTCGGGCTCCCTCAGACACGGCACATCCTTCTTCTCTGCCCTGCTGCTTGTGAACGTCTTGACTCCACTCACGGAGGGGTGGACACTCGAGGGTGACAGAGGGTGGGGAGAGCTAGGGCTGGCCCTGCTTGACAGAATCCTAGGGATAAAAGATCCCAGATCCCTCAGACTCACTGCTGTTAGAGTCTGGGGAGCAGAGGTCTAATTTTAACTCCCACGTTAATATTCAGGCTTTAAATTATTTTGTCCCCCAGGGTGCCCGGGTGACCCCGTCGGTCAAGCGTCCGACTTCAGCTCAGGTCACCGTCTCACAGTTAATGAGTTCGAGCCCCGCGTCGGGCTCTGTGCCGACAGCTCGGAGCCTGGAGCCCGCTTCGCATTCTGTGTCTCCCTCTCTCTCTCCCCCTCCCTTGCTCACGCTCTGTCTGCCTCTCTCTCTCTCAAAAATAGAAAAAGCATTAAAAAAATTTAAATTGTGTTCTCTCCCATATTCCTGGTACTAGGGAGGCCTGAAGAACCAAGGGTGAAGATAAAGATAAAAAGCTGTCCCGTGCGTCGAATGTTCTAGTGTTTGAAAGCAAACGCACGTTGTTCGTTTGGTCCTTAAAACCAGCTAGTGAGGGAGGCAGGATGGGAATCCGTGTGGGCACCTGGCGGGTGGTTCCCCAAAGTCCTCTCGCCCGGTCGGTGCGAGGGCTGGAGTGCGAACTTGCCCCTGACTCTGGGCTGGGTGCTCTTACCGCTGACATCCGAAACAGACACAAAGAGGCCTTATTTCTCCAATCCATGGGTGTGCCCAGTTATGTAAAAGCGAGGTTCGGAGGCCAAGACTCTGGGGGCTTGCATGGTCATTACGAGTGGCATCCTGGACAGGGAGGCTTTGGAAATTAACTGAAACGGGCAAGGGAGGAACACGGGCCATTTGTGCATGGCAGGTGGGCTTGGGGGTCCCCGCAAACCTCCAGTTCCTCCCTGTACCAGCCCGGTGGCTTCCCCAAGACTCCCCCTCTTCCCCACGGGAATCCTCCACCAACCCTGCAACGTACTCGTTTGCTAGTGAGGAAACTGAGGACCAGAAAGGCTACCTGAGCCGTCCAAGGACAAGCTGGTTTGTTGGTGACACAGCTTAGACTGAGCAGGGAGGGGTGGAGGGGGTGGGTCCCTCAGGCAAAAGACCTTCAGTCCTGATTCTGGACACAAGCTTCCAGACTCCAAGGCTTGCTCACCTCAACACCCCTCTCCACAATGAATGGCTGTGTCCACTAAAACCAAGTAGGAGCGCCTGGGTGGCTCCGTTGGTTACGTGTCCAGCTCTTGATTTAGGCTCGGGTCATTATGCCAGGATCGTGGCATTGAACTCCATGTTGGGCTCTGTGATGAGTGTGGAGCCTGCCTGGGATTCTCGTTCTCTCTCTCTCTCTGTCTCTCTCTTTCTGCCCCCTCCCCATTACAATTTTTTAAAAACCAACCAATAGACATTTTATGCCGTAACAACATCAACAACTCAGTGCTGGTACCAGGCAAGTGTGGCCCCAAGGTCCCAGATCTGCACAGTTTAAGGACCCTCTAGGGCCGGCTCTGGGCACATGTGAGCTTCAGAGGCCACAACAGCAGTGGCACCTGCCACATAGCTCTGTGATCATCCTGTGGCTCCTGACTTCAGGTGTTCCTGGGAGGTGCGTTCACTCTAGAGGGAACCCTAGAGTGCCCTCCCCTGCCTGCCGGACCTGCCACGAAGGGGGTGTCTTCCTCTGTTTTCTTTCTTCAGCCTTCACCATATTTAATGGGAAGCCAAACTGGGGGACGGGGAGAGGAAAAGGCTGAATGGGGAGGAACTATCACATTTTGGATCAAATAAACAAAAGAAAGTTGGAGGTGCACGAGGGAGGGTGGGGAACAGGAGAGTCAGCAGTGGATGAGGCTCACATACCAGCTGCCCCTGCAGCTGCCAAGCAGTGGACAAAACACACGTTTTAGGGTGAGCAGGGGACACGCCAGGGCCACCCATGTGACCTGGGGCAGATGGAGAGGTGGATCCGGGTCCAAAATTATGGGGAAAACAATCACTCAGACTTCTTCTCCCTGGCCTTCAGGCACGGTGAGCGTGATGGAGTAGATTGTTTCTACCTCTTTCTGTATTCATCCGAAGATAAGAACGCAACGAGATTTTTTTTTTTTTTTTAATTATAATCTATAGCAACCTGACTCACTGAGTCCAAGGCCTGAGAGAGGAGCGATCTGGATCTGAGTGTCTCCAGGGGTGGAGGAGAACCTGAGATGCACACCCCTGCAATTCCGCTCCATGCCTTGCCCCACACTCCTCTGGGAGCCACCACGAAGGAGGGACAGGAACATTGCTCGGTGCTCCGCGGAGAGGCTCCCAGCCGGGCAGACGTGTGTTTGGCCTGGAGATATTTTTTATTTATTTTTTTAATTAAAAAAAATTTTTTTTAATGTTTATTTATTATCGAGAGACAGAGAGACACGGAGTGTAAGCAGGGGAAGGGACAGAGAGGGGGGAGACACAGAATCCGAAGCAGGCTCCAGGCTCTGAGCCATCAGCACAGAGCCCGACGCGGGGGCTCGAACTCACACACTGCAAGATCGTGACCTGAGCCGAAGTTGGTCACCTGACCGGCGGAGCCACTCGGGCGCCCCAAGCCTGGAGACATTTTTAAAAAAGGTTTCTTGAGTTTGTCTCTTCCTCTTTCTCTTACTTCTTTAGAGTTCCCTCTCAGCGTGGCAATACTTCCCCGGCTGCAGTGAGGCCAAAAATTCGAAGGACTGAGCGAGACGGAATCGATTCGTGCAGCTTCGGTCTCATGTGCAGGAAACGCTTTCTGGATAATCAACAGCAGCACAGGGATCAGAAGGCTGCATTCGCTCCAGTACTGGAGGCGCCCCCCCCCCCCCCCATCAGAAGTTGCCAGAGGCTTCCACCTTTGCTCCACCGCAAAGGCCGACACGCTGGGAGGAAGCCGAGAGCCACCACGCTCTGGGTGCTCAGGCGCCAGGCACGCTTTTCGATTATCAACTTGTCTCATTGGAATCCTCTGCCAACCCTGTAACGTACTTATTTGCTAGTGAGGAAACTGAGGCCCAGAAAGGCTACCTAAGCCATCCAAGGACAAGCTGGTTTGTTGGTGGCAGAGCTTAGACCACAGAGCCCACGGCTGTCCGGTGTGGCCCACTGACTTGGTCCACTCTTTTCTAGCTTGGCGTCTTTCTCCTTCTGTAACTCAGAGGAAGCTGCAAGGATGAGTATCCAGATCTCGCACTGCACGAGCCACACTAAATCCAACACCCCGGTCTTTGCTTCTTTTGCTTCCTTTCCTTTCATCAAAACAACAGCAGAACAGAAAAGATGGCCGTTCTCTTCCTGCCTTCCCTTATTCCTTTGCAACCTGGCTTTGGTTTTCGCCTTATTGAGCTCTCTCTCCCTCTCTTTCTCTCCATATCTGCGGAGCCCAATCAGAACAGCGTCGGCCAAGTTGAGTCACGGTGCTCCTCCGCTCCCTGAAATTCTTCAGTCCTTGCCTTGTCGCAGGCACATCCTCAGGGCAGGGGAGAAGGGAAAGGAGCCTTTGGCTTTTGTCCCCACCGGTTTTCCACCTGCCCTGCTACGACACGTTTCTCCCGCCATTGTTCTACCCCTTGACCTCCAAAGAAGAGCCAGACATGGACTTTGCATCCACTTCTTCCCCAGCCCTCAGGAAGAGGGTGGGAGCAGCAGCCCAAATTCCCCAGGAGCCTGGCGTTGTGGCTGACTGAGTCAGACCCCCTTGAGAGCCTCAGGCAGCCTTCTGGGTTGGCAACCCATTTCAGGATATGGGCTATTTGGAAACTCTGGCTTTCAGCTTCATGGCACCCAGACCTGGAACGGGACACATTCCACTCCATCCCCGTGATGCTTGCGCCCTAACTACTCTGTGATCGATTCGTAACATCAGTTCCTTGAGAGAGAACACCGTCTCTCTGGGCACATTGAAGGGTGCACATCTACTAAAGTGCCATCTTGCACACACACAAAAAAAAAAAAAGAAAGAAAAAAAAAGCATGATGATGTGAGGTAGAGTGAGTAGTTGGCATGGATCCCAATGAACCAGTCTCGTTCAACAAGATTATATTCGTGTTGGTTGTAACTTATTGCACACGTGTAAGGTAATGGCAATGAAAATGGGGATAAAAAACACCAAAATGTGGAGTCTCTGAAAGGCATTAGGCAAAGGGTCTTTTTTTTTTTTTTTTAATTTTCTATCTTGAGTTGGTTGTAGATTCACAGGAAGTTGAAAAAAATGCCCTCCCATGGTGGCATCCATCAACTAGAGCACGCTGTTCCAGTTAGGATATTGGCACTGATGGGGTCAAGATGCAGAACATTTCATCACGACCAGGAGCCCCTCGTGTTGCATTTCTTTCTTTTTTTTTTTTTTCAACGTTTATTTATTTTGGGGACAGAGAGAGACAGAGCATGAACGGGGGAGGGGCAGAGAGAGAGGGAGACACAGAATCGGAAACAGGCTCCAGGCTCCGAGCCATCAGCCCAGAGCCTGATGCAGGGCTCGAACTCATGGACCGTGAGATCGTGACCTGGCTGAAGTCGGACGCTTAACCGACTGCACCACCCAGGCGCCCCAGGTGTTGCATTTCTACAGTCCCACCCGCTCCCTTCCTCCTCCTACCTGATTCTCAGCCCCTGGTAACCGCTAAGCTCTTTCCATTTCTGTGATTTTTGTCAACTTAAGAATGTTATATGAAGGGAATCATAGCATACAACCATGCGTATGTAGTTACTCAGCATAATTCTCTGGAGTTTCATTTAGGTTGTTTGTGTGTCACTAGTTCATTCCCTGTCATCACTGGCAGTGTTCCTTGGTACAGGTGTGCCTCCAAGGTAGAGGACCACCTCCCTCGGTGACACGGGTATATTACACTTGTGTAACCACCCACCCCTTGAACAACATCTGGGTTGTTCCCAATTTTTTGCTATTATGAGTAAAGCTGTTAGGAATGTTTGCGTACAGGTTTGTGCATGAATGTACATTTTCATTTCTCTGAGATAAATGCCCAAGGGCAAAGGGTTTTAACTCTTGAAAAAGCAGCTGGGGAGAGAGATGTTTCCTAGAGCCTGAAAAACCAGGGGAAATGACTTCCGAGGGCGGGGGCGGGGGCGGGGGGGAGCAAGAGCAGGAAGGACTCAGCAGGGTGCCAACCTCTTCATGTTGTAGCAGGTGTGCAAAGATGCAAATTGCCGAGTCCGTTTGTATTCCACAGTCTACACGCTAGTGTTCGCATCTGTGCAGATGCAAAGAACATAAAAATAGCTGGAGAAGTAGAAACTCAATCTGTGAGACCTCTACTTTAAAGGTTAATTTGAACCCCCAAACTAAGAGCTCTGCAGTTACCACCTGACCGTGCCATCAGCCCCAACCAGAGACAGTGGAGTCTGGCCCCACCGCTGGGAACGGCCTTCGGGCGCCCCACAGCAATCAGAGACCTCTCACAGATACTGAGTCACAGTGATTATGTAGCACCTATAAAGCTCTCAGAGATGATGGCACCCTCTGAATATAAATTTCTCTTATTTATTGAAAAGCAAAAGAAATTTTAGGAAAAATTTATTTTTATATTAATTATGCAAGAGGATGATTACAGGAAGATAAGTACAGGACCTGCCTGTGAATCAAAGCTAAATGAAAACTTATATCAAAGGCAATGAACAAAGATCTGTTCCCAACAGAAAAGCACCTTCATTCACGTGGAAGAAAATCTTGAAAATCAGAACACAGAATAAGGAATACAGAAGTGAAAAGACAGACAAGATAACAGACATGGAAGAATTTTTTTAAGTGTATTTATTTATTTTGAGAGAGAAAGGAGCAAGCCGGGGAGGGGCAGAGAGAGAGAGAGAGAGAGAGAGAGAGAGAGAGGATCCCAAGCAGGCTCCGAGCTGTCAGCACAGAGCCCGACACAGAGTGCGATCCCACAGACCATGAGATCATGACCTGAGCTGAAACCAAGAGTCAGATGCTTAACCGATTGAGCCACCCACGCACCACAGACATGCAAGAATTTGAACAGAAAATGAGTCTAACAATATGCCCACGAAGAAAAAGAATAAATGAGGCAGAAATGGTATTTGAACATAGGAAAAAGATTTTTTAAACCGACTTTTCAGACCTAATAAGGCTTGAATCTGAGCAATCTGGCCAACCAACTTTCACACACTTAATGACAAGCTGGTAACACCCAGACTTATGTGAACTATAGTTTTAAAAAGTCAGATGCTGCAGGGGCGCCTGGGTGGCTCAGTCAATTAAGTGTCTGACTCTTGATCTCGGCACAGGTCATCATCTCACAGTCTGTGAGCTCAAGCCCTGCATCAGGCTCTGCACTGACAGTGACTGTGTAGAGCCTGCTTGGGATTCTCTCTCTCTCTCTCTCTCTCTCTCTCTCTCTCAAAATAAAAATAAACTTAAAAAAAAAGTCAGATACTGTAAAACAGTTTTACAGATATTCAGGGAGGAGGAAAAACCCAAATAGGTAATGTATTACCTTCAAAAAATAAAACTTAGATTAATCACAAACTTCTTTGCCAGTTCAATCTAATAAAAATAACTTGCTTTGGAAGAAAAAAAAAGCAGTCGTATGTGACCCTTAATCATTAAAAAAATTTTTTTTAATGTTTATTTATTTATTTATTTATTTATTATTTTTTTTTAATTTTTTTTTCAACATTTATTTATTTTGGGGACAGAGAGAGACAGAGCATGAACGGGGGAGGGGCAGAGAGAGAGGGAGACACAGAATCAGAAACAGGCTCCAGGCTCCGAGCCATCAGCCTAGAGCCCGACGCGGGGCTCGAACTCACGGACCGCGAGATCGTGACCTGGCTGAAGTCGGACGCTTAACCGACTGCGCCACCCAGGCGCCCCAATGTTTATTTATTTTTGAGAGAGAAAGAGAGACAGAGCATGAGCAGGGAAGGGGCAGAGAGAGAGAGGGAGTCACAGAATCTGAAGGAGGCTCCAGGCTCTGAGCTGTCAGCACAGAGCCCGACGCGGGGCTCAAACTCGAGAACCGCGAGATCATGACCTGAGCCGAAGTCAGACGCTTGACTGACTGAGCCACCCAGGCGCCCAACCCCTTAATCATTTTTTATCTGGAGAGTTTGTGATTGATATTTGCCAGCAAGAAGCTGAAAAACATTCTTCATACGTATCCTCTCTTGTAACGTGACATCATAATGTTCTTCCAAAATAATAACTTATAAACGTTCTTAAGATTCCAGAAGAATCGGGGGCGCCTGGGGGGCTCAGTCGGTTGAGCGGCCGACTTCGGCTCAGGTCACGATCTCACACTCCGTGAGTTCGAGCCGCGTCGGGCTCTGTGCTGACGGCTCAGAGCCTGGAGCCCGTTTCCGATTCCGTGTCTCCCTCTCTCTGACCCTCCGCCGTTCATGCTCCGTCTCTCTCTGTCTCAAAAATAAATAAACGTTAAAAAAAAATTTAAAAAAAAAATAAAAAAAAGATTCCAGAAGAATCGTATTTAAGCATGAGGAAGTGTTGTTGAAGGAAACTGGGTAGGTGATGAGGTCAATTCAATATGTAGATAATTCACAGTAATTATCCTATATTAAAAAAAAGTTTATATTTGAAAGAGAAACAGCATGAGCAGGGGAAGGGCAGAGAGAGAGAGAGAGAGAGAGAGAGAGAATCCCAAGAAGGCTCTGCACTGTCAGCACAGAGCCTGACCTGGGGCTCGAACTCACGAACCATGAGATCATAACCTGAGCTGAAACCAAAAGTCAGACACTCAACAGACTGAGCCACCCAGGGGCCCCGGTAATTCTTTCAAATCTGCACATGAATCTGAAATCAGAACAAATAATAAATAAAATTAATAATAAAAAATTAATAACAAAAATCTACACAATGATAGGATGTACTTTACAACCTCAGATAAAATCAGAGGAGATTGGAAGGCACTGGAATAAGTAAAAAAATCCTGATGACCTTCATGTCCCGCAAAAGAAAGGAAAACGTGCTTACTGTCTTTTTTCAGCATGGAAATGCCCAAACTTAGCGTCAAGATCTTTTCGAAAAGCTATAAAGTAAAGGCTAGTGAACCTAAAATCCTATTTTAAACTTCCAGATTGGAAAGAAGCGAAAGCAAATAGAGCAGTGTTTGTAAGAAAAGACGGAGGAAAAAAAGCAAAAAAGAAAGAGCAAGAACTTATGCACGAGATTGGAAAAGACCCAGCAAAATATCATGGCAATAAAAGTGCTTTCGTTCTCTATTGACTAGCATCATTCGTATTGTATCATTCAAACTTCATTAACTAGCTTTCTAGAAAAACTCCATTTAAGAGAAACAGAAGGTTCAACATAAACTCTAGACCAAAACCAGCAATAACAGAATAATAATAATTTTTAGAAAGATAGGTGTGGCAAAATTAATTCCAGGCAAAGAGTTTTAGGCAGAAAACACCGAGTAGGACCTACGGTCGTTTTACGTGTAGATTAAAGAACCATTCACGCCTCAGCTAAATCACAAACGACATGTGTGCACTACATAGCTTGGTGCGGAAATTCAGTAGAATAAAACCGGTTAGTTTTTCTGAAAGTCGCGGTTGAGGAGAAGACTTTGCCCTGCTCTAAAGAGCTGGCAGCATGTTCTGGAAAACAAAGAGCATATCTGAACCGTAAAAGGACTGGGGGTGGGCAGGGAGTGATAGATAGATATCACACCCGGTGCTCTATACGGTTCACAAGAGTAAATATTAGTTTTGTAAGCACTAAGCTGTTGCACATGTGCTGGGGACAAAGGGCCGTGGAAATTCTAATTCTCTTTGGGCTAGTTAAGCACAAAATCTCTTTGACAGTCGCTGTCCTCCGAGCTTTACACGCGGTACCCCTGGCTCGCCCACCCCCCCGGGGACACTGACGGCACGGAGGGGGGACCCCGGTGTTAGATTTCTGTGCCTTTTACTAGCGGCTCCAGAGATGTGCTAAAAGGCCCCTCTGCTGATGTAATTAGTGTCTCTTTACCTAGTGATCGGTCAGTGTGTGTTAGGGCCGCTGGATGTTTGACCCTGGGGTGAAAACGTGTTTTATGTGTCGTATTTAACAAATCTGTGACTCTTCCCAGACCACGAAGATGCATTCTTGTTTGCATCTAAATGTGTTACGACGTTTTCCTTCACATGTGGCTCTGCAATGTACCTGGGAGCAAGTTTTTTTTTTTTTTTTTTAACGTTTATTTATTTTTGAGAGAGAGAGAGAGGCAGAGCGTGAGCAGGGGAGGGGCAGAGAGAGAAGGAGACACAGAATCCGAAGCGGGCTCCAGGCTCCGAGCTGTCAGCACAGAGCCCGATGTGGGGCTTAAACTCACCAATTGCGAGATCATGACCTGAGCTGAAGTCAGACGCTTAACCGACTGAGCCACCCAGGTGCCCCTAGGAGCGAGTTTTTGATGTAGACTCTAAGAGAGGGGTCAGGATTAATGTTTTTTATCAAAATTTACCAAACAGTTTATTAATCCCCCAACTCTTTTGCCTGTCTTGTCACCTTTATCATATAACCAATGGCTGTGCTTGTGTGGTCTGTTTCTGGATGTCATTCTACCCCATCGGTCCGTCTGTCCATCCTCCTGCGTGTCGGTATTACATCCTTCTGTTGACAGCTTAGTAGGTTACGAGAGCTGGCGGCCGGTCGCCGTGGCTGTTCTGGGAGACGGGCAGGCTCGGCAGGGCCTTGGGTGGTGGGTCGAGAAGGCCTTACGGGACATTGAGGAAGAGCGGAATTTGCACATGTCTGAATTTTTAAAAGTTGGCTTTGGGGCGCCTGGGTGACTCGGTCGGTTAAGCGTCCGACTTCAGCCAGGTCACGATCTCGCGGTCCGTGAGTTCGAGCCCCGCTTCAGGCTCTGGGCTGATGGCTCAGAGCCTGGAGCCTGTTTCCGATTCTGTGTCTTCCTCTCTCTCTGCCTCTCCCCTGTTCATGCTCTGTCTCTCTCTGTCCCAAAAATAAATAAACGTTGAAAAAAAATTTTTTTTTTAAAAATTTAAAAAAAAAAGTTGGCTTTGGCCACAGAGCAGGGTGTGTGGGGGGCGGGACCAGGCGGCCAGCTAGCACCACAGCCCGTGAACGTTGTGAGAGCAGGTGCGGGAAGAACGGGTAATGCGGAGTCACAGAGGAGTCCGGTCCCCTTTCCAGACCCAGTGCTCCCTGTCTCGGCCCCCGCCGCCTTTCCCGGCTGCTTTCTCTTCCAAGCTCCTACCTGCCCCCGGGCCTTTACACGTGCGGGTCCATCTGCCTGGAAGCCTCTGTGCGTTCCCCTTGGTCGTATTCACTGCTCCTCGCCCTCCACCTCAGCTCAGATGCCTTTTCTGCAGAAAGCCTTCCTTCAGGACGATCGGGTACCAGGCTCCCTTCTGGATGCGGAGGAAGCAGCAGTTAACAAAGCAGATGAAGTGCTTGCTGATGCCGTTACGGCCTGGTGGGAAAGTTAAACAACAAATAAAAGACTTGAGGACAAATTGGATACTGGGAAATCCTACGAACCAAGTGTAATTTGGGGCGCCTGGGCGGCTCAGTGGGTTAAGCGTCCGACTCTTGATCTCGGCTCAGGTCAGGATCTCACAGTTTGTGGGTTCGGGCCCCACGTCAGGCTCGGTGCTGTGCGCGCAGAGCCTGCTTGGGATTCTGTCTGTCTCCCTTTCTCTCTGCCCCTCCCCTGCTTGCTCTCTCTCTCTCTCTCTCTCTCTCTCAAAATAAATAAAAATAAACATAAAAAAACGAGAAAGTGTAATCTAGCTCCCCCCTGTCTCTGCATCTTGAAGCAAGCAGCTTCAGGGTAACCCTTCGGAGATAAAGACGGCTTCCCTGCCCATGTTACAGCCTCATGTTGGGCATGAAATGAAACACACAAGCCCGTCTATTTTTTTAAGTAGGCTCCGCACCAACATGGGGCTCCGATTCACAACCCTGACATCAAGAGTCGCCTGCTCGACCGACTGCCAGCCGGGCGCCCCTGCCCCTGTATTCTGACAGTGATGAAGAGCTATCCTGAGGGTGATCTGCAAAATCTCAGAGCCCACTCGCTCGCCCACCGTGCACCTTAACCCCGTGCGCCACTCGCCAGCTCCCTTCGAACGGCAAGGCGCTTCGATCACATGCTCACCAGAACCCCGGGGTACGGTGGTGGCCTGATCGGACGACCCCTGACCAGCTCACAAGCCCGCCGTTAAGTTTGATCCCTTCAGGAGCGAAGGGTTCACCCCTGTGATGAACATACTCAGCACCTCCCATCTGGGTTGTGCTGGGGAAGAAGGGGCTTTATAAATTGTTTAATTTTAATTCTCTTCCAATTTCTCACAGGAGATGGAAAAGCTTAATTGCTGAGTGTGTGGGTTTATTTTTCTGTTTTGTGCTGCTATGAGATATTTTAAGGTCTTATTTGAGGGGAAGAAGTAATTCCGAGGAAGAAGCTTCTGGTGTCGAAAACTCCAGGCCTCTCATGTGATGAGACGTGGCATAAAAGGCAAGGAAAAAAAGACTCTTTTTAAATTTTCGTTGTTTCTGAATTTCTCCAAGGGAAGACCACCTGCCCGTGTCATTTTAGGCACGGGATTGCTAATGTCCACACACGATCGATAGCCTGCTTCTGCCTGCGGTTCAGGATTCTTGGGGACACGGGGAGGAAAGGCTATAGGAGCCTCTGAGATCTGGGAGGGCAGGGACTTCCACACTCAGCTCAGGGAGGGGACAGCCCTGTCTCACGCCGGATCTTTCCACATCCCACTGCCCACGTGTGGGGTTTCTGCCGCTCTCCTGACGACAAGCCGAGACCCCTCAGGACCTGGCCTTCACTGAGGGCCTCTGATGTGCCGACCTCTGGGCCAGCTCGGGAGGCCAAACCTGATTCCCGAGAGCCTGGGGAGGGGGCGTGGTTAGCGCCACACCCCCCATGGACAGGCAGCCGGTGGTGGCCCACATGGCTGTCGCATGGCTTAATAGCAGCTCCTTTTTTGGAGCCTGACCCACGTCTTGCTACTTCTGTTCTTTTATTTTGAAAATCACCCACTGTACCCCTTCTTGGTTTCAAATTTAGTTACAGAAAGTAAGAAATGGAAGGAACACGACTTCACCCTCCCAATCTGTTGCCTAGCACATGGCCACTCTTAACAGGTGGTGGGTTGCCTTCTTGAATGTGTCCTAAATTCATTCAGATCTATTTACGTCCATAGGCAGACACATTTATATAAAACAGAATCCTGGCGTGTGTGTGTGTGTGTGTGTGTGTGTGTGTGTGTGTCTGGTGTTTGCATATGTACAAATAGACTGACTTCTTTTAACATCATGGACATATTTCTAGGTCGGTCTGTGTGGATCTTCCTCACTTCTAATGGCTTCTTGGTGTTCTATTTGACTACGCGGTGATTTATCCATTCTCCTCTGTCAAAGATACACGTGCTTTTCCAGGATTTTCCCCTCACCGCTTTTTCCATTTTCATCGTATGCCTTAGCTAGTCTACATCTTAACAGCAACGATTGCTCGAGGGGGCAGGACTTACCACACTGCGTAACAATTACAGGTGCTCATTTACGTGAAATCGCCGTGATTGTTGAGCTCCAACTATGTGCCAGGAGCCATTCTTAGTACTTGGACATAATAAAGCAATGAATCCACCAACGTTTTGAAATAAGTGCTGTGCTCCTGACTCAGAAGTATTGTGCAGGACGTGGTTAATACTTGACACAACCATCAGGTATGACAAGAACGCTTAACAATCTCCAGCTCCTGTTTCCTTTATTCTTTGTTAGAATGAATAGTGTTGTCTCTATTTTATTGGTTTATTAGATTTATTAGATTTTTGAGATTTCTTCACTCATTCTTCTGCTTTTCTGTTTTCTCTATTGATTCTTCTTCTGTTTTGTTCTTACTGTTTTCCCACTTCTTGAGCGGAAGGTGTCGTTTTTAATGCATTTTAAAGTTAACGAACATGTTGAATGCTATGAATTTACCTCTAGGAAAAATTTTGGCTGAATCACATCTATTTTCATATGTAGTGTTCTGATCACTATTTTCTATGTTTGTGCCCTGGGAATTTGAGGTTTCTTTCTTTTTTTTTTTTTTTTATTTTATTTTTTTTTAATTTTTTTTTAACGTTTATTTATTTTTTGGGGGACAGAGAGAGACAGAGCATGAACGGGGGAGGGGCAGAGAGAGAGAGGGAGACACAGAATCGGAAACAGGCTCCAGGCTCCGAGCCGTCAGCCCAGAGCCCGACGCGGGGCTCGAACTCACGGACCGCGAGATCGTGACCTGGCTGAAGTCGGCCGCTTAACCGACTGCGCCACCCAGGCGCCCCGAGGTTTATTTCTTATAACAGCTCGGTTGTCCCAATTAATGTATCTTTTAATGAATACAGAGAACGCCTCCTTGCAGGCCAAGATTTTCTCCTGACATCTTCCAGTTGCTTGGTTCTATTGGATTAAACCGCTCCACAGGTGGGCTGATTACTATTTCCTACATAGTTGCACTGAAACTGTGACTTCTCTTTGGCGTGAGAAGGCTTTTTCTCCCTCCAATTGTTTGTATTTTTATTGTTGGTAGTTTGTTCATAATTCTTGATTTTCTTTTTCATTGTAGTTAGATAATGTAGACAATTTTTATTTCTGAGGGATGTATTAAGATTTTTTTTTAATTTTTTTTAACGTTTTTTTTAATTTATTTTTGAGACAGAGAGAGACAGAGCATGAATGGGGGGGGGGCACAGAGAGAGGGAGACACAGAATTGGAAGCAGGGTCCAGGCTCTGAGCTGTCAGCCCAGAGCCCGACGCAAGGCTCAAACTCACGGACTGTGAGATCGTGACCTGAGCTGAAGTCGGATGCTTAACCGACTGAGCCACCCAACCGCCCCAAGATTTTTTTTATATATATGGAGAGTATTTAAGAAAAGAATGAAAAGATCAGTGAAAGAAAATAGCAAATTCTGCGATAGATTCCAGTACATTTTAAGAATGTGGGGCACCTGGGTGGCTCAGTTGGCTAAGTGTCTGACTCTTGGTTTTGGCTCAGGTCATGATCTCACAGTTCATGAGTCTGGGCCCCACATCAGGCTCTGAGCTGACAGTGAGGAGCCTGCTTGGGATTCTCTCTCTCCTTCTCTCTCTGCCCCTCCTGCCCTCTCTCTCACTTTCTCTCTCAAAAATAAATAAACTTAAAAAAAATTTTAAATAAATAAGTTCTAAAAAAGAATTAAATGTATGACAAAGGCAATAGTTCAAGCATGTCAGAAAAGCACTCACTGCATAATACACAGCTGTAATACACACAACTGATCCCTAACTTCCTAGTAGCAAAGCCACCATGGGTCACAGAGAACTCAGAGATAGCTGTGTAATGAAGGGCTAAGGATAAGAGAGTGTCTAGACAAAAGAAGAGAATGAGCAGTAGTCTCAAACTCAGTAAGATAAGCGTGAAAATGTCTCCATTTGATTCAGCAGTTAGGGTGTGATTTATAACCTTAGTGAATGCAGTCTCAAGGAGCAGAAGTAGAAAACAAATTGCACTGGATGGCGGAGAGAGTAGGAGATAAAGAAATGAGACACTGAAGGGGGGTCAATGAGTTTGGATGAGAAGAGGAAAAGGAAAGGCTGGGAGAGAGAACAGAGGCACAAAGGTGAGAACAGTATGGCCAGACTTATTTCTGGAAGGAAAAGAGCCTGTTCAGAGACCAGACAGTAGGCACTAAAAAGGAAGAGATCCCTTTGGATACGGTGGCCACACCCCCCAGTTTCCTGGGACTGTCCTTAGATGTGCCAGTTGTCACAGCATCCAGTTGAGTTGGTGCCATATTTCACTCCCCACAGTGTCCCAATTTGGATCATATATTGTGTTGCCACCCTTCTTATGGAGCATCTTCCCAGAAAGGCTGTGATCCAAAGCACAGGTGAGGCAGTGTCCTTAAATGGAAAGAGGGACATCGCATCTTTTGAGATATGAAGGAGGAGTCAGCAGGGGTGGGGCTGAGTCTCCAATATAGGATGTCCAAGACTCCACAGTCAACCCCAGTCCCTGGAGCGGTGGGAGGGGAACAGGTGGAGACAAGCCCCACCTCTAACATTCTTCAAAACGTATCAGGAATTTCCAGAGTGTAAAACTGGAGAAGTCTCAGTCACCCCACCAAACCTCCACCTCAGTCCACCGGCGCATCAGGGAGGCGGCTGCGGAAGGAATGGTGTTATATGCTGGGAGCATGTAGGCTTGTCCTACAATAAGGATCCAAGTTAACCTTCTGAAATATGGATAGTCATCATGCCAGAGAGATTAATTCCAGAGCAAGTGACACGTGGCTTCATAAGAAGGAGGCAAAAGTAGGAATTACAGAGAACAGTGGCAGCCATGACTTTATAAATTATAAAGCCATGACTTATAATTTATCCCTGGGACTGAGGAGGCGGGCTGCCAGATACGCTCTGCTTGTTAGCAGCACCTTTGATGAGAATGTCCTGGATCCTGAACTCCTAAAACAGTCTTTTTCTGTTGAGTTTACAGACTCGCTAATGCATACAATGAAAATCTTGTAAAGATCAGTGAAAGGATGTAGCTGGCATCTGGTGGATGGGGTAGAACTGGAACACGCTGGCTCCATGGTAACAGAAACAGAAGTGACCTTGTAAGAGCTGAGGCAAAAATGGGAGGTGAGGAAGTGGTGACAGAGGGTGTAGATGCCCCTTTCAACACTGCCAGGGGATGGGGTACCTGGGTGGCTAAGTTAGTCAAGCATCCAACTCTTGATTTCAGCTCAGGTCATGGTCCCACAGTTCATGGGATCAAGTCCCACATCTGGCTCTGCACTAACAGGGGCAGAGAGAGGGGGGGGGGGGGGGGAGAGAGACAGAGAGAGGGAGACAGAGAGAGACACAGCGAATCCCAAGCAGGTTCCATGCTGACAGCAGAGAGCCCAATGCGGGCTCAAACTCACGCACCATGAGGCCATGACCTGAGCCAAAGTCGGATGCTCGACTGACTGAACCACCCAGACACCCCAATAAATAAATTTTTAAAAACTTTTTAAAAAGGCTGCCGAGGGAAAAAAATGGGACTGGAAGTAGAAGGAGAGGTGTGTGTAGTCAGGAGAGGAATTTATTTGAGACTAGAGAGAACTAAGTCCATTCAAATACTAACTGCAAAAGAGCCAGCTGGGGGAACCTCGATGGTACAGAAGTAGAAGGAGACGTCAGTAGAGTGGGATCCTGAGGGAGAACAGGGAGAAGGAATACTGAGTGCCGTCCCCTGGCTCCTTTCCAGCCAGCAGTCCCTCTGGCCATATTGCTTCCTTCAACTGTCTCCAGAAAGACTCCAGCCCTTCAGTCCATCTCTGGACCCCTCTTCTCTGGGCTCATCCTCGTTGCCCTGCCAAAGCTGGCTTGCATTCTGGATCCACCTGGAGGAAACTGGACAACATCGAGTCCCAATGTGCAAGCCTTCCCTCCCTCTTTGTGAGCTTCCCTTGGACTTGGGCTTGGGCTAAGCTGGTTGGCTTGGGACGAACATTCCAGGAACAGGAGAAGAGCTGTCCGGCCAGAGGCTGACTGAGGTCAAGTTGCAGCTGAAACCTCGTGAGCCTGCTTGAAACAGGGCTTTGATAGCTTCACCCTCCCCTTCTCCCCTCTGGTAACCTCGCCCTCCCCTAAATTCTTTGATGGCTCCCCATTGCCCGCACAAGACCACTCAAACCTTCCAAGTAACATCCTAGACCTTGCACGTTGCGGCTGAGAATGGGCACTTCCATACCTGCCGCCCTGCTCTTTGTCTGCCATATATCCCCACTTTCCTTTGCACATGCCTTAAATAGCAGAAGGCCATCTTTCCTTCAGACTCATTGCAGACGCCACATCCTCCATGGAGCATGAAGCAACCAGATTCCTGTCATTCAGAAATCATTCCTTGCTCTCCTCTGCCATGGCACTTCTGAACCTTCTTTCTTTCTGCTCCAGGACTCCCATCCTGAGCCTAAGCTACCTTGTCTTGGCTCTCAGCCGGCCAGCGTGTGTCTTCAGGGCGCATCGGGAGAAGCTACCAGAAATCTATTATCTACCTGGGAGCCTGTGGAACCTCTTAGCAAGAACTCATCCTACAGGAAGAGAGCTGAGGCCCCCAAGAGGTCAATGACAATGGGTCTGAAGACATCAGAATCCATGACAACATTTACAGCTGCGTCCCAGCTGACATTGTGGGTGAAGACCAGCCCCGAGGGGGCGGGGAGCAGACCTCAAAGGCCTGGGTGTCAGTGTGGGCAGCTCCGGGGGGTGGGGGTGGGAGACATCCGGGCCATCTGGTGGCAGCAGGGAACACGCTGGCCAATGGAAGAGAGTGAAGCTGAATCGGCTGCGGCTGAAAAGGAGGATTTACTGGCTCGCACATGTAGGAGGGCCAGAGTTGGGGCTGGCCTCTGGGTAAAGCTGGATCCCAGCGTGCAAATGTTATCCTTGGTGTGGCCTTGTCTCCCTTCCCCTCCTTTTCTGTGTGTTAGGCTCATTCACTCACCTGCAATGAGCTGTACAGCAGCAGAAGATGTGGACATAGTGGGGATCCCAGTTTAGCGACCCTCCCCCCCCCCCCCAGAGAACTGCCTTCCGCACACTTCACTACATGTATGGATGCAGCTGGCTTCACAAGGACCCCTGTGCCCACCCATGGAGTAATCGGTGTGGCCAGTGGCATGAGGAATACCAAACGACACCCCCACCGCAGTGACCTGGTTACAATAGAGGAGGGAGGGGTTTCCCAAAGAAGATGATCCAGTTACCAGTAGGGGTGGGAGGTGGGAGGGGCCCCAGATGGAAGTAATCCATCCAGATATGGAAGCATCCAGGTGTCTTCTGTGGGCGTGGGGAGTAGACCTACCGTAGGAATGTCCCGGAGAGCCCATCACGACCGGGAGCATGGTGGATTCCAAGCAGGAGACATGGAACTGAATTTTCTGAACGTGACAGCAGAGCCTGTGGGCGGAAGCTGCCAAGACCCCCACCCCAAGGGCAGAGGCACCCCTCCCGTGAGGGTCTTTACCCCTGGTGGGGGTGGAAGTGACTTGAGTGACCTGGCTCACAGTGCCTGTTTTAGAGGTATGTGTATGTGACCCTTACATTCTTCACCAAGTTCTGAATTCATTGACAGCAGGGCACGACAGAGTCCCCCCAGAGATCATGACAGAGTCCCCCAGAGATCACGACAGAGTCCCCCAGAGATCA
>NW_024412433.1:6142297-6212128 GCF_014898765.1 Herpailurus yagouaroundi
GTCCCCCAGAGATCATGACAGAGTCCCCCAGAGATCATGGCACAGAGCCCCCCAGAGATCACGACAGAGTCCCCCCAGAGATCATGACAGAGCCCCCAGAGATCATGACAGAGTCCCCCAGAGATCACGGCACAGCACCTAAGGAAGTATGCACAGAAGACACAAAAAACAGTCAGAGTATATTTATTCGCATCGAAGGCCCGACTCACCTTCTTCTCCCTCCTGTTTTCCGCATATGTCCTTCCCTCACCCCCAGCCAGCCGCAAGCAGCCGTGGGCCTGGGTCCCCGTGTGTGGGGCTGCTCCGTGTCCCCTCCCAGGGCGCCATCAGTGGGCATTATGGAATCTCAAGTGTAATGAGCCCCTCACCCTCCTTCGTGACTGTGGATTTCCAGGGGCCGCTTTCACCTGGTCCCCGTGGTGTTTGCAGGGGGAGGGCAGAGGCCGACGGGTGGGACAAGACTCGCCCCCGTTGCTGACGGCCCCGGGGCAGGTCCAGCGTCCCCACGATGCCACCTCCAGCCCAGGGCTGGTCTCGGCACACTTCGCCACCTGCTAGTAAAGACGATTCTGGGCGAATGACTCCCCTTTGAAGCGAGGGACGCTTTTGCCAAAAAGCTCCCTCCCCTCTGCTTCCAACTACGGTTTCTCTAATGTGTGACTGCTTTTTGCCATTTTTTGAAGACCCAGCCCAATTGGTACAAATGACAAATGACAAACTGGCATCTCCTTGCCTCTGGATCCCCCTGATCAAAGGACCCGCTGCTTCCAGACCTCCCTTCTAGGAAAAGCCACCCGGGAACTGAGCCGTGTCGTCGGAAAATCGCCTGATGAAAGAACGGATGCCCTCTGCCTTTTGCTGCCGGTTGTCCTGTGTTCCCGCCCCCACCTCCCCTGACCCCTGCCCTCTGCCTCCCCTCCGTTTCATATCTATGACTCCCAGGACCTGCATCTGTGTCACAGGCCATCCCGCGTGTGCTCGGCCAGCGCCAGGCCCCGTCCTTCTCAGGAGAGACGGTTCTTACACCTGCCCCTTGAAATGTGCCAGAGCCAGCCGTGGTGAAAAACGCATTTTTTTAAGTGTATTTTATTTTTGAGACAGAGAGAGACAGAGCACGAACAGGGGAGGGGCAGACAGAGGGAGACACAGAATCTGAAACGGGCTCCAGGCTCTGAGCCGTCAGCACAGAGCCCGACGGGGCGGGGGCTCGAACGCCCAAATCTCGAGATCATGACCTGAGCCGAAGTCAGAAGCTCAACTGACCGAGCCACCCAGGCGCCCCACCCCTACTGCATTTCTAATCTGTTGACTTTGAGACAGTACTCTGCCTTCGCAGACCCTCCGAAGACCCCGGAAATGCTGGCTCTGCGTGGACACTCTTCTTCTCCACCGAGTGACATCCTCACATCTAACCTCTCTGCTTAGGGCCATAGGCACTGCTTAGAGGCAGCTCTGGCTGGAGGTACCCTACTCTTCACACACAGGCTCGACCCTTCCTGACCTTCCCTCCGCCCCGGCAAGGTCTAAGGATCCTGTCTCCACACCTCCGGCTCAACGGTGAGAAGTTCCATTACGAGCGCACAAGCCAGTGATTTCGGACAGAACTAGAGCTAAGTTGTGTGACTGCTGGAGGGGGCTGGCAGAAACCATCCTTGACGTAATGCCCGAGCGCTCGAACCTTCGCCTGAGTTAAGTTTTCTTCTCTTGTATCGGCGCGTAAGCTGCCTGAGGGCAGGACGCCCACCCTCTCCCCCCAGCCCCTTGAATCAGGTTGGCACGGGGTAAGGGCGCAGAAGATACTTGTTCTTTGGCTCACTTTGCAAAATTCACATTGAGATGTCCTAAGCTCGGGAAGGTAACGGAACCTTTTCTGTGGTCTCTTCCCACCCAGAGTCACCCCACATTCACTCCGTGACGATAACAACGATGCTGTGCATGGGTCAGAGCCAGTGTTTTACACGTCATACTGGATTCTGTCATTTCGACCACATAGAACCCTGTGGTGCCGGCTGTCGTCACTCGTATCTTCACGACCATTGAAACCGAGATTGCTGAGCCCTCTCACCTGTAAGACGAGCAGAGATTTGAACCCGGGTGCTACTGGCTTCAGAGTCTGTATCCCTCCCAGGTATCTGTCAACAGGTGCATTAGGTCACCTGGAGGGTGACCTGAAAGAGGTGACTTTTCACGAAAGCTTCAGCAGTTTTCAGTGACTTTTCATTAAACGCAAGACTGCCATGACCTTGGCGGTCAGTGACGAAGGAACCCATGAGGGGAGCCAACTCCAGACAGGCAGACACCCCCATCTCATGGAGAGACCCACAGTCTCTTGAGAGGCCCGGGCACGGCCAGGACTCCACAGAGTGGCATTTATTCCAGAAAGGTCCACCTGGTGGGATCAGCAAACTAGGTCACCTGGGGGCAGGATCACGCTCAGCTTGACCAGAATGCGGACGCGCAGCTGTTCCCAGCCCAGCCCTCGCTGGTACTGGCCACCTCAGGAGCTACGGGATTCCTCGGTCCCTCAGCCTACATCAGGCGAGGTCTAGAATGTGCCCTGTACCCCTGCCCTGGACAAGCAGCCCGATTTCCCTACTTCATGGGCAGTCTCCGTGTCCCTTAGTTCAACTCTGACAAGGATGACTTTTTGAGATACATTTTACCAAAGACATCATATACATCTATATAGAGATACACGCACACACACGCGCGCGCACACACACACCCCTCTACCTAACCCAGAATTCTTGGCCCAATAGCACCAAAGACCAGCAGCATCCAATCATAGTCTGACCAGCCTAGGGACAAATGCCAGCGCTTAGACCAATATTCCCCCCTCTTCAACCCTGACCTGGTTGAAGTGATGATATGTTCATGGCTGATGGGCTTGGGGCACTTGTAGTAATAGGGACGTTTGCTTCGCGTTTAGAATTTACACACGTCCACGAGACACTTCACAGCCTCCTTGGGTGTCTGTTCGAATGGTTGGGCTCAGAGAGGCATTACGATCGGTGCAATCAAGACCTTGCCTGGTTGTGTTCTGCGATGAACAACGTCTACCCAGTTTCTACTTGGACTGTGTGGGGGGAGCTGGGCCGGGCCGTCCTAGCTTCATCCAGTACGGCTAGTGCGATTCATATCTATCCTTATATTTTGAGTGAGTGATTCGGACTTCTTTGTTCTGACAAGTGTGCATTGAAGTGTCATTAGTGGCGGAACTGATAAGCATAATGCTTTCCGTATAAAACCTATTCACATCTAGCAATGTGGTATCCGTATAGATCCTTTATCATATGACACAGATTCTAGAAGCCCTAATCGCTTTGATTTTAGAGCTGCCTGATAATCATATGCTAATCTTTCTTTCACCCCATGTATTCTTGAAAGTTCCAGAAAGATATATTTTGGCCTCGAATATATTTCTACCCGGCCCTGAACAAACACAAAATCCTGATAAAGCTCCGCACCAAATCTTTACTGTAAATATGAACTGTCCGTTTGTTGATATTTACTTGAATGCTTTAATAAACACCTTGTTTCTCCACCAACATGCCAGGCAGGTGCATTTGGCATGCGAGGCTCACCTCGTGTGGTCAAGTACACCTCTGTCTGTGGCCTCTGCTGTTTAGCCAAGGTAACTCAATTGTTTCCATCGAAAACAATAAACAATGAAACCTCATCTGTGTAGGGAATGGCAAAAATGAACTTCGAATTCAATTATGTGTTATAGTTATTAATCATCTAGTTAATCGGCCGAGGAATACTGTCGCCTAGAGCAGTGCATACTATTTTGACCAGACAGTGTTTGCTTCATAAGATTATACAAATGAACTAATAGAACAGTAAGTACACGTGTACAAGGCTCTGTACGAGGCATCAGATGGGATCACCCCATCCTTGTGTCGAGGGGCTTACAAGCTAGTGGATGACACGCTGCTTGGTGTTCCGAGCAAGATGGCGGACCACGCTTCTCCTTTAAACAGCCTCAGCGTGGGGCGCCTGGGTGGCTCAGTCGGTTAAGCGGCCGACCTCGGCTCAGGTCATGATTTCTCGGTTCCTGAGTTCGAGCCCCGCGTCGGGCTCTGTGCTGACAACTCGGAGCCTGGAGCCTGCTTTGGATTCTGTGTCTCCCTCTCTCTCTGACCCTCCCCCATTCATGCTCTGTCTCTCTCTGTCTCAAAAATAAATAAACGTTAAAAAAAAATTTTTTTTAATAAAATTAATAAATAAACAGCCTCAACATAAATCCCCTTGGACTAATTTTGCACCAAGCACATGTCTGTATCTCTGTATCTGTCTGTATGTCCGCAGGTACGTACATATCTAACACCATTAAACAGAGGCGCTGTGTATCTCCCTTGCAAAATGAAATGAAAATCTAGCCCCGTCCCAGAATCCATAGGGAATTTCTGAAAATACAGGGTCAACAGACAGAACACACTGATTGCTGAGAAACACTTCACGTCCAGAGATACACAGGCCTGTTAAGGAACTGTGGCCGGCCCTGATAATGCGCTCCAGCCCCTTCAGGGTAAGAGCAGGGGCTTTTGGCTCTGGTGGGGTTCTCTGAAGCCCCTCGACTTGACTTTGCTTCCCACCTACCTAGCGGAAGCCCTGAGACTCCACCGCGGCGGGGACTCCCGCCTGATGGGCTGGTGGCTCAGGCAGGGGGCCGGGTGTATGTGTGTGTGTGTGTGTGTGTGCAACCTCCCACCCCGGTTGCCCCCAACCTCCAGGATTCTGGAGCTCCCAGGGGTCAGTCCACGGCCCATGCTCCTCTTGCCTAGGGTAGTCAGAGAAAACACAAGACGCCCAGTTAAATTGCAGATAACAGGAATGTTTAAGTCAAAGCTTGTCCCAGATATTCCATAGGACAGGCCGGTGCCCAAAATCTTTGTCGTTGGTGAGATGCCGGTTTAACTGGGCGTCCTGTTCTGGCCGTTTGTTTCTACGCTCTTGCTGAGTGACTGATAATGGTATCGGCACCAGTCTCAGCAAGGGAGAAGGTTCACAGCAGGGACCCTTGGGTTCAACTCTCAGGGCTACGTCCCTGACCCTACCACGTCTGGGCCGCAAAACCCGGGGCAAGTCGCCTGACCTTGCCGGGCCTCAGTTTTCTCATCGGTAAAATGGGGATAATAATACCACACCCCTCCAAAGTTGTATTGAGTCAAATACCAGGCAAGAGGGTGACTGTTGGGTCGGTCGAGACTGGCGTTCATTCCGGTGAAGAAGGGCGACGACAGACGTGAACTGTAGGGCCAAAGCGAGTTCCTGAGCTGGCCGTTGGTTGCATACTCCTAACGCAGACGCGTGTTCCAAAGAAGACCGGGCCGATAAAATCAAGAGGGGCTCTTCTAAGGTTTTTTTTTTTTTTTTTTTCCCCACAACCAAAAACGGAATTCCCGCATTAAAATGTCAACAGATCAGATCTTCCAGCGAGCGGGCGGAATCGTAGCCCCCACGTGGGAAAACGTTAGCGGGAAACTAGCAGGTGCTACCACGTCAGTTCCCACGTGTGGCCGTGCTGGTCACTTGGCAGTCACATTGGAAATCCTGAGCATGACTGACACGTCTATTTTCACACGTTTGTCTGCCAAGAATGAGCCGAGGCTCAAACAGCGGGATTTTTTCGCTGCGGGACCCGGTTGCCCCGAGCCGAGAGAGCACCGAGGTGGGGAGAAGGTGCTGCCGGCTTGTCCTGCCCGCTGCATTGACGGGGCGCGTCTCCTCTTCCAGACGCGGCCACCCCTGGAGAATCCAGACCTTGCCGCAAGTTCGTTTCAAAGCTCTGAACGCGTGTTGAGAAGTCTTGCCGCCTGGTCCACTTCTCCTTCCCGAACGCGGACGTGTGTTCGAACACCAGTAAACTGAGAGTCAAGGGCAAAATGATGCTGCAAACACAGTCAGCATCCCTGAGTGATGTTCAAGGATACGGAACGGGCCAGAAGTAACGCTCCATTCGTTCATTCCGAAACGATTTCTTGCCCTAGCCTCTACCACGCACAGGTGGCCCGTTACTTTCCATTCTCACAGGAGAGCCACTGATCCAGGGATGGGCTGGGGGATAAGGGGCTGCGTCTCAGAAAAGCTCACCCGTGGCCTCCACACATGCTTCCCTTTCAGAGGCGAACGGGGGTTTGTGCATGATGCGCTTCCGTAAAGTGACCGGATTGTCATTGTCACATGCAGCTCCCACCGTCAGCCCCAAAGCCACGCGTCACCCAGGGAGCCGGTCCCAGCTCACTTTCCACAGTGACCACTCATGCTTTGCGTTCAGCAGTCGCACTGCCCATTTCACACCATTGTGCCCTGTTTCATGTTTTAGCGCTTTTCAGAGAGGTTTCTTATCGTTGATGAAGCGTTAGGCTTCCTTGAATCTTGAGACCATGAATCGGGTGTTTTCTCTAGGATGATTACCTTGTCTTCTTTTTGAAGGAAAGTTATTTCAAAGGAAGACAGGCCCTCTGGGTCTTTCAGAGCCAATCGGTTTCTCTCTCTGGAAGAGTGCCGAGTTGCCAGGGGCTTGAGGATTCTCTGGTCAACCTGCCAGAGCATGTCCTGTGTTTGGCCAGCATCAGCCTGTAGACAGGCAGGCGCCCCGCTGGACCTTGCCAGAGATCACTGTACATTCTGCTCAAGTCCTTCAAGAAGGAGCCCCCAGGTCAGGCCCAGGAAGGCAGGGAGGGTGGGGGTCACCCATCATTCCAGGGTGAGCCTCCTTGAGTCAGAGCTTCATCCTTGGCTCTTGACGTGGACAGGATTCCAGAGAAAGCTTTCTCATCGAGCACACGGTATAGTGGGCTGCACCAGGAGCCCACACCGCCGGGGGGGCTCCGAAACTGCCCGTCGTGAGAGCCACACCTCCAGCCTGTGGCCCGGAAGCTTTCATTCCACTGGGACAACTTAGGGGTGCTACCTAAGGATGGTCACTGGGCTTTTCCAGAGGCCTCTGGTGTTTCTGTCAGTCTTCCTCCATTCTTCCTTCCGTTGTGGGCCTCTCTGTTGTCCTGAAATGGATTTGCCTGTTGGGGCGAACCTTGTCGCAGACTGAATTAGGGCCACTTTTGTCCAGGAGCAAACGTGGCAATTCTGGAACTCTGAGGACCCATAAGAGTTCGAGGCATCGAGCCAGGTGCTTGAGGATCGAGTGTGCCTGGACACAAAACCCGACAGTGCTGATCAGGAGTCATTCTTTTCTCTTGTGTTTCCCCCGCTTTTAAAAACCACTGTGGGGGCACCTGGGTGGCTCGGTCGGTTAAGCGTCCGACTTCGGCTCGGGTCACGATCTCACGGTTTTCGGTGCAAACACAGAGAGAGGGTTAACAGAAGAGGCCATCCAGACTGTGATGATCTATTCGTATGGGCTCATCTCCCTACTTCGGAGACCCTGTGACCTCACAGAGCCCTCACATTTCCCACTCGCTTCCCCTGGTAGGAACCTCCTCGCCTACAGCATTTCCGGAACGAGGAAGTCTGGTGGGAGGCAGATATTGAGTAGCCAGGTGTGCTTGCCTGTCTCCTCCTTTTTTGTTTTTTCCAGTGTTGAGAATGACCTCTCTAGCGACCTTCTGACGTGGCGGATGCTGAAACCAGCTGGTTCAAGGTAACCAGTGATGCTAATCCACACTGTAATGTGCTTCTCTATAAATTCTTTCCCCGTCTCGGGTATGTTTTACTCGTGGACAAGCCTCAGAATGGACGGTGTTCGAGGTCAGCCGTGGTGGGTCACGAATGAGAAGTCGGGCCCTGGTGGTCCTTCTGCATCAGAACAATCAGCCTGGACAGTGAGAGTTGAGCTGGCAGTGCAGGGGCCAAGAGTAACAGTCTGATGTGAATCATGAAATCAAGCACGCTTGTAAGCCTTCCAGGACCTACCAGCCCCAGGGCTATAGTCACTTTCCGGGGCTGGGTCCTTTCCTCTAAATAGCTGAGGGATGAGTTATCAATTAAGAAAAAAAAAAGGGCGGGGGGCGCCTGGGTGGCTCAGTCGGTTAAGCGTCCGACTTCGGTTCAGGTCACGATCTCGCGGTTTGTGAGTTCGAGCCCCATGTCCGGCTCTGTGCTGACAGCTCGGAGCCTGGAGCCTGCTTCCAGTTCTGTGTCTCTGCCTCCCTCTGCCCCTCCCTTGCTCATGCCCTGTCTTTCTCTGTCTCAAAAATAAAACAAACATGAAAACAATTTAAAACAAAAGGCTTAATGAATGGAAATGCCGGTTTCCCATTTTAAAATGTGGTGGCATCTCTTGTTTCCAATCAGGTTGACAGAGGGAAGGTAGTTTCCAGGTGTGAACTGGGCAGAAAGAGTGTGGAACCTTGTCACCCCGAGTCAAGATCCCTGTATAAAGGCTCAGAGGCCGAATCTGCTCAATAGTAAACCTGTTCCCTGCAGCCATGACCACCAAACATACCCTCCAGTCTGTCTGGTGTGTGTCTGCAGAGGACAGCTTTCTAGCCGTGGTCCCAGGAAGGGCAGTGAGCAGCCCAGAGCCCCTCTGTGCTGGTGGAAGAGCCAGGACCCCAGGGTGGAGGGAAGAAATCCTTTGAAGGAGACAGAGAGGCTGGGGCAGTTGACCAAGAGCTTGGCACCATAGAGAAGACCTTTCCTGGTTCCAGAATCAGGAGACAGAGCTGGATAGAGCAAGAACGAGAGGTCCAAGGAAGCCAGGGCACTGGGTCCTGGAGCGCTGCTCTGCCAGAGGCCAGAAGTTGCAGGAGGGGGACAAAAAGGTGGAAACAGACAGGAGGCTGACTTCTCTTGGAGCCAGAGAGATCTGGTCTCAGAAACTCGAATTGGGGGTGAACTCCGATAAGACCTGTTTTAACTTAGGTAAGGCTGGGGGTAGTGAACATTTTGTGTCTTGACCTAGCACTCTTCTTAGAATTCTTAGAGCTCTTATTTATTTACTTATTTATGAGAGAGAGAGAGAGAGAGAGAGACAGACAGACAGAGTGTGAGCGGAGGAGGGGCAGACAGAGGGAGACACAGAATCCGAAAAGGGCTCCAGGCCCTGAGCTGTCAGCACAGAGCCCAATGCGCAGTTCGAGCTCACAAACCATGAGATCATGACCTGAGTGGAAGTCAGATGCTTAACCGAGTGAACTACCCAGACGCCCCACGTTCTTAGAGCTCCTGTAGGGTCTTCAGTGCGTTGTAAAACAGCCCATTTTACCTTATTTAAAACCAGTCTAAAGGATTCCCATCAAAGATGCTTCGCTGGAGAAAAAAACTGAAAAAGAAATGGAAGGTATTTAAAAGGAAAAAAGTCACATTTTTTCCTGCTGATTTATCTCATTGTAGAAAATTTGGAAAATATGGGAAAGCATAAAAAATATAAAGCAAGCACACCTACACGCATAGACCAATACAAATGGAATTTTATATTGTCCAACGAATTCAATGTAGTCATCATCATATTAAAACTATTGTTTATATCCTACATATTTGGCTTGCCGTTGTAGTGCATGCGTTTTCCATGACCACTGAGAATCTTTTTGAAAAACACAATTCTCGGGGCGCCTGGGTGGCGCAGTCGGTTAAGCGTCCGACTTCAGCCAGGTCACGATCTCACCTTCCGTGGGTTCGAGCCCCGCGTCAGGCTCTGGGCTGATGGCTCAGAGCCTGGAGCCTGTTTCCAATTCTGTGTCTCCTTCTCTCTCTGCCCCTCCCCCGTTCATGCTCTGTCTCTCTCTGTCCCCAAAATAAATAAACGTTAAAAAAAAAAAAAAAGAAAAACACAATTCTTCATGGCTAGAGACCATTCCATTCTACGGAGGTACCACATTGTCTTATCTTTACATATCGTTTGAACATTTAAGTTCTTTTCAGTAATCTGGTATCTTAAACAGCTTTGTAGAAAACAGATTTATACGTAAGCTTCAAATAATATAAGGATTGGGGCACCTACATGGCTCAGTCAGCTGGGGGTCCGACTCTTGATTTGGGCTCAGGTCATGATCTTAGGGTTGGTGAGATCGAGCCCCACATCGGGCTCTATGCTGTCAGTGTGGAGCCTGCTTGGGATTCTCTCTCTCCCTCTCTCTTTGCCCCTCCCCACCTCTCTTAAGAATAAAGAAATAAACGTTTAAAAAATAAATAAGATAAGGATTATTTCTTTGGAACGTCTCAAGAAGAGGCATAAAGTATAAATAAAGTATTTTGAAATTATTCATTAGTGCTATCATGGGAATGTTATTTCCTCCTTGCCATTACCCTCCACTAAAAATAAAAGACAAACTGACCATATTATGCATCAATCTTTAAAACAGTTTAGGAAATACGTACCCGAGGCAGGCTTTTTACATCAGTTAGAAATTCTGCTCAGATACAATAACGGAAAATGAGCGGCTTAGGAGAGATTTTGTTTCGGGCACTGAGAACACGGAGGGTAGGACATCCAAGGCTGTTAAGGCAGCTCCACAGTCATTAGGAAAGCCAGGCTACCTTTACTTTTCTGCTTTGTCATTTTTGTCATTGTCAGTTTGCGCCTTTCAGTCTCTGGATCGCAAGATGGCTGCTGGGCCTCACCAGTCATCGTACATCCCGGGCACGTTGAGGGCAAAGGGACTCACCTTACAAGCTTTGTTTCTTACACAAGGTGAGCCCTTCCCGGGGCCTTGTGTTTACGTTGCTTGACCAGAACTGTGTCACAGGAACGTCCTCAGCAGCAAAGAAAGCTGAGAAGATACACGAGCACGTGGCCATTCTGAATAGAATCTGTTAGAACGAAAGAAGGGGCATACGAACGTTGGGTAGACACCGGTCGTCTCTACCACACATATAGTAATGTTGTGTTAAAAACGAACATATTTTAGGGAAACCGATTTGAGAATAAATTTCATTAAAAAATAATAAAATAAAATAAAATAAAATAAAATAAACGAACATGTTTTTCCCCAAAGCTGCTTAAATACAGAGAAATGTACAGTTTCCGGAGACGTTTTGAAAAAAATCAATCTAAAATGATGGGCGGTCCCCGGCAGGACGGAAGGAACCAGCTGTGAATCAATGCAATACCGCTACGTCCTGCTTTTTTTGCAAGTTCGTGCTGCACTCCTTCGTTTTCACGAACCACCCACCTACCGTCAGTACCTGTTTTTATGAACGGAAGGAAATCGGAGGAGTTCAGCTTTTATGAGAAAAGGCGAAAATCGGCAATTGTGGAGCGTCCGGCACGGGTCTGCCGCGAACCGTTGCCGAGGCTGATCGCATCCCCGCCAGTGAGCGCGGCCCCCGCCGGCACCTCCCCTGGAACCGCTCGGCTGCCGGAGCCTTGAGCTGGGTCTGAGCATCCGTGCTTGCTCCGTCCGGATTCATTCCGCGCGCCCACTGGCGAACTGTGTCCTAAGGTATCAGAGGGGCCTCAGCGAGGTGACTTTGGGGGTCTGGGAGCGCTCAAGACTCTTTCCATGTAAATTGACGCCAAGGGCTTCTGGGCCACATGCCATTCCAGCCTGTGGACGTTTTCACAGGAACGCTGCGCTTTGGGGCAGTGGGATCAAGAATGTGGGGAGCCAGGAGGTGACTTGGGAGAAACACAAAAGACGGGAAGTACGCTGGCAGCACCTGGAGACGTGAGCACCCACGTTGGAGAGAGAGAACCTTGCATCCCCAGACGCAGGTCCCTGCCCGGCTCCCCCTGCCATCCTGCCCTCTCTGCCTCTCCCTCTCTCCGCCCTCCGGAGGAAGGACACTTGGAGCACAGTGTCGCCTTAGTGAAGCGACGCGTGCCCATTCCGTAATGCTCGAACAGAGCCAGTTAAGAACGCTTCCTACAGGGAGTCTCCAAGAAACGAAACTTGACTTCAGAAACTTCTCTCTCCTTTTCCGACTTTCCTGCTCTCCAGATCAAAGCGTGTCCAACAATTGCGAAATATTGTCATCTCCGCACCTAGGCGTCTGACGCCGTCTACAACCACCCGTCAGCAAAAGCAGCACACGTCTTACCCTTCAGTAGAACCACACGGAGATTTTTTTTTTTAAGCTGCGTTTTTACAGAAATGGAGGGGCTTTGCATTATAGACAGCACTGAACACAAGAGGGTCCTTATCCCTCAAGATGGTGATCTTTGCGTGCTTAAAACGTGGATCAGTGCCTGCCAATAGGGGTTGACGACTTTCTCGCCTTACTATGCTACCTGAACGTCAACTTTATTGGTTGATTGATTGATTGATTGATTGATTTTAATTTTAAGTTATCTCTACACCCAACGTGGGGCTCGAACTCACAACCCCAAGATCAAGAGCCACACGCTCCCCGACTGAGCCAGCCAGTGACCTCTGAAAGTCAACTTGACTTTTTCTTCCCTCCCTTACTTCCTCCCCTCCCTCCTTCCCTTCTTTCTTTCGAGCGAAACAGCTTCAACCTCTGTGGGAGTCGCTTCACAGCTGGCTGGGGCACTTCGATTGTGCCGCTCACAGCATCTCTCAAAGCCTGGATTTCATGAGATACAAAATTTAAAGTCTGGGGCCAATCTTGAGCGCTCCTTATGCTGCCACAAGCAATGCAAATGTATCCCCAAAATCTTGCATTTCCAGGGCTGGGAGAAGCCTTCGGGAGAAGCTCTTCATGGCTGAGCAAACCGGGACCCAGGGAGCCGAAGTGACCTTCCAGAGTCACGTGAAAGTCCTGCGGCAGAGCTGAGATCAGAATGGGGAATGCGGAGTTGATTCTCCAGTATTATGTCTGGGACTTGATTTTAACAGCAACAAAATTCAGCGTGTCATGAAAATTTCTCATCTCTACTGTCTTCATTATTCAAATAGGAAAAAAAAAACCACCCTTTTTCTCAAGCTGCTCAGCACAAACAGAAATGACATCTCTTGTTGTGTTATTAGATCTAATGTGATTGGATTTAAATATTCATCGCACATAACATTGTCTCCTGGATTGAAATGGTTTATAATAAATTTCTGAGATCTTCTTGAGTGATTAGGTAATACTAGGTTTAACTTTTTTTTTTTTTTTTTTATCAACACTGGAAACTTCCGAGGCTCTCCCCTGGATACTGGTGTCTTTCAGTAACATTGCCGGAAAAAGAGTAGTTTGTGAGTCACGCCATTATGAGGCCATCGCACATAAAGAATGTTCCTGTGTGTCGTTTCACCATCCGTGGGGCTCTGCTTTCCCTTTCCCTCAGTCTCATTCTGGGAGTGTGGCTTTCACAGGAAAACAGCACTCACCAGGCCTCAGCCAAGACTCTAAGTCATCTGAGCACCAAATCCGGCAAAGCCTTGGGAAGGCCACTGATAACCACTGAACACTCTGGGGGAGATTTGTTCAAAGACAAAAACAAAGTAACTCTTGTTTCCACGTTCTCAGCTTCTTGTGAGTGAGACTCATTCTGTGAGGGAGGGGAGGGAGGCAGACCAGGAGGAGGCTCCAGGAAGCCTAGAGCTCAGGAGGGAGAGGCACAAGACCACAGGCCAGGTTCCCTGCAGAAGCAAACCTCCAAAGACAAAACCAGCCTCGATGCACGTCCTTGGGATTGCCATGGCTGGCACGCAGGTGAATGTGAATTCAAAATGAACTCCAAAACATGCAAAAAAATAAGCCACAATGGGGGTGCCTGGGTGGCTCAGTTGGTTAAGCGTTTGAGTTCGGCTCAGGTCATGATTTCGGGTTTGTGAGTTCGAGCCCCATGTGGGGCTCTGGGCTGACAGCTTGGAGCCTGGAGCCTGCTTCCGATTTGGCGTCTCCCTCTCTCTCTGCCCCTCCCCTGCTTGTGCTCTCTCTCTCTCTCTCTCTTTCTCTCAAAAATAAATAAACATTAATGGGGCACCTGGGTGGCTCAGTCGGTTAAGCGTCCTACTTTGGCTCAGGTCATGATCTCGCGGTCCGTGAGTTCAAGCCCCACATCGGGCTCTGTGCTGACAGCTCAGAGCCTGGAGCCTGTTTCCGATTCTGTGTCTCCCTCTCTCTCTGCCCCTCCCCCCGTTCATGCTTTGTCTCTCTCTGTCTCAAAAATAAATAAACGTTAAAAAAAATTTTTTTTAATATTAAAAAAAAATAAACATTAACAACAAAAGTTAAAAAAAATAAAAGAAAGAAGCCACAATGAGGAAAAGCAGCAAATCACAACTACTTTAATTATTGTAATTTTAATATACAGACTATAACATAACTATTTTTACTTGAAGAAGTGAAAGACTATAGATGACCACAAAGAATAATCAAAATGTCTGAGAATATTTTTTAAATAATCACATTTTACAAAGTAAATTCATAAAGCAGTTAACAAGACAAGAAACTCAACAGATGAGTTGGAAGTAGGTTAAAGGCAGCTAGAGAAAGAAACGAAAAGCAGATTTGAAGGAATTAGCCAATATTGAGCACAGAGAAATAAGATAGAAAATATGAAAGAGGGGCGCCTGGGTGGCGCAGTCGGTTAAGCGTCCGACTTCAGCCAGGTCACGATCTCGCGGTGCGTGAGTTCGAGCCCCGCGTCAGGCTCTGGGCTGATGGCTCGGAGCCTGGAGCCTGTTTCCGATGCTGTGTCTCCCTCTCTCTCTGCCCCTCCCCCGTTCATGCTCTGTCTCTCTCTGTCCCAAAAATAAATAAATGTTGAAAAAAAAAATTAAAAAAAAAAAAAAGAAAAAGAAAATATGAAAGAGAGGTGAATAAATACAAAGTAGGGAGTGAGGAAGTGTGATGTGTGTCTAAAGCAGAAATCCAGAAGGGAGAAAATAAAAGCGTAGAGGTATTTAAAGAGATAATGGCTCAGAACTTTCCAGAACTGATGCTAAATCCCCAGTTAAGGAGAATTCAGTGAATCCTAAGCTGGTTAAATAAATAGATATCCACACCATGCTGGATTCCTGTGACATGACAGGAATCCAATGAGAAATCAAAGATCCCAAAACCTAAAGACTCCTTACTACCCTCAGTGAGGTCAGAGACTCACTATAGTGATGCTTCAGTGTAACGATCCTTTCAAAACACTGACATAGGATTGATGGCCCTGCAAACTAACTTTTCAAAACAATGGCAAATTGGATAGAATTTTACGGACACACAGAACTGTGCCGCTAGGAGATTTTAACAAAAAGCACTCCAAAATATGTTCTCCAGGAAGAAAGAATGATTCCAGAAAAAAAGTCTGATGTTGAAGAAATAGTGACTAGAATAGTTTTCAAACAAGTAGATACATTTTAAAAGTCTATATAGGGGCGCCTGGGTGGCTCAGTCGATTGAGCATCTGACTTTGGCTCAGGTCATGACCTGGCTCAAGTCAGGTCCGTGAGTTCGAGCCCCGTGTCAGGCTCTGTGCTGACAGCTCGGAGCCTGGAGCCTGCTTCTGATTCTGTGTCTTTCTGTCTCTTTGCCTCACCTCTGCTCATCCTCTGACAACCTCTCTCTCAAAAATAAACATTAAAATTTTTTTTTAAGTCTATACAAAATAATAATAATTTAAACAAAGAACAAAGTGCCGGAAAGCAACAGCAGCTAAGTCTGGAGGTGGAATCATTGCTCAGGAATGGTCAAGTTACTAACTTTAGATTTGAGGCTTGGTAAACTAGAATTCCAGATGTGACAGAGAGAGAGCAAGAGACAGAGAAGGAGGAACAGGGAGGGAGGGAACGGGGAGGGGGGAGAGACAGGGAAACGGAGGGGGAGACAGTATCATTTTCAAGTTGGAAGAGGGGAAAATGCAATCAACAACAACACATCAACTTATTCAAACAGGAGAGAAAACCAAATGAGGAATTTCCAAGGCAAATAGGAAGCACAAAGTAAGGCGATGATGGAAAAGAAGGCTTCGAATATAGTAATTACAATAGATTAAAATGAACTTTCCACTGAAAGTAGAGAGTTCCAATTTCAAGTAAGAAAAGACATCTACGACGCCCTATTTCGACGTGACACTCCTGAAGCATAAAGATATTGCAAGTTAAGAGTAAGGGCTACAAAGCAAATACCACAGAAACCTGAAGCAGTTATAACAAGAACAGTCAAAATAAATTAGTACTGGGGACAACAACGGTCACTCTATGTTGGTGCGACCATTCCGAGTTTGCGTCATCCTAAAGAGCCACGGGGTATACGAGGCAAAAACTGAGAGACTGCCGGGAGACACAGAGATAGTCTCCTCCAGAACGAAAGATTGCGACACGCCTTTCTCAGTAACGGACGTGTTGGAAGGACAAACGCATTATCACAGATATACACGATCTGCCCCACGCTGCTTTGCAAACGTGGTTCCGTAGAAATTCAGATACCCCGACCGGGTACGTGGGGAAACGGACATTGTTCTCGCGTACAGGTGGGACGGCTACATGTCTGAACGCGCAAGAGACCATATAGAGAATCTCACAACCTGAAAAATAAAAAAACACACAGCTCGCAGATCATGTTCTTTGATAGCAATGCAGACCGGTTAGAAATTACCTGAAATATGTGGTTTTCCAAAATTAACATCCCATGTGTTCCGTGGACAAAGATATCTGGGAAACGCTGGGTGAAATCCAGTTTAATAATAATCAGGAGAAGGAGGAGGAGAAGGAAGAGAGTTTTTCAGCTGCAGGACTTCTCATGTGCCTTCCCAGCCTAACTTTTTGCCGTGCGTTTCTAAGTGGCGGCGTTGAAGGCAATGTTCCGTACGTTCATTTCACCGCACAGTTTTCTCCTCATGGGGCAACTCACAGGGCCAGTGTTCTGTGGGAGACACTCTGGGAAACCCCAATACATAACCATATTAGTATTAACCTTATTTCCCTTCCTGTCGCAAGCGCATGGCCGGATGTGACATCTGGATGAAGTCTGATCAAACCTGACAGACGTCACCAGACCTGATGCAGCGCGTTGCGACCAACGGGACAGAATCACTTCGGCGGGAGGAAGCCAGGCGCAGGCAGGAATATCTGTGTTTTTTAAATTGTTCTCATATTTCGAGCCCCTTGAGCCGCGCAAATCCGTGTCAGAGCTCTGAGACCCACAGTAAGGGCTCCTTAAACTCCTTCTCAAACGTGTCGGGACGGCCATGACTCGCTTGGGTTTGACTCGCATCCAAAGCCCCACTTTCTAGACAGTTCAGAGACCTGACTTTCTTTCCTTCCAGTTCAGGGAGTCCGTGACAGGGCGATGAATCACTCTGCAGATGAAGAGTTCATCTATTATGTTGCCTGCGGCCCCAAACCATTTCTGCCCCTTTCCCCATCTTTCTCACATACTCTCCCTTTTGCACTGAGATCATTCATTAGTTCTGCTTTGTCCGGGGCCGCCTGTACCGTGTTAATGAGCAGCCCGATGGATCAGAGGGACAGAAAAGCGGTCACCTACCCCCCGCCCCGCCCCAGGGCTGGAGGAGTGGCGTTTTTTTTCTATACGAATCTTACATTCCAGGATGAAAAAACAAGTTCACACGTTATGAGTTGACTTAACTGTATTTCCATACATCTGAGAAGATACATAGGTTAACCCAGGGTGGTGATTTTTCAAAGGCATCCAAAAACTCTTGATATGCCTCCCTTCGGGACGTGGAGCTTAATTGTCCCTCCTGTGAGCGTGGGCTGGGCTTCGTGACTCACTGCTAATGAATAGAATATGGCGGAAAGACAAGGGATGCCACTTCTGAGACCGTTACAGAAGACACTTCGGCCCCCTCTTGGGTATGTGCTCTCTCTCTCTCTCTCTCTCTGTCTCTCTCCTGCGAATCTTACTCTGGGGGAAGCTGTGTCCTGAGCAGTCCATGGACAGGGTCCACACGGCAAGAATCTTCCTACAACAGCCACGGGAGGGAGCCTGAAAGTGAACCCACCAGCCCCAGTCAACCTCCAGAGACCACAGTCTTCGTCAGTAGCTTTCCTGCAGTCTCGCGAAAGGCCCTGAGCCAGAACCACCCCGCTGAGCTGCTCCCGGATGTCTGACCCTCAGAAAGGTGCCTGTTGTGCTAACACACTAGGTGTTACGCAGCTCTAGGTGACCACCATATCCAGTGATCACGGAGCTGTTCGGGGCCCGGGGGAGCCACCTTGGGCAATGCGTATCTACTCCCGTGGCTGGGTCTTCGTTGGTCTGGTGGGGAAAGGAATTCTCTCGAACTGGAAGGCTCAATTACCGGAGAGGAGGTGAGGGTAGCAAGGAGCTCACAAGATACAGGAATGGTCCTGCAGCTCAGCTCTCTGCCCAAAGCAGACAGAAGGGGTGGGGTCCTGAGCTCGTGAGCACAGCCGTGGGGGCGGCAAAGTGTAGACACAGAGATAGTGCTGGCAAAGGGCCAAAGCCTCGTCCGGGGGTGTTGGCATCGGTGGTGCAAAAAAATAACTTTGCAGAGGATGAAAAGGATTTGGCTCATCAATGCCTAGGGCTTTAAGATGGACGGATTGAACTCTAATGGTGAAACATCTTGATTTCTCCGGCCCACAGGGGATGAAAAGTTCACATTTGGACATCTGGATTGGAACTTCGAAATTAACACCTAAGGTGTACCTACTATCCTTCTAAGGTTGGTATTTACTTAAACTTTAAGGAACTAGATGAAAAGGGCCTTTCTTTTTTCTTCTCTTCTCTTTTCTTTTCTTTTCTTTTTTCCCCCTCTCCTCTCCTCTCCTCTTCTCTTCTCTTTTGTCTCTTTTTTTTAAGAATTATTTTTAAGTAACCTCTACACCCAACGCAGGCCTTGAACTCACAACCCCGAGATCAAGACTCGTGTGCTCCACTAACTGAGCGAGGCAGGCAGAGAGGGGCCTTGCTTTATCACCTCTCCAATAACTTGTTTTGAGATTGAATGAAGGAAAACTAAAACAAGTTAGACCATGTTTGAAAACCCTTAAAGAATAAAATTTTAACCACCAAGTGCCACGAGCCCCCCCCCCCCAATTCCTAGTTCACGAAAACGAATTCTAACGTGGTCTTGTTATGATGCACGTCTGAAGAAACATTCAACACGGGAATCCGTTTTCCATTCCTGATGCGTTTGTTCATTGTTGAAGCCCCCTGTCAAGGTAACATGGTAACAATATTTTCCTGGGGAAAGTGATTGATGCATTGTTTGAAAACCTGTTCCAGGAATAGGTTCTCATTAATCGAGTCTCATTGACAACAAAAATATAGAGAAGCTACGCTGCAATGTCAGAGGATGCGGCGAAAATAAAGGAGGAAGTTTATCCATTTCTTCAACAGATGTTCACTGGACTTCCGCCACGTGTCAGCAGCCAGTGTAGGAAAGACCTGGAAGGCAAGTAGCGAATAGTTTGAAACCACATAGCTGTCAGGAGGAAGGCAAGCACAGGGACGAGAAGGAGGTGGCTACTATTGTTGCTGTAGGCTAATATTTATGCACTTCTTTATGCCTACAGCTGGCTAAGTGTTGCGCAAGCGTTATCTCACAAAACTGTTACAAGGACACCATCACGTTGTCGCGGCTAAGATCCTCATTTTGCGGGTTCAAAAGGGAGGCTTATAAAATTTAATTTGCCCGAAGCCATCCACGTAGGCAGGAGCCTAGATTGACAAACAAGATCTGATGCCAAAGCCTGTGTTTTTCGTTTCCGCATCAGCAGGGGAAACAGAAAGGGAGCTGTGTGCCCCGAGAGAATATTCCTAGACGCGGGATCTATTTCAGAATTAAAGCCGCCGCATGGTTGCCGCAGAGAGAAGAGGCGACCTCTGGGAGGTGGAGGACCAGCTGAGAAGTTCTCTCTGAATGCCGATGAGGAGGACAAAAAGTCGAGCCCCGGAGATGGTGAAAAAGTATCAGGGTGCTTGGAATTTCTGGTGATTGGAAGAGATCAGAATCCCTGGGGGAGAAGGAAAACATGATAGAATAAAAACTCCTTTAGCTAAGAAAAAACCTGATTCTGCACCTGGAAAAGATTCATTGAGTATAGAGTAGAATTACCAGAAAACAGAAACGATAAATGTGTTCTGTGTATTTTTATCTGTAGTGAAATACAAGAAAATGCACAGACCCTAAGTGTTTGGTTCTAGAAGTTTCGGCTCACAAATAGGATAGAAAATAATTCCCCAAACCTAGTAAATTCCTTTGCGCTGCCTCTTTTGTTTTTAATGCTTATTTATTTTTGAGAGAGAGAGAGAGACAGAGCACAAGCCGGGGAGGGGTAGAGAGAGAGAGGGAGACACAGAAGCTGAAGCAGGCTCCAGGCTCGGAGCCATCAGCACAGAGCCCGATGCGAGGCTCGAACTCAAGAACCACGAGATCATGACCTGAGCGGAAGTCAGACGCTTAACCGACCGAGCCACCCAGGCTTCCCCCTTTGTGCTGCCTTCTAATAATTTTTTTTTTAATTTTTAAAAAAAGTTTAATGTTTATTTATTGTTGAGAGAGAGAGAAAGACAGAGCGGGAGTGGGTAAAGGGCAAGAGAGGGGTAGGCACAGAATCCAAAGCAGGCTCCAGGCTCTGAGCTGTCAGCACAGAGCCCAACACGGGGCTCGAACTCACAAGTTATGAGATCATGACCCGAGCTGAAGTGGGATGCTTAACCAACTGAGCCACTCAGGGGCCCCTCATTTTTTAATGTTTATTTATTTACTTTGAGAGTGAGAGAGAGAGAGAGCCCACACAAGCGTGTGCACAAATGGGGTTGGGGAAGAGAGAGAGAGAGAGAGAGAGAGAATCCCAAGCGGGCTCCGCCCTCACAGCCCGATGAGGGTCTCGATCTCGTGAACCTCGAGATCATGACCTGAGCCAAAATCAAGCCTCGGATTCCTGACCAGCTGGGCCACCCAGGTGCCCCTGCCTTCTAATCATTCACACTCCCAGAGGCAACCACCATTCTGACATCTCTCACCGTAGATCACTTTTGCCTGTACTTGAACTTCGTATAGATGCCACTGGACAGTATGTAAGCATCTGGCTTCTTTTGTTCTCCATCTGCCTTCACAATCCATCCGTGGTGTATTCCTCTCTATTGCTGAGACATACTCCATTGTATGAATAAACAACAATCTGTTTGTCATTTCTCTGGCTAGTGAACATTTGGATTGCTTCCAGTTTGGGGCTGTAATAAATAAAGTTGCTCTGAACATTCTCGTACGAGGCTTTTTGGAGGCATGTGCTCTCACTTCTCTTGGGCAAATACCCAGCAGAGGATTTGCTCGGGGCGCGCTGTGTTCAACTCCACAGGAAACCACCACGGAGCTCTCTGTAAAGCAGTTGCATTGTCTTATGCTCTCACACACACAGGGTGCCAGGCTTTCAGGGGCCCCACATTCTGGCCAACTTTTGGTGCTCTTGGTAAGCTTTCATTGCCATTTAGGTACGGAGTGATATCTTGTTGTGGTTTTAGTTTTCACTTTCTTGAAGACCAGCGACACTGGGCATCTTTCCACGTGTTAGTTAGTCACTGTCTTCTCTGGTGACGTGTCTGTTCAAGTTACCGCCCATTTTTAACGTAGCGAGCCGTTATGAAGACCTGAGCTGAGGTAGTCATAGCGGGGATAGCAGAATGGTGTGACGATGGGAGGGAACACCGTGAAGGCTGACCGTCAGGTGTCTGGTGCGGGGGATTCTGGTGGTCATGGTGAGTTCATTCAGACGCAAGGAGTTGTGGTCCTAACCATTTCAGCACTCATAACACGACTCAGTAGAAATCTTGAAGGAAGACTTCTTTATACCTGGTCTTCACTCAACACCCACCCTCAGCCTCTACTGTCTACATCACTTCTATTTCTGCTACCTTCTCGGGAGTACACCTAGGACTAAAGCAACTATAGTAAATCATAAGCTTATATGTGCATCAATTATACCCCCCCATTAATCTGAAGTAACCTATGTGTTTCATGGTTCAGAAGTTTCCAGGAGGTCCCCATGGGAGATTTCTTTTAACGTGTTATTTATTTTTTAGAGAGAGAGAGCAGAGGAGGGGTAGAGAGGGGGACAGAGGATCCAAAGTGGGCTCTGCACGGACAGCAGAGAGCCTGATGCGGGGCTCAAGCTCACGACCTGTGAGATCATGAGCTGAGCCAAAGTGGGACACTTGACTGACTGAGCCCCTGAGGCACCCTGGCTCCATGGGAAAATTTTTTTTTTAAGTATTAAGTTTTCAAAATCAACAAAAGCTACCACATGGTTTTGAGTAATGTTTCTGCCCACTGATGCCTGTGTTTAACTTGGTTTGGATTTTCATAAGAAACATATTTCATCATGTCCTTCCCCAGCAATCCTGCCCCAGAAGACAGCTTCCTTGGGGTTGTTGAAGTCATGACTCTTGTATATTCTAAATAAACACGAGTGGCCTTTTCCTGGTGTTGTTTGTTATATGCATGTAACGATGTTTTCACCTAGCTTTTCTGGAGGCCAACCTCTGGAGAGAGGAAGTCCACTTCTCAGTTATCTGGAACTCCTGTATCATGTGTTTATGCCTCGTTAGAACAAGCTTAGTCACGGGATGCTTGTACTTCATGAAGCCACGACAAAAACCTCTCTTTAAAAGCCTTTTCTGGGGCGCCTGGGTGGCTCAGTCAGTTGGGCGACCGACTTCGGCTCAGGTCATGGTCTCGCGGTCCGTGAGTTCGAGCCCCGTGTCGGGCTCTGTGCTGACAGTTCAGAGCCTGGAGCCTGTTTCAGATTCTGTGTCTCCCTCTCTCTCTGACCCTCCCCCGTTCACGCTCTGTCTCTCTCTGTCTCAAAAATAAGTAAACGTTAAAAAAAATTTAAAATAAAAAAACTAAAAGCCTTTTCTGAGTCATTTCCAGAAAAATCCTGACGCTTTGTTGGTTTCCACTTCCCATTATTCCCCTCCACTTGAGTGTGCGTTTGAACCCATGATTCATTACAAATGCTTTTAGGGGGAAGTTCCCAACGCGGGAAGCATGACATGAGCTCAGTCGGCTTTTTTATACATATTTGGGGGGCTTTTTTTTAGCCATTAATATGCAAATGATGGAATTCATTTTCTAGAAACCACATTGGTTAGATCCAAGAATTGCGTGTGCACAAAATGAAATGAATATGAGGTGCAAATGGATGGTGTGATCGCTTAGATGGTGATGGGTACGCCATGGACTCACGAGTTCTGATCTCAGTGCGCTGTTGATTTCTGTGATAGCTTGCTTCCTGTTGCCCTAAGAAGTGTAAGAAGTCATGTGTTACCGAACTGTAATAAAATTCTGTATTATAGCAGTTGATTGAAAAAAAAGACAACAACCCAGTAGCATGAGATTTCGACAACTCTAATAGTTACCATGAAAGGAATTCTCAGCAGCAGACAATGTTGTCAAGGGAGCAGAAGCACGATTCATAGAAATACTGCCTGAAAGTTTCTCTTGGCTAAAGACATTTACAAGCCCTCAAGGTGAAAGGCCTGCCAACCCCAGAAAAAAATAAGTAGGAGACCCATAGTCTGCAGAGATATATTTCAAGGATAAAGGGAACTTATTCCCGGCACCTAGGGAAAGGATTTTATTTTATGTTATTTTTTTAGTTTATTTATTTGTTTTGAGAGAGAGTGGGGGAAGGGGCAGAGAGAGAGGGAGAGAGAATTCCAAGCAGGCTCCTCGCCATCAGCGTGGGGCTTGACCTCACAAACCTGTGAGATCATGACCTGAGACGGAATCAAGTCAGACCCCTAACCGACTGAGCCACCCAGGCGCCCCGAGGAAGCATTTTGAAAGTAAAGTGAAAACAGTCAGATTGGCTTCAAACTTATCTTCTGCAGGACAAAGTGCCAAAAATCAACAGAGCAAGATATCTACAAGTTTGAGGGAAAATTATTGTAACCCAATTCTTTAACTTATCAAGCTATCGCTTGTGTGTGAGAGTCATAGATCCTCAGGAACGGAGGAAACTAGAAAGTATACAGTTTTCGTTTCCTATTGCTGCCATAGAAAACCGCCATGAACTTAGTGGCTTCAACAAACCAAATTTATCCTCTTACAGTTCTGGAGGTGAGACATCCTAAAGTCAAGGGGTGCTAGGGGAGATTCCATTCCTGCCTGTTCCAGCCCCTAGAGCTCGTCCACATCTGCGGTCTTGTGGTTCCTTCTGTCTTCAAAGCCAGCACAAGTTGTATCTCTGTGACCACTCCCCCATCCTCCCAGATCCCTCTGACACCCCCCCTTCTGCCTCTCTTCCGTTTAAAAAGGACCCTTGTGATTATACTGGGCCCACCCAGATGGCCCATAATCTCTCCACCTCAAGATCCGTAATTTAATGACATCAACAAAGTCCCTTTGCCATGTAAGCTAACATGTTCCTGGGTTCTGAGAATTAGGACAGGAATATCTCTTGGGGGCGGGGGACATTATTCTGACTACCGCATATACCAACCAAACAGGGCCCTTCTTGGAAAAAAGGTAAAGATCATACAAATTTAAAATTCAGTTGGAAGAAAGCCTATGATAATAGTAAAAAAAAGAAAAAATTGAAAACAGAAAAATATTGACTGGGACATACCCTAATAATCTCTATAATCGTAGAGCTGTAGTATAATTGACACAAGAACAGATACACAGATTCAAAGTCCGCTCATAGGTCCACATAGCCATATGAATTTAAACTAATGAGAAAATGAGCAAGAAATCCAATGCACGAGGTTAAGAAAACCTACAAATCATTTGGGGGTGGAGGGAGGTTGAAACTTGAACTCATACCTTATGCCTACACACAATAAAGATTTAAATATATATATTTTTTAAATATAAAACTATTAGCAGAAAAATTTCTTTTATTTTCTTTAAGATTTTATTTTTAAGTAATCTCTATACCCAAGGTGGGGCTCAAACTCACAACCCCAAGATCAAGAGTCACAGGCGCCACTGACTGAGCCAGCCAGGGACCCCTGTGGGGAGAAAATTTTAGTGAATGATTCTGTAATTTTAAAATGAATGCGGGGGCGCCTGGGTGGCGCAGTCAGTTAAGCACCTGACTTTGGCTCAGGTCACGATCTTGAGGTCCTTGAGTTCGAGCCCTGCGTCAGGCTCTGTGCTGACAGCTCAGAGCCTGGAGCCTGCTTCGGATTCTGTGTCTCCCCCTCTCTCTGCCCCTTCCCTGCTTGTGTGCTCTCTCTCTCTCCCAAAAATAAACACTAAACGTTTTTTTTAAAAACTAAGTAAATAAAATGAACATGAATTTCTAACTATAACTCCCAAGCCAGAAACCCTTAAAGGAAAATAATGGATATATATGAAGACATAAAGAGCTAAATAATAATAAAAATGATTTCTATATAACCAGAATAGTTGAAAGACCTGTGATAAATTATTTATAACAAAATTGAAAAAAAGTTAATGCCCTTCTTATATAAAAAGCTTTTACAAATCAATAATTACGAGACGAACACCACAAGGGAAAAGTGGGCAAAGGATATAAGTAAACACTTTGGAAAAAGAATTGAACAGAATGCGAAACATGAAAAGAGCTTTACCCATCGCAGTAGCTACTGTCGTTGGTTTTTTTCCCAGGAAGAATCAAAAAGGATCAATCAGTGTGTGGGAAGTCCTGACTGCATGCAGAGACTCTAATCACAAATCATGCAAACTTCAGTCATCATGTTCTAATCTGCCCTCCAAAAAGTAGAACAGGTGAAGATTACCCAGCCTGATAATCCCTATGATTTTTTTTTTTTTTTTAATTCAGCCAGTATTCAGTTTTGGTGTGAGTGGTTTTATTTATTTATTTATTTTTATTTTTTGAGTTTATTTATTTTGAAAGAGAGAGAGAGAGAGAGAGAGAGAGAGAGCATGAGCAGGGGAAGAGCAGAGAGAAAGAGAGAATCTGTGCCATCAACATGGAACCTGACGTGGGGCTTGAACTGAGTTGAAACCAAGAGTCGGACGCTCAACCGACTGAGCCACCCAGGTGCCCCTGGTGTAACAACATTAAATAGAATCTCAAATGTGTATATTCTTTGTTCACAGCAAGGGTAATTCCTCCGCAGGTGGCTGGAATATGCCCTTGGCCGGCTGGGCCAGGTCATTCAGCTCCCACGGGCTCTCCCCTTTCCCGGTGGTGGTGGAAGGGAGTGGGGCTTGTTTGCATTCTGCACCCTCCCTCCCTCCCCATCCCTTCCTTTCCAGTCCATCCTACGCACTGTCCCAGCAGATCCCTTGAACTCATTCTCAACCATTGCAAATTCAGGGGTTGGGGAGGCCAGTCGTTGCCCTGTGAAAAGAGCCCGAGTGTGGGCGGACAAAATACGCCCATTCCTATGACCCCTGCCCCAGACTGGGACTGGCGGACTGTGACACGCCTGAGACCCTCCGTTAATTCTCCACTCTTGTTAGGTCCCCAAACACAGCAAAGCTTTTTTATCCCAGGGTCTGAGAGATGTACGGCAGATGAGTTCCACTCTTTTCTCTCTCTCTCGGGAACATTTTGGAAGTTTCTCTCTCCTTGGCCATCGGTGGGGAAGAAGAGGGGTGAGGGAGGCGTGGCTTTCTTAGTTAAACTTGAAATTCAAAACAAACACTCCTTTTTAAAAAAAATATCATTTATTGTCAAATTGGCTAACATACAGCGTTGGTTTTGGGGGTAGATTCCCGTGGTTCGTCGCTTATGTTCCACACCCAGTGTTCATCCCAACAAGTGCCCTCCTCGATGCCCACCGCCCATTTTCCTGTCTCCCCCACACCCCCATCAACCCCCAGTTTGTTCTCTGTATTTAAGAGTCTCTTATGGTTTGCCTCCCTCCCTCTCTGTTTGTAACTATTTTCAAAACAAATGCTCCTAGATAAAGTCTAAGTCTTCGTAGCCTTTGACATTCTAACAGCCTATATATGGGTTTTTTTTACCTCTGTGATGAGAAGAAGTTTACACTTTGAAGATACAGGTCTGTTGTTCCCCTGGGGAAACAGGGTCTGGCATCTTAAAAACGGAATTAGCCGGCACACAGCAAGGGCAGAAAATACATTTGAAATAAATTAATCCCTTACATAATTAAAACATTCATGCCAGCTCTGGGGCCTGTCTGTGCCTTCACTTACACACACATTCGCCTTCTCCTGCAAAGATCAGACATTCTTTACTAACAACATTTTGACTTCAGATGGGCACGAGAAATCCGTATTTACAGATCCAAAGTTGGAAACATCGGGAGGCTCTAATGCACTGCCTTCGACGGCCCGTTCTTCTCGCCAGACCAGCCCCCACAACTGACCGGCCAGATGGGCACCTGTAAATTCTAAGGTGGAATGCAGGAAAGGCATAAAGGTGAATCAATTCTATTCCTAACAAAGCTGAGTAAGGGTAGCGGAGATTCTGCAATTGTCTTCCACCGTTCTTCAGTTTCTTGTCTAAATCAGGCTCTCCTGTGGCTCACCTGAAGGGGTGTCTGCACAGAGAGGCAAGGTGCTGGAGGGCCGCGCCTTAGACGGTCCCTGCCGTCCGCCTGGGCTCTACCCGCTTTCTCCCGACTCTTCAGATTGCGTGGCTTCACTGCTCCCCAGAAAGCGGCTCCCTTTCTAAAGTGGTAACTGATGGGGGCGCCTGGGTGGCTCAGTTGGTTAAGCATCTGGCTTCAGCTCCGGTCATGATCTCACAGTCTGTGAGTTCGAGCCCCACAATGGGCTCTGTGCTGACCGCTCGGAGCCTGGAGCCTGCTTTGGACTCTGTGTCTCCCACTCGCACTCTGTCTCTCAAAAATAAATAACCATTAAAAAAAAAGATTTTTTTTTTTTAATAAAGTGGAAACTGATACTCTATGAAGAGGCATTTCTGATCCTCACAAGGGCAGCTGGGAAGCTTTAGGGTATTTTCCTATAACTATTCATCAAGGCAGAAAGAAAGACCTCACTAACTTTGCACGCTTGTCTGTAATTGATCTAGCCCTGCGTTCTCATTAGAATAAAATCAGCCTGGTTTTCATCTGGATAAGCTGCCATCTCTGCTTTTCCATTGTGAAGGGAAGGGAAGGCTTGATTACCCGCTTCCGTGTAAGATGTATAATTTTCCTAAAAAGGCTACTTACACAGATGCATTTTCAATCAGGGCTCCAGAGCCCAGAACACAATGTGGATTAATATTCCATCGAGGGCTTCAACATATGGTTCCGTGTGCAAAGGATTTGAGACAAATCCGTTGAAGAGGGCACAGCTCTGGTTATGAATACAATAGTACCTGGCTCTCCAGGGGAAGCAAAGCTAGTTTAGCAGAAAGACACCAATGCCCTCGGTTACCCAGGCTTGTAAGCGTCTTGCAGGCAGGAACCTGATGTTATTCGGAAGCGATGAATAGTACGTAGCTTAGCTCCCTGGACATGGTGAGGGCAATAAGCATTAAGTGAAATGGTTTTCCGGATGAACCGAGGGGAAGGGAAGGAAAAATAGCATAGAAACAGAGAGGGGGGCGAACCAGAAGAGACTCTTAAATACAGAGAGCAACCTGAGGGCTGCTGGAGGAGAGGTGCCCCCGGGGCGCCGGGTTAAATGGAGGATGGGCACTAAGGAGGTGCTTGTTGGGATGAGCACTGGGCGTTGAATGGAAGTGATGAACCACTGGGCTCTACTCCTGAAACCAACACTCTGCTGCATGTGAACTAACTTGGATTTAAATAAATCCATTTAAAAACAAAATAAATGAAATGGTATTCAGCCTGATGAGGTACGCGGAAACAGCGGGCAGAAAATCAACAACTTTTGCCAGATTCTCTGAAGACCGTGTGCTACTGGGGCTGCACGTGTGCACTGTGTGCTATTGCTGCGCACACTAGTTAAATCCTTCACTGGGCCTGTTCAATCAGCGAGCATGTGCTAAGCACTTACTCTCTACCACACCCTGTTCCTGGATGTTGGCAAATAGCTATTCGTCAAGATGCATTTTCTCCTTTCTGGGTCATTTCCCAGTCACCCTCGCAGCGACTGAGGCCACGTGGCTGGTTCTAGCCGGTGGGAAGTGAAGAAAAGTGTCTCTCTTCAGGCCTGTCCTTTTGAGTCCCTCCCTTCCAGTTGGCTGGGTCCGAAACAACATGGCGGCTATGGGAGCTGCGTGTAGGGAATGGGAGAGTCTGCTTCAGCCTGAGTCCCTGACAGACCCCACCAACGTGAACCCCTGCCCGGGACTGTTAGGTGAACCAGAAAAGAGCTTTTATCCCGCTGGGCCGAACCCCAACTAAAATTTTGGAGATGTAGAGTCAGAGGAGACGCGGCCCTGCCTCTGGGGGGGGGTCCAACCCCAGCATGGACTTCAGTGGGCAGAAGACCACCACGTGGCCCCTTGTGCCTCCACAGAGGAGAGCCACAAACAAGGAAGTCCCTCCATGACGCCCGCTCCGAGGTCAACAGGCCCTTCAGAAGCTTCCATGGGAAGGCTTTGCCTGGAGACCATCAGCCAGAGACTGCCTGCCTTCAGGAATGAACTGAGTACTGCAACCGGCCAGATACGGAGCCCGCACATCAAGAGATGGGTTTGTGAGAGGCCAGACCGAGGGCTCCGACCCCTCACCTCTCACCATAGTGGGTCAGCGAGGGCTTGCTGGGGGGACCCTCCCCACAGGGCATCTGACTGAGGCCCAGCTCCGAACCTAAGGCCTGCTGTTTGCTAGCAGGCAAACTGTTTCCGCTATATTCATTTGGAGGGCTCCATTTCTAAAGTACTTGTATATGCATTTCTCATTTGGTCCTCAAAACGACCTTGCCGGGCAGCGAGGCAAGTTGGCTCAAGGTCATACAACCAGTGGAGATGTTGGACTTCACACGTTCTGCCACCAGATTCATTCAGCGTCCTTCCCCACCAGGTCCAACTCCGGTTTACGTCAAGGCTTAGGGCGCACTTCCCTCCACAGACCCTAGTGTTTCTTAATATCCTCAGCAGCAGATGTAAGCTCGACCAGAAGGCCAGGACCACACTGATGCTCTGCCCCCCTCCGACCACTGCACTGCCCTGGAGGCAGTGTTACGGCGAGGCAGGGCTTCGGAAGAATGTCACGGGGAAGATTTATTTTTTTATTTTTATTTTTTTCAACATTTATTTATTTTTGGGACAGAGAGAGACAGAGCATGAACGGGGGAGGGGCAGAGAGAGAGGGAGACACAGAATCGGAAACAGACTCCAGGCTCTGAGCCATCAGCCCAGAGCCTGACGCAGGGCTCGAACTCACGGACCGCGAGATCGTGACCTGGCTGAAGTCGGACGCTCAACCGACTGCGCCACCCAGGTGCCCCGAACGGGGAAGATTTAAATGCCATGATATCGATCTGGATCTCGTGTTCAGTTCCCCAGGCAGGATACGAAGGAGGTGGACGTAAGGATCGTGAAGAGAAGTTTCTAAAAAGCTGGGTTATTTGCTAAGAACATCAGGGTGATACCGCATCTGAAGTTTAACCTGAGTTTCAGTTTCTGCAGAAGTTAGATCCTCAGCCATTGTATTCCCTTCCTTTCGGCGCCTCACAAATATCCCCTTCACATTACTTATTTCAGTTCCGTAAGTATTTACTGAGCATCTACTCAGGGAAAGGCTTGCTGCTGTCCACCTGCCACCCATCTCTGTGATGGCTCCATGTCAAATGTGGAAGGTGGTTACTCATAGACGTGGAAACTGATCGCTCCTGAGTTCTTCAGTCTTCCGGAGGCCCTTTCTGTTAATACCCAAACGAGACTCCTTGAGTCCCCACCGGGTACGGAAGAAGCCAGTGCTGTGGCTGGGATTGGAGGGTAATGGATTTATGGAATTCCTACTGGTTCCTGGGCACCGTTCTGCATGATGAATAAGACAGAGCCCTTCTCTTATGACTGTGCTCCTTATAATCTAGGAAGAGACTCAGCCAACGTCCTAACCACCAGTGACAGAGTAGAACAGCCACTCTCCCTTGACTGAACATGGGCCCACCTGTTCCTCTGTCTTTCCCCCGAGCTCCACCAGCCCAAGGCTGCCATGCGCAAGTCTTTTATTGGAAGTGTGGGGAAAATAAAGCGTGATTATAGATTAGGACTAAGGATGCCTTCCAATTTAATGTCCGACTTCACTATTATTAAAATATCCCTGCCCGTTCCCCACCAAATAGCTTGCTTTCCTGAGATCCCAGCATCTGGACCTCCACCCCTGGAGCATTTTCTTCCATTTTCCCATTGCTATGGGTTGAGTTGGGCCCTCCTCCCCCCCAAAAAAGATCTGATGTTGAAGTCCTCACTTCCAGTACCTTAGATTGTGACCCTATTTAGAACTAGAGTGTTTTCAACGATAATTTAGTGAAAATGAGGTCATTCAGGGGCGAGGGGGCTAATCCATCATGAGTGGTGTCTTTATGAAAAGAGGAAAATTGGACACATAGATAGACATGAGATGCACAGATGTGAAGATACACAGGGGATTGGAGTGATGAGTCTACAAGCCAGGGAGCAGGAAACATTGCTGGCCCGACATCAAAGGCTGGAAGAGGCGAGGAAGGGTTCTTCTCTACAGGTTTCAGAGGAGTCTGGTCCTGTAAACAGCTTGATTTGGGACTTCTAGTTTCCAGCACTGTGAGATAACATTTTTTTTCTTGCTTTAAACCACCTAGTTTGTGGTCCCTTGTAACACTAGCTCAAAGAGGCTAATATACTCGCATCATTGAGATTCAGCTCCTAACCCCACCCCCTTGAATCCCCATCCATCAGGCTCCCTGCAGAAAATCCAGACACTTTGCTATTTCACCATGTAAAGCAAAGTAGCTCACTTTAATCTCCCATAGCCTGACCCCCTTCAAGGCTTTCTGAAAGCAAAAAAGTCACTTATCCCCCACGCCCACCCCACGAATTTTGCCACTTCCCTACAAGAAGGAAGGAGAGGCTGGCAAGTTATTTCAAAAAGATGGAAGTGTATGAGCTCTGGGTGATGTAGGGGCTGGGGGTCTCCTGGCCCACTGGGGCTCCTGTGGCACCCAGTTGGGAAACCCTGGATGAACAACTGACCGTTGAGTAGCTGCCCTCCTCGTGCAAGTTAGGACCCAATCGCGTTTCCGGATTTGATGTCCGGTTTCCTGGGAACCTGAGTGCACAACGATACCCAGTTCCAGGGTGTCTCTGGACAGCAAGAGATAGGCAGCTGCCTGTTGTATTTCTGCCGACTCCCCTTCCTTAAGGATCTGAATCAGAGTAGTGGAAATGGGCTGGTTGAATGGGGCAAGAAGTCTCAGTTCTGCAGCCTAGAAGAAGCGTGAAGAGGATTTTCACAAGTAGATAGAGTGGGGGTCGGGGAAAGAACACGAACACAAAGGTGGCATCCAGGCCGGCATGCTGGGGGATGAGTGGCAGTAGACGCCCTTAATGCGACCAGGACCCGGATCGGAGACGAAAGGGGGCGTGCCCGTGCCAGGTACAAGGAGTTCCTTTTCCTCCCCTGTCCCAGAGTGTTGCTCCCTGACCCCCAAAGCAGGAGGAGGAGGCACATCCGTGTGTCGTGTCTATGGCCGTGAAGGCCGTGGAAACACATCTCTCCTCGTGGAAATCCCATTTTTCGTTCACAGAAATAAACCAGAACCCTCGATTTCTGCATTAAGCACCTAGTGGATTCGAGGGTGGAGTAACAGCGAGTATTTTAGAAAAGTCACAAAGAGTAATGAGCCGTCCACAGAATTGATCTCTGTGGCCCAACACAGGTCAATGACAGTTCAGTTAAAGGTCATTAACAAATACAAATCGCGATCAATTATTTAAATATAATTGAAGACCAACGTAGTGCCAAGCCTTTCCAAACCAGACACAATCGATCTACTGAAAATAATGTTGTACTTCCAAGAGGCCAGCCAGGCCCGAATCAATAAAATTACCTCTAACTATAAACCTTTTATCCAAGGCAGATTCATCATTATCAATACCTTTTAACAAAACAAGCATTTGATGTGCCACTTAGAGGATCCTTAGTGGTGATTTCCCTGAAAAAGCTTATAAGCAAACAGTGACTTATCTCTCTGTCCACACATGCCTCCCCTCCGGTGAGGTTTTCGTCCAAAGGAATCCATTTTGTTATCTCTATGCTTCCGTTCTGAATAGATACCGTAGGATTCGGTGTTCAATCCAACCTGACCATCACGCGTTGGCATCTAAACGGTGGATCTCAACCTTCTATTCCCCAGAGCAAGACAAATGCCATATGGTGATCACATATACAAAATCTTTTCCAGGGTGGCCCGGGGACACTTAGAAACATGAGTCAGAATGCAAGAAAAATAACGATTGTGACAATTTACAAGGATAATCTTAAATACGTTCTAGTTCTTGCCGATAAAAATAAAACTCATAAACTTTGGAGCCCAAACTACATCGGAGCCACTCTAACGACACATTAGTGGTTGAAAACCACAGATGTACAAGAGGCTCAGCGTTTGTGATCAAACCCTTTTCCGTGAAATATTATTTTAATGAGTTTTAAAAGAGATATGCATTCATGGAGAAGAAAGGAGCGTGACCTTGAAACCTGTTAATTAGACAAATGAGCGTCTCCTTCCTCTGTTAATGGCTCGAAACCCATTCTGCCTCTGCAGTGTGGCTTTACCAATCTCCACCCTGAGATCAGGCGGTGAATTTAACTCTTCGTGGGGCAAATCTGATTTTCCCAACTGCCACGTCCTTGGAAAGACCCTTGAAGGGGGTTGCCCTAGAGCGAAGAGAGGGGAGAATCCCAGGGAGATTAGGTTATAGGCATAGGGGCAGGAAGAGGTCCGGTACCCAGATCCATTTTTCCTCTGGCCATTTCGGCAAGGCAGGCAGTTGGGGTAGATGGCAGGGGCCTGGGCTGGAGGCAGACTGCTGGGTCTGCATCCCCACTGCACTGAGAGCTTGTCCTCAACTAGAATGCACAGGTGGGGGCCTTCCAGGAATTTTCAGTGTTCACTGCTCAGCCAGTCCCTGCAGTGACCTCCCCAAACCACGTGCTCAATGCACTTTTACACTTTTATTATGGAAATTTGCAAACACATAAAAAGGAAGAGAGAGCAGTGAACACGTCTGTCACCACCAGCCTTCAACAGTTATCAACTCATGACCAGTCGTGTTCATCAATACCCCTAGTCTCCCTCCTCAACTGGATTAAGTTCAGAATTTCAATTTCTCCCACTGATGCCTGGTTCAGTCGGTGGAGCATCTGACTCTTGATTTTGGCTCAGGTCGTGATCTCGCGATTCAGGAGATCGAGCCCGGCGTCAGGCTCTGCACTGACGGTGCGGAGCCTGCTTGGGATTCTCTCTCTCTCTCCCTCTCTGCCTTTCCCCTATTCACGCACACTCTCCCTCTCAATAAAATAAACAAACATTAAAGAAAAGAGAAAGAAAGAATTTTAATTGACCCCAGATGCACTCATTACGCACCTGATGGACTTTGGCAAAATCCTTCATCTCCGGGATGCTCAGTCTCCTTGTGTGGAAGATAAGAGCATCTCCCCCCAGTGGATGATGGAAATTAAGTGAGATAATTCATGTGGAAGCCCCAAGAACAGAGCCTGAAAGGTGGTAAATGCAATATTAGCTTATCCCTGTGTCCTCTCCTGGATCTAAATGTAACCCGTATATCAAACCAGAGGATGCATTGCATAGAAGGGTCAAACAATTCTGTCTTCACTCTATGACCCAGCAATTGCACTACTAGGTATTTATCCAGGGGATACAGGGATGCTGTTTAGAAGGGGCACGTGCACCCCAGTGTTTATAGTAACACTATCAACATAGCCAAAGTATGGAAAGAGCTCAAATGATCATCGATGGATGAATGGATAAAGAAGATGTGGTATATATACACGATGGAGTATTACTCGGCAATCAAAAAGAATGAAATCTTGCCATTGGCGACTACGTGGATGGAACCGGAGGGTATTATGCTAAGCGAAATTAGTCAGTCAGAGAAAGACAAAAATCATATGACTTCACTCCTATGAGGACTTTAAGAGACAAAACAGATGAACCTAAGGGAAGGGAAATAAAAAATAATATAAACACAGGGAGGGGGACAAAACATAAGAGACTCAAATATGGAGAACAAACTGAGGGTTGCTGGAGGGGTTGTGGGAGGGGGGGATGGGCTAAATGGGGGAGGGGCACTAAGGAAGCTACTCCTGAAATCATTGTTGCGCCATGTGCTAACTTGGATGTGAATCAAAAAATAAATAAATAACTTTTGAAAAAGTCTGTCTTCAAATGAGTTCTGCAGCACTGAGTTTTCCCTGCCCCGGTGAAAACTTAGGACGTCTCTAGTGTTTTCTGGCCGTTCATAGGCATCATGCAGTCAGTCCCCCTGCTGGTCGTCAGAATGTCCGGTCCACGCAAGGGTTCAAGCTTGTGCTTCATTCAGATATGCAGCCCCGGCCTGGGCCCGCAGATAGTAGGGCTTCCCAGGGGCTGGGGCTATTCCTTGTTTCCTCTCCTTCCTGTCCCCCCAGTCAGTCACCCCCTCCACACTCACACACAGTCTCCACAGCATCTGCTACAGAGCCGTGGGAAACAAGGGGGCAATTTGAGCAAGGACATTCTGAGTTGAAGAGCAGGTGTTTATGCTGACAGCTTGGAGGTGCCTTTCTAGGTTCTTTGGAGAAATCCTGCTCCCGTTTCTGGATGTTTCTTACCCGTTGTTTCCATAACATGGATAAATCCCAGCCAGCCTCTTAGGAACCCGGCGGTACCTGAAGCTCGCCTCTGATGGGCTTTATCACAGGACCCGACACCTTACACCGTGGACCTACCTGTGTGCGCCCGAATGAGGAAATGCCCCTGAACGCTCTGCCCCAACAAGCTGGGCACACACATCAGTCCCTGAATGTCCTCGTCCCTTGCCCTCCGCTGACCAGCAGTGGGCCCAGCTCCTCTCACGTATCCTATTTGCTCTGGGAAGTCAGATGCCGGTTCACTGTGTCCCCAGACCCCAGGGAACTTGCCTCGAGCTCCCCAAGGGGGCCTGGCTGAAATCTTCAAACCAATTCTGTCAGCATGTAATTGTTCCTTAACAGTTGAGAGGAGTTCTCTTTTCAGTATCAAATGGAGAGAAAGGCAGTGATATATTTTATTAGAGAAACTATAAAGTTTTTGTGAAAACCACCAAAGCCAAACCTAAGATAAATGACAATCAGCGGGGAATATTTTTAATTTATATGAGCCTCACTATATAAAGAGCTCTTAAAAATCAATTAGGAAAAAATACTCTAAGAGGAAAATAAAGAAGATATTCAATTCAAAAAGCATAAAAAGATATAGAGGTTTAATCTCGGCATTAGTCAACAAAGTGAAGATTAAAATAACCATGTGAGGGGCACGTGGGTGGCTCAGTCGGTTGAGCGCCCGACTTCGGCTCAGGTCACGATCTCACAGTTCATGAGTTCAAGGCCCACGTCAGGCTCTGTGCTGACAGCTCGGAGGCTGGAGCCTGCTTCGGATTCTGTGTCTCCCTCTTTCTCTCTGGCCCTCCCCCCACTCACACTCTTTCTCCCTCCCTCCCTCTCTCAAAAACAAATAGACATTTAAAAAAAATTAAAATAACCGTGTGATAGTACTTTTCATCTCTACGCTTAAGGATAAAAAAGAATCATTCCCATTAGCAAAGACTGGAGAACTTCCATCTCTTTCTGTGGAGAATATAATTTACTGTAACTTTCCCTGAGAGGGAATTTCTCCTCTATGAATCGAGAAGCCTAAGCAAAATACACGTCGTCTGACGCGGTAGTAGTGATCTGCTCTGGTTTAGGATAAGGGCGGCATTCCAGGTCAGGCTGTGTGCTGAGCCCACGGTGAGGTCTCGGCTGGGGACAGCTCCCTCAAGCACTATGACACAATGGCAGGTGCTCTGTGACAACGTCGGCCACCTGTGGCCAGGCCAGACCCCAGTGGAACATGTTGGAGCTGATCCATATATAATCACATCTAAGACCCCAGGGCTCCATTCTAAGTTGCCTTTCTGTACTCATCACCTTTTGTCCCCACCCCACCCCCTCCCCACCCCCGCCGCAAACATGTCATCTCCGGAGGGTTAATTCAGAACCTAGAGTAAAAACAAAGGAATACACGGCAAGTGTTTATTATAATGAGGGTGAATTTGATCTGCTTCTATAATTATTCATTACAAATACTGACGTTCTCGAAACATCCCTAGTATTCCATACATACTCCCCCACGGTGGGGGGGGGGGGTGGGGGGAGCATATGCCGAGCAAACAGTTTCCACCCAGTGGAGAGGATATCGATCCACACCGCCCCTCACTTCGTGCTCCGCGTTCTGAACCAAAGAGATGCCAGACGAGATGAGAATATTAGCTTCATCAGCGGCCAAAGCTCCTTGGAGATCTGGCTTGAGATCTCGGCCAGGTGGGCTCCCAATTCTTGGCCACCGAACCAGCAGACATCCTTCTGGCCAGGCGCAGAGCTGGACGCACACAGGGCTTCGCCTTTCGGGGCTGGCTCTCGCCGCAGGACGGGTCCCCAGACTGGAACACACTTGTCCGCAGGCAGTGGAGGAGGCTCAAGAGGGAGGGTGAGAGGAGCTGGGCTGAAGTGCCCACATCATTCCGCGGGATTCGCCCAGGAGCCACGGCTCCGCTCCCTGCCGGGGAGATCCGTGAGTGACAGGTGGAAACGAGGCACCAGCACTCTCAAAGCCCCCAGGTGACTCTGATGGGCAGCCAGCGTCGAGGACCAGCTCAGGCTGAGGTCCACCCACGAGGAAGCCTCGGGCGTGGGGACCCAACAGCCAGAGAAGGGGGGCACCCGGTGGTGGTCCCAGAGATGACTCTGGGGGCTCTGTTATCCGTTCTTCCTGTCACTCACAGCTGATCCCACCAGGACCATCCACCTTCTGAACCTTCTAGGGATCAGGCCGGTGACCTCCGCCCCTGTCTGCACTGGTCTGACCCCGCGGCTCCTGGCGAGCCTGGGCGCGGGCGCTACACGTGAACAACGGGGGCCAAGACGGGAAGAAGCCCCTTGGAACACACGTGTTCTCCCAATTCCTTCAAGTCCAGGCCGCGGCAGCAAAACCCAGCAGGCCTGACTCCTGGCGTTGACACGTCACAGACGGAGAAACACACGCTGTCCCTCCCATTGCTGCAGAGCCTCCAATCAATGGGGCCTTGTGGGAGCTGCTCCCGTAAGGCTCCTAATCATGCAATCCTTCGGTTACAGGGAAGTAAATGCAAAGACATCACTGTTTGACAATCCGTGGCTTGTCGACCACGGATGCTGATTCGTGCGAACACAGTGAGAATCGTTCTGAGGCATTAGCCGTGAGACTAAGGCTCTCCGTCGGAATCGCCTGCTGCTACCAAAATAAATACATAGTTAAGGCTGATTCATCGTACGTGTTCACGCACCTGTGGATCCGGGTCGACAGTCAACGAGCTTCGCTCACGCGAGCAAACATGCCTAGTGCTCCTTTGCATCGCTGTACCCTGTGGGTGCGAAAATCCCTCCTCTGGGAGGTGAGAGGTGGCCAGGCAAGCAGGTGGTGAGTGTCCGGCTGAAGAGTGTGCCAGGTTCTTTTTCTGTGATCCTTGCCCCTCCTTCCAGCAGGATTGCATCTGGGTAGAGAGGAAAGTGAACTTAGCCTCTCAGCATGGGGGCAGGCATGGTCTTGAATCCCCGGCTGGTCCCTGTGCTGTCGCCGGGTGTTGTCCTCTAGGGGCACGCCTGTCCTCCCCAGGCCATTCTGGGCCCTGCGAAGCCGGCCCGTAGGGACCCCATCCCTAAGTTTCCATGTCCTGTGGCTACCGGTTGGGTCTAGTAAATGGGGATGTTAGCAAGAGATGGAAAGGAGGAGGAGAGTGAGGCCGGGGAATGTATTTCCCTGGTTCCTTCCCTGCGGAGTCACTGAGGGCTGCCTGGTCCCTTGACTGAAGGTCTCAGCTCCAGAGCCAGCCCCCTCCATGCAGCCCTCTCTGTGTCTGGGTTCAGTAAGTACCCTCTCTCCGTGCCCGGGGTGCTGCAGTGTCCCTTGTGGCCATCAAAAATGGCCCTATTTGCCTCCATTAAATAGTATTTGCTTAAAATTCAATTTCTCTGCAATTCTCTTTCTTTCTTTCTTCTTCTTCTTCTTCTTCTTCTTCTTCTTCTCCTTTTAATGTGCTAACATTGGCGTGTTGTCTATTTGCCTTTACAGTTCCTTTACCTCTACCTCAGGTGTCCTAACTCAAATGTGCCTTGTGTTTCCAGAAGGAATTCTGACCGAGGCTCGGGTCCCTCTCAAACCTCTGAGCGAGGCCCCGTTCCACCTGTGCCCGTCTGGTTCTGCTGCGGAAGCCTGGGACTCCCTGGGCACAGCCAGGCGACCCCCCCCCGCCCCCCCCCCCCCCCCCCCCCCCCCGAGGCCCTACAACTGATTCTCATCGGAGCTGCGGGTCCTCAGGGTCTCAGCCACCTCCGGCAGCCTTGGCAACAGGGGCAGCCCCACGTCCCTGTGAGACCCTCCAGAACTCCCAGCTTCCTTCTTCTGGATCCCTCTGGACCGCAGGGTGCACAGTCTCTGTGGCTGGTGCGAGGCCACAGACCAGCTGGCGTCCCTGAGATCCCAACAGGAAATGCGACAAAAGCCTCCCTGCTTCCACCCTCACTTCTTGTCCCCCCCCCCCCCCCCCCAAGGGTCACTATCCTTTCTATCCCTGGAGAGCTTAACCCTAGGGCGGGGTCAGGATTCTGGCCTTCACCTCTTCACCCTTATCCCCTCCCCCTCCTTCTCTTCCCTCTCAACCTGAAGATTCTCTACCCCTTCATGCCCCACGGGGACCTCCTGGAGGTTAGACGCTTCTCCTTCTCGACCCTGCGAGCATTTATGCTCCAGAGCACTCGCCATTCTCTTCTTAGAGGCATCAGGCCCCATGGCTGAGTCCTAAGGACAGATGGGCTACAGGGAGAGGAACCTATCAATACTGCAAGTTTCCCCACTGTACCAGGATGAGCTCAGAAACTCATACTTGACTGACATTTGGGGAAATATCTTCATGAGGGCTTCAGGCCATGATAGTAAAATAAGACCTCCTAAAACAAGTAACTCAGGAAAAGGGCAAAGACAGGCACCGCAGGACTTATCAGAGCATTTTCTACACTGTTGGGCTTTAAGACTGTCTAAGGGGGTACATGGCATGCCTCCTTCCTCATGAGGTTTGACCACAGATCTTTGTCCCACAGAGCATCTCACAGGGCCGGGGCTGGGCCAAACAGACGGGAAAGCACTGCTCTGATAGGATTACATGTAGAATGTCAAAGTTCAGAACCATTTCAGAAGATAAGAGCAAGCTAAACGCATTTCTCTACGGCAAAGGCAAAGGGCAGATGAGAAATGGAGCGGCACGGAGCTTTAAGGCCGAGAGCACAAAACACAAAAGCAAGCAGGACGAGAAATGGATTAACCCACTTATTAAAATGCCAAGATTCTCCCTGACATGCTACTTACAAAAATACACCCCAAGGGGGAAAATCAAGGAGATAAAAAAATAAAAGAATGAGCAAATACACAACATGCCAATGTTAGCACATTAAAAAAGAAGAAGAAGAAAGAAATAGAATTGCAGAGAAACTGAATTTTAAGCAAATACTATTTAATGGGGGCAAATAGGGCCATTTTTAATGGACACAAAACCCAAATCCAATGGGAAAGGATAGTGCCGTTAGAGTTACACAGATACACTGACTCAAAACCGATAAAGCAAAAATTATTATAATCGCCAAGGACATTTAACAGAGAAGCAGTGATAAGATTTTAAAACAATATTGTCAGTCCAAGAGAGATAAAGCACACACGAAAAGCATGTGAACATCAGGGACTTGGTGTTAATTAATAAGAAGAAACTAATAGGAAGAAATGTACAGGTATATTGTAGTTTTTCCTAGAAATAAGTAGGCTTTCTTCCTTCTTCTGTGTCCATGAAAATTTAGAAAGTTGGTCACATGCTAACCTTGACAGATCTCTTAAATTCCCCAAACTAGAAATGGCACAAAACACATTCTTTTCTACCACGGTACAATAAACTTCCAAATTAATTGTTTTAATGTTTTATTTTTTTTTGAGAGAGAGAGAGGGACCACGAGAAGGGGAGGGGCCGAGAGAGACAGAGACACAGAATCAGAAGCAGCCTCCAGGCCCTGAGCTGTCAGCACAGAGCCCCACATGGGCTTGAACCCATGGACCGTGAGACCATGACCCGAGCCAAAGTCGAACGCTTAACCGATGAGTTACACAGGTGCCCCCAATAAACTTACAAGTTAACAAACGGACTCAAAAGAAAACACCAAAATCATTCAAAGATGTAAAAATAAGTAAAAATGAAAGTCACTTATCTAAACACTGGTAGTAAATGTAAAAAGTAAAAAGTAAATGAAAATATACAATGGTCAGTTACTTAGATGAGAATAGAAATGAGATCACGTTATTTCAAAACACATACACCACCACCAATAAGGCCATCGGGGAGAAAGGCGCACTTTTTCAAAAGGAATAACAGAAAGTACCTGGGCTCAAATTCACCTCAGGCTTCATTTTTTTAATTTTGTTTTTAAATCAAATCAGTCCTAAAGAAACCCGGGGAGAGGAGTAAGAGAAATATGGCAGAAATTAATTAATTACAAAAAGAATGGAATCCATAAATTCAGCTAAAAGTTGCTTCCTTTCCTAATCAGTAAAACAGGCAATCCTTTGTTAAATCTAATTTTTGAAATTCCAAAATACAAAGAAATGAAATTAGAAATGTGTAAGTTGTTACGAGAAAAGATACGACACCTTTTTCTTAAAGATATGAGTCTACTTAGTGAAAGTGTTCAGTAAAAAATTGAAAATGTCAATACAGAGAAATATTTTGTGCAAATTTTTAAATAATAGAAACTTTTTAAATGACAAGGCCGATAACTAAAACATAGTATAGAGGTTTTTGAATAATTACTTCCTGAGGCTCTGATTTCAGGTATCTCTTTAAGCAAATTGCGTTGATAATTTAACAGAAGATGTGTTTCTGCAAAGATAGCGTAAACCTGACTTCTACATTTGACCTGCACAACACAGATATGGCAATTGTAAATCCGTATCCATTGAACTAGAACGTAAAGATCCTAGGGGCGCCTGGGTGGCTCCGTTGGTTAAGCGTCCAACTTCGGCTCAGGTCATGATCTCACCGTTTGTGAGTTCAAGCTCCACATCAAGCCCTGTGCCGACACCTCGGAGCCTGGCACCTGCTTCAGATTCTGTGTCTCCCTCTGTCTCTGTCCCTCCCCTACTCGTGCTTTCTCTCTCTCTCTCTCTGTCTCTCTCTCTGTCTCTCTCTCTTTCTCAAAAATAAACATTTTTCAAAAATTGTTAGAATGTAAAAATCCTAATCAAAACCCTACCACGCCCCTCTGGACTAAACCTGAACATGCACGTACACAAACACACAAATACAGAATTTATACCCGGGGGTGGAAAGATGTTGTAACATTTAAGCGATCTGTTATATTGATACATTTGAAAAGAAGGTTATAGAAGCGTCTCAAAGGTGTTGCAAATACATCTGATACCTTTCAGCCCCCTTTTCAGCCATAACTCTTTGAAAACTGGAACAGGAAGGGTTCTTGCCTCACACGTTAAGGATAGTTACTCTAAAACAATGGTCGTCGGTGTAAGTCAGCGATTCACTTGGGGCACTCAGTAAAACCAGGAAAAATGAAGATTGTGACAACGGGTGCTAATTTATTTATGGATCCAGCAAATACTTATCGTGAGCCTCCTAGGCTCCAGATGTTGTTGGTGTTGGAGACCGCGTTATGCTCCGCGTGGCCACGTTATTGCTGTGGTTGTCGCTGTGAATCTTGCCGTCATAACTGTGTCAGCCATCATGATGGTCGCCACCTGCCTGATGTGCCGAAGTGCGCTGCAATGTAGCACACGTAAACATAAATTCACGGGGACATGTCGACACAATCGAACCCAAAGGAGTTTTCCTACACACCCAAAATCCCAAGGGAGAAGATATGGTAGAAAAAGGACACCATTTACTACAGTAACACAAAATACCTCGAGATCATCTTGAAGACAACTGAACTCCATACTGAGAGCCTTAAGAGAACCTGGCACAAAGGAAGGAAGGTTGGAGATTCTTACACGCTGGGTGGTAAGGCATAGCATGGTGACCATGGCGTGTGCCTCCTAATTAGGTGTTAGCTGTGGACAGTTTCAAAAAATAATCCAAATAGAGGTGGTTTCTGTTTATGTATTTTAGAATTTGGGAAGGGGGATCCTAACTTTTTTTTTCCCCCCAGAAAAAGAAGCAGGCAAAAGAAGCAACTAAACATTGAAGAAGAAGACATGGTGGGAAAGACCAGGTCCATCGGATGTGAGGACGCGGCGGTGGCGAAAGCTCGCTCAGTCGTGCATTTGGTGGACGTTGATTGCGTCCTGCTGGGAGGCAGATGCGGTCATGAGTGTCACAGGCCCCAACGGTTCATAAAGAGAATCTGAGCCAGTGTGTCAGGCCACATCAGGCGGTGGTAAGTGCCATGAAGAAAAGGATGCAGGGTAAGAGAGTGACCAAGAGTGTAGGGCAGAGCTCTTCTGGATTGGGTGTCCGGGGACGTGACTTTAAGCAGAGGCCCCAGTGAAGGGTGGATGGAACCCAATGGCTGTCCGGGAGAGCTGAGTTTGGGTGGAGGGGACAGCGCATGGTACGGGTGAGGGAGTGCTTGGCGGGTCTGAGGAAGACCAAGGACATCAGAGCGGTGGGGACACCTGTAGGCACCGAGGTCAGGAAGTTACCAGCAAGCAACGCACATCAGCAGTGGGTCTCAGGGTCCCGGTGGGCTTTGTCCCAGTTACCCCAAGACCGTTCTGGTTTATTCCTGCTGGCCCTGTGTAATCAGTAGTGCCCCATTTCATTCTCAAGTTCTCTTTCTTCTTCTTACAGCTCACCACAGCTCCAGAAACAAACTCCATTCAGGCAAGGTCGCATGTCCACACGTGGAAGGTAACATATTGAAGCCTGTAGAAGAAATCATGGGAACCACATTTCACGATGCTGAGCTAAGCGAGGATTTCCCAATCAGAATAGAGAAAGTGATAACCTTAAAAGACTTCATTAAGAAAAGGGACTCATCAAATGACTCTACTAAGGAGCCTGGAATGTCTTGTGCCATAGAGCGAGGAAGTGTTCAGAGATGGGTCCCGAACATGAAGCACCCTGACTGGCACGTAGGACCTCCCGCTGGTCAAATTTGGAGAATGAGTTGATTCTCCAAAAGAATAATGACCAAAATGAACAACACACAGAATGTAAAATGAACACAGGAGTCCACCCTGTGGTAAAAAATAGAGACAGTGAAACACAAAGGAAAGAAGCGAAGTCTCGTTTTTTGATGGCAAAATGCGAGCTAACAAGTACAGAAGGCATCGTGGGGTTGGAAAATCACCACTTTGCGATGACCACAGTGGCAATATAATGGGTGAATGTTGGGTGAATGTTGTTGGGGAACCTGATATCAACATGGTATCATTTCTCCATAGATTAATAACATAGGAGGAAAAGGTTAGCTTTCTGGTGGAGAAATAGGGTGGAAATCATTTTATTTGGGTGACCAAAGTGACATTATGGCCTCCTGAAGTGAGGCGCTGGGGACACAGCATCAATTATGGAATCTCCTGGGAGGAATAAAAACTCTGATTTAAATATCAGAAATATCCATACCAGAACACATTCTACAAAATGACTAGTCTGGGAGCACCCGGGTGGCTCAGTTGGTTGAGCATCCAACTTCGGCACAGGTCGTGGTCTCACGGTTCGTGAGTTCAAGCCGCACATCAGGCTCTGCACTGTCAGCGCAAAGTCTGCTTCAGACCCTCAGTCCCCCCCTCTTTATCCCTCCCCTACTTGAACTTTCTCGAAAATAAATAAACACTAAAAAAAAAAAAAACTAAAATAGCTAGTCTGTATTGTTCAAAAATGTCAATATCATGAAAAACAAAGACAGAGTAAGAGCCTGTTTTGATTAAAGGAGTCTACGGATCTGTGACAACCGACTGCAACGTGTGGGCCTGGTCCAGGGAAAATGCTATCACAGACGCATTAGGACACCTGCCACATTTCTTATATGGATTCCATGTCATATAAAAGCAATATGAAAATGCTAAATTCATCCCATTTGATAATAATATTGTTTTGAAAGAAAACGTCCTTGTGCTGAAGGGATCCCTCCTCAAGTATTTAGAGATGAAGGGTTACAGTGTCTATAACTTACTCTCAAATGATCCGCAAAACATTGACAGATAAGTAGGTAGATACATACGTAAATAGGTAGATAGATAAAACAAATGTGGCAAATTGCTGATAACTGATGAATCTAGATGAAGAGATATATGAGTATTCATTAGATAATTCTTGCAACTTCTCGGTAGATTACAAGCTAAAATAAAAACTCAAAAATTTATAGAAAATAGAATAAAGGTTTAAAAGTCCAAAGAAAGAAGACTCGACAGAGAAATGGAGAAACGCTGTTAGATAAATATTATTTAAGTATTATTGGCCGATGAATATTTGAAGTGAGAGTCCACGTCATTGGTCACTGGGGACAGAATCAACAGTAGAATAAGTTGTGATTTGATGTGGAATACTATACAGCAATAAAAATGAACAAATAGTGCTAGGCCTAATAATACGGACGAAACTCAAACTCACAATCTTAGCAGTGTGTGAAAAAAAGGAAAGCAGACAAGTGAGTATATAGTCTGATTCCATTTACATAAAGTTCAAGGCAAAGAAAATCTTTAAGGAGTTAGAAATTAGGGAGCACATAGCCTCGCAATCACACCTCTGGGTACATGTCCAAAGGAAATGATATCAGTGTCTCGAAGAGATATCTGCACCCCCATGTTCAGTGCAGAATTATTCACAATAGCCAAGACATGGAAATAACCTAAGTGTCCATCACTGGATGAATAGATGAATTAAATGTGAGACATGAGTTTATGTGTGTGTATATATATGTATGTAATGTGTATATATATATATATGTATACATATATACATACATACATACACATATATACACACATATACATATATATACATACACATGTACACACATATACATGCATACATATATTGTATACATATATATATATATACATACACACATGTATGTATACATATATACATATTATATACACACACATATACACATTATATATACACATATACACATTATATACATACATACCCACATTTATACATATATTATATACATATATACATATATATACACATATATACGTATACATATATACACATTACATATACACACATATATACACACATGCACACTATACACACACACATATATACATAATATATATGGACGCACGCATATATACACAGTCTTTAAGTGGAAAATGATCAGCCTTTAAAAAGAAGGAAACTCCATGATTTGTGACAGCACAGATGAATCTGGAGGATATCATGCTAAGTGAAATAATCCAGGCACAGAAATACAAATACTACATGATCTCACTTGTATGTGTGTGATTCGTAAAAAGCCTACCTCACAGAAGCAGGGACTGGGATGGTGGCTGCTGGAGGCTGGAGGGGTGGGAAATGGGGAGATGTCGGCCAAGGGCACAAAGTTTCAGTTCTGCAGGATAAATACGTCCTGAAGACCTAATGTACCCCAGGGTGACTAGACTCAGTAATACTGTGTTACATAACTGAACTATGCGGAGAGAGTAGATTGTAAGCGTTCTCACGCACGCACAGCGTGAGGTCACAGGTACGTGAATTAACTTGCTTGGGGTAATCACTTTCCAATGTATATGTATTTTAAAAAACCATGCTGCACAGCAAATCGATACGTATAATTTTTATTTGTTAATTATACCTCAAACAGCTGGCCATGTTTTGATTCTTGTTCTGGGGTGCCAGAAACGTCGGTGGGTTTATACTGCCAACATCTATCGGGCTGCACACTTATTACCGATCTGTGCTTTCTTCTATAGGCTAGACTTCATTAAAAAGTTTTTTTTTTTCCCAAGAAAAGCAAACGTAACAGTCCCCTTCTGCAGAAAACAAAAACAGAAAAGCAAACGCTTGGGAAAAGAAAAAAAAAAAAAACCTTCCGTTTCAAACTCAAGAGAGGTAGAAGGAGCTCGCTAGCTTACTTCACTCTCACTCATTTCCCGAAGTGCCGACTGGATAATCCCTGTTATTAGCTCTGGAATCGTGAAAAGGTGAGTCACGCTGACGAGTGCAGCACGGCTTTGAGAGGAGCCTTGAGTAATTCCCACAGGAGTAGGAACCTGCAATTAATCACGGACTATGAAAGCAGGACAAGTGTTTGAATCAGCAGCCGGCGAAATGAAACAAAACCTCTTAAAACATGTTTTTCTTCCAGCAGAAAACGTATACTTCATAGCGTGTTCCAGACAAAACAAGTGTGTCACCTGGGCCACCGAACAGTGCCACGGAGCCTGCGCGTGGGCACGCCAAGCCCGTCCTTCCGTATAGACGGTACCAGGCTGCCACACAGAGGAACCTCCTCGTCTCAGTCTCGGAGATTTGTAACTGTGATACGATGCATTCCTTCTTTTTTATTTATTTAAAAAAAAAAAAAGCTCTATTAGCATCTTACGGTTTGCTTTCTACCCTTTGCATTGGGAGCTAATGACGACAGAAGGTATTAATGTGTCACCAAAGCATGGTGCTATTAACCCAAGAAGAAGGCAGTGTGGAGTTCAAGAACATGCCCTCCAAAAATAAGCCCGCTAGCCCGGTCTTGCCACTGTGTTCCGCAGTTGAAAGACGTGAAGCCCGAGCAGTGCTGTCCAGGAAAGTCACCCCAAATCTGGCTGAGCGGGTCCCCAAGTTTGAGGTCCATTCCATGTCCGGAACCTCGATGGTCAATAAACCCAGAGCTACCAAGCCTTATCCTACCCAGCATCAGCAGAGGCTCGAGCATGCTCAGGGATGCCAACCTACGAACTCGCAAGGACCACAGAATAAACTTCTTAAAGTTGGAAACACTTAGGGTCAGCCTACCAACGAGTCTATGCGAGAAAGCGAAAGGTAAACAGAAAGTGGCCTTGCGAGCATGGAACCAAAGCAAAAGGAACTTGCTGGATATTCTGAATGACTGACGACAAACGCCGTTGCAGCCAAGAGAACAGACCTCAGACACGTGTGCTGGGGGCAAGCTCTCCCGTAAGAGGGCAGAATCCAGAAGTGATGGGTTTGGACCCCGGTGCTGCCTCTTTCTGTTCACGTGACCTGGAGGAAAACCGCTTCGTTTACGCGAACCCCGGGTCCTGATCCAGAGGATGCGCGTGTTAGTACCTACTTCTAGGACGATGGGGAAGATGAAGGAGACGATGTACGTGACAGCACCATATGCATGGAAAATGCTATCCTTTCCACCTGCGCTGCCCCCTGCCACATCTCAGACCCTGGGGCTAAGTCCCCCACAGGTCTCGATCCCTCCTTGGCAGTGCTGGGTGTGCACCTGTCCCAAAGGGCAGTGTGCTTTGAATCCGTGCTGTTCCCATGAGCAGGGATATCAGGCTCTTCCCCAGGACATGCACAGGCCATGAAGTTCTTTCTGACCTTCCTCCAACACCTTCTATCCATTCCGGTTAATACAGCAGGCTTCCCACATGGTTCCTGGATCTACTCTTGTTTCTTTGTTAAGTTGGTTTTGCTGATTCCCCTTCCCTTTGCCTGGATTCTGGTGGCCTTTCTACAGCCCACCAGTTCCTTCTTCCTAGGGTCCCACTGGACTTCCTTGCCTTAACCCAAGTCAGTGTCCAGGCTTCTACCCGGTGTTGGAACTCCCTGGAAACAGACATAATTCTTCCTGCGGTGTGGCTTGAAGTGCCCTGGAGGTCAACATTAGCTCCACTCAAGCCCAAGTTTGCCATATAGCAGATAACCGTAGCCTTACTTCCGAATGTCATCGATCGCAGCATGGGGCAATAGGTGTTTATGTAGCTCCCGAGCCCGTGGGTTGACCGGGGGTCAGCTAGTGTAGACTCAGCATGGCTGGAGGTGGCTCTGCTCTACATGGCCACCATCTTCCCTCCAGGCGCAGCAGGGCCCCTTGGATAAATGGCAGAAACACAGATCCAATGGAAGCGCATGGGAACATTCCGTGCCTACAACACCCCATTGGCCCAAGCAAATCACATGGTTGGGCCCACCACCAAGGCATGGGGAAGTGACCCTGCCCTCAGTGGGTGGACACGGAGAAAGTACATGGCAAAGGGAACAGATACTGGGAACGACAGCACCCTCCAGCTTATTCGTATCTTTCTCAGAGGCTGATTCAGATGTCCTCGTGTCTTCCATGCCCAGCCTTAGACTTAATCACTTAGTCTAACATAAAGCCCATTGGATTAAATTTAATCATTTAATCCCAAATGTCCCTGCCACCCCTGACAAAGATTCTTTGCTTGACCAAACTCCAGTCAGGTTCCTGAACCTATCTGTGCACCACCTTGTAAAATCTGGCTTTCGCAAGAGTCCTGCTTCAGGAGATTGACCAGGACCCCCTGCCCTGGCTATCTGATGGCCCTCAATATCTGACCAGGATCCAGCCCCCAGGTGATACGTGGTCACGTCTGGCCTGTCTTCAGCAAGACTCAGCAGGTAGGTGTAGCCAGAACCTCCTTTATTCCTGATGTTTCCTCTTAGTAATTTTCCATCCACTGATCCCCACCCTGCCCCTTGGCTAGAAATCCCTACTTGCCCATGCGGTATTTGGAGACGACCCCCTCTTACTTCCACTGCCAAACCCCATCATGGCGATCTCTGTGCTTATCACAGTGGTCCCAAATGGAGACTGCCTTTCCATGTGTAACAGGTGTCACTGGATGTATTTTTGTCTTTATCACTGCCATTTCTCCTTTATTGGTCCCCATTGCAACTGCTCGCTTCTACTTATGGTCCCACCTCTTCTCCAAGGAGACTTCCATGGCCCCCAAAATAAGCGGGGTCCCCTTATTTCCTCCTCTCATGGTGCTCTGAAGCTTCCCTCCCTGGCACTTATTTCTGAGTATGAAGAGAAGTTATTCCTGGAATCATAAATACCGAGAGCCTGCAAGGACCCGAGGATTCTCTGGTCCAAGTTTCTTGCTTTAATGACATATAATCTGAGGCTCTGAGTGGAACCCATGCTTTCCTGGCTGGTTAGCAGGGGTCCGGATGAGGTCTCTGCAGACAAAGGTCACACTTGCCCCGCACTGACCAGTCATTCAACAAGAAACATGAGCGACCAATAAGCACGTGAAGAATTGCAAAGGAAAATGAAATGTAAACGGAAGAAATCAAAAGTAAAGTATATATACGTAAATATATGAATATGTATGTGTACCTAGAGACTTAGATGTATATATTTAAATTTTGTTGGCCACAGTTGTTCCAGGCACTGAAACAAAAAGCACATTTGGAGCTTCACAGAAAATATTAAGCAACACTGATAATAGTATGAATCAGTACAACTAGAATAGTCCTACGACATGTTACTCTGATTAGATTTTTTTGACTTTTTTTTTTGTTTTTTTTTTTGGAATAGCATGCTAGTTTCAGTGCATCGGCTACTACTTCTCAATGGTTAGTTTGGAAACTTAGCAGAACACGGCTTACAGAGAATCCATTGATAGGAAACAGGGCCAACAATCCATCGTTGCTAAGAAACAGCGTCCTTAAAGGGGCAGCAACTTACCCGTGTGTCTCTGGAAGCTGAGCCCAGATGTTCCAACAGCGATCCCTAGGAGGGAACCAACTCTGCGGTGAAGAAAAACGTTAGCTGTGGTGAACGGGGGCTTGGATCTTAGTAGCAGCAGGAAGTAAAGGTTCTGTAGCAAAAGGTGCGGAAGAAGGGTGAGATAATAAAAACTGACTTTGGAAACCTGTTGAATAAAACCCGCATAAACTCAGAGACTACTGAAAGGTGAAACCACCTGCCATCTTCAAGCCACGCCCAGTAGAAGCTTGAAGCCACGCCCAGTAGAAACCGAGCGTTTTCCCAGGTTAACTGCAGACTTGCCTAAGCTGTCTGTAAACAGCAAGGCCTGTTGGCTTCCAGGGACAGGACGGGTTGGGCTGATAATTAATGGTGTTTTGCAGGGAGTATCGTGGCTACTGTCGTGTTCAATGAACCCTAGCAGGAGATGATGAACCCTTTCCAAGGGAAGGACCGTCCTTCCCCACAGGGAAATCAGAGCTGTGACCAACCGCAGTGAAGAGGCAGAAAGGTGACATTTCAGTGGTTCAGTTCACGAAGACCGCCTGGAATTTACAAGGCTTTCATTTATACCAACTGATAAAGATTCAGACCTCAAAGCCTGAGGTTTGGACAGATGTGTAAGCAGAAGTCAAGGCTTAGTGGAAAGAGATGAGACACCTTAGCAAACAGAAATCAGACATCCTTGCAGGACTGATGAGCCAGAGCAGGATGGACCCCACAGAAGAGGATTCTGGAGCCCAGAAGAGAGGGACACAGGTCAGCATAACTGTGCCCTTAACCATGCTGGCCCAGCAACCACCACACCTTTGGCACAGTCGAGCTGCGAAAGCATACGTGCTCAGCCGTATTCTTGACGCGTCCTAATCTACGCACATGCATGATGAGTTCTAGTATGTTGTTACATCTGCACGGTTTCCATTATTCTTTTTTTTTTTTTAATTTTTTTTTTCAACGTTTACTTATTTTTGGGACAGAGAGAGACAGAGCATGAACGGGGGAGGGGCAGAGAGAGAGGGAGACACAGAATCGGAAACAGGCTCCAGGCTCCGAGCCATCAGCCCAGAGCCCGACGCGGGGCTCGAACTCACGGACCGCGAGATCGTGACCTGGCTGAAGACGCTTAACCGACTGCGCCACCCAGGCGCCCCGGTTTCCATTATTCTTAAAGCAGTCTTATCTTCATAAAGATATGTAGAGGTTTTGTTTTTGTTTTTCAATCCTTAGGTGTTGTTATCTGTAGATAGCTGGATTGAGTGGACCTACTTCTGAGTTATCATCACCATTTCCTGGCCCCAAGTGTGCAAAACCAGGAAATAGCTTCTAGGTGATGCTTAAGTTTGCTGTTCTAAAGGAAGATGGAAGGAAGAGAGGGAGGAAGAAGAAAGAAAGAATAGTGAACTGCTTATTAATAACAGACTGTTTTTAATTTAATTTAATAAATTATATAAATTTATTAATTTATGTTTATTTATTTTTTTGAGAGAGAGACAGAGCAAACCAGGGAGGGAGGGAGGGAGGGAGAGAGAGAGAGAGAGAGAGAGAATCCCAAGCAGGCTCCATGCCACCAGCACAGAGCCCGATCTGAGGCTCGAACTTACGAACCATGAGATCATGACCTGAGCTGAAACCAAGAGTCAGATGCTTAACTGACTGAGCCACTCAGGTGCCCCCAGACTGCTTTTAATTTTAAGATGTGGTGTGTGTGTGTGTGTGTGTGTGTGTGTGTGTGTGTGAATGTCATTCCTATAATTGTCACTACAGTACAGCATCACTGGGTCCGTTCCCCTCATCGATCTAGAGAACAAACTAGAGAACACGTTTGTGGCAGAGCAGTGAGGAGCTGGCTTAGAGCGCCACGACAGAACTCTGAATTAGTTTCCTCTTGTCTCTATCTATGGAATTCAGTGGCTGCAGTAAATTTCCTTCAGCAAAAATGCCTTCCAAGTGTTTCTGAAATGCTTTTAACTGTCCCTGGCATTGAAATAGATACACATCCTTAACGATCAGCATCAAAATGCTAACTTTACAGATTTAGAAAGCTAAGTTCTCGGAGACCATTGTGATAGAAATCATTTATGTGTATGTGGTCCATAGTCTTTGAGCCCAAAGTGTTCTGGACACGTCACTGAGCATAGCTTTGGGTCCAAGAACCGCCTCCCGCCACGTCCCGGACTCCTGTCCTCCTACCCTGTCCTGAGCTCCTCCCCCAGGCCTCTCCCCACCTTTTCCCATGCAACAGCCTCCCTGGTCTGGACTAATTTTGAGACGTGGTTACGTTTGGGGGCCCCTGGGTGGCTCAGTCGGTTAAGCATCTGACTTTGGCTCACGTCATGATCTCACGGTTCGTGGGTTCGAGCCCCGTGCCAGGCTCTGTGCTGACAGCTCGGAGCCTGGAGCCTGCCTCGGATTCTGTATCACTCTCTCTCTCTCTCCCCCTCCCCTGCTCATGCTCTGCCTCTCTCTGTCTCTCAAAAATAAATAAATGTTTAAAAAAATTTTTTTAAAAAGACATGATTACATTTGAGGTCTCCCTACCTGTCCCTTTGCCTTCAATCTATCCTCCCTGCTGCTCCCAGGTACCTTCTTAAAAATTCATGTGCTTCCGTTTTTATCCCTTGCTTAGAGCCCGCCCCACCACCCACAAGCAGGAGCTCTGTGCCTGTCTGCCCTCTCACTGGGATGGTCTTTCCAGATTCCTCGCTGGCTGAGCCTGCACACTCCACACCCCTCGGGCAACCTGAAATGCGTGGGGCTCCTCCAATGCAAATGTTCTTCTAGGTCTCTGTGCCTTTGCATGCACTGGTCCTCCTCCCCAGGCTCCCTTCCCTTCCTGCCTCCCTGCAAGCCCCACCGCATTCTCATTAAGGACAGCCTTTGCTGGCCTGGTGAGGTTCCCATCTCTGTGCTCCTCATTTTAGCGTCTGTTTCAACTTCTTGCGATTTTGTTTGTTTAGGTGTCTGTTCCCTTCCCAGAATGTGAACCCCTCGATGTCCTCGCCAGCACAATCCCTGGCACACAGCAGATGCCTGACAAACGCTTACAGAATCAACGCGTGTGCAAATGTCTCACGATAACCATGGTTTCATGGCGAAAACAATGGCGGGACACAAGAATAGGTGCGTCCCAAAGAGTTTAGATGATGCCAAAGCCAGTCTAATGGAAAATTAAGCCAGCAAGCACGCCTGTGCTTGGCTGAATAGGGTTCCCCCCGCCCCCGCCATCAAATTCACATCCGCTCCAAACCTCAGAAGGTGACCTTATTTGGAAATCAGGTTGTTTGCAGATGTAACCCATTCAGATGGAGTATGGTGGGCGTGTAATCTGATATGACGGGTATCTTTATAAGAAGAGGAGAACCCAGACACACAGGGAGGACCGTGTGTGACAAGAGAGGCAGAGGTGGGAGGGATACGTCTACAAGCCAAGGGATGCCAAGCCTTGCCAGCGACACCAGAAGCTGGGAGAGAGTACAATCTCCATTGTGAAGGCCACCTAGTGTGGGGCGCTTTGCTTTGGCAGCCCTGGGGGTCGACACTCCACTCGAGCCTGAGATCCGGCAATGTCTAAGAGGAGGTGATGGGACGCCAATGAGTCTTTGCACCTCTTCGCCCTGGGCAACAAGGGGTTTCACAAAACAGATGATCTGCGTGAAATGTATGGTGTTAGCTCCCGCTTCCTTCTTCCTTTCCACAAAAGCCTCTAGGGCAACAATCGTGCTTGAGAACGCACGTAACAGAAGCCACCACGTCAGGGGTTGAGCAAGTGGCAAATAAACACAATGGCAAAGATTGGGGGTCAAGGCCGGAGTGACTTCTTTTCTTTTCCTCTTGTGATTGATCTCTCAGACAATCCGGTCCTTTAAACAGTCTTGAGATTCTAAGTGATCTGCAGGACCGTTTTAGCTCCAAACACATGCTCAGAAAAGGGATGAGAGGTGGGGGAAGGGCACCAGGTCAGGGGCAGGACTGGGGAGGGGGTGGGGATGACCCCTAGAACTGCACAGGAGAGGAGACACCCAGGACTGCTCCCTGGCCCATCTCTCAGCTCTCTGTTGGTGTCTACCCGCTGATGTTTGTCTGTTTGGGAACAAATGCCACACTGTTATGTTGTTGTTTTTTAAAACATTTATTTATTTTTGAGAGACAGAGCATGAGCAGGGGAGGGGCAGAGAGGAGGGAGACACAGAATCGGAGGCAGGCTGCAGGCTCCAAGCTGTCAGCACAGAGCCCGACGTGGGGCTGAAACCCACTGACCATGAGATCATGACTTGAACCAAAGTCAGACCCCCAACCGACTGAGCCACCCAGGCGCCCCCCACACTGGGTTTTTACAAATTGCTTTTGGCTTTGCGTGTGCATGAATACATGATAGGGCAAGATCTGCCCCTTATATTCTGTTTCTAAAGGTGACAACATTAAGCCAAGGAAGAAAATGACCCTGTAGGATTTCTGTTTGAGTCCAAAAATCTCTGGTGGTGCTTTGGCTATTTGTGTACTTTTATTCCCTCAAGCACATGCTTTCAGTAACGTTTTATACAGGGGAAAACCCACCTTCAATTTTGACTTTAAACCTGTTAGGTTGTAGTTATTTGGTTTTTATTCCTGATAAATGTATTTAAAGTGATGAATGTCTCTTTGGATATTGTTTAAGATATGTCTCAAAATTCTTGACATGAACTTGAATTAACAGATTCGTTCGGAGAGAAACGATGTCTCTACAACATTAAATTATCCTCTATGAGAGGATGGAGTTCCTTTTCATTTACCTAGATGTCTTTTATTAAAGTTTGATCCTCAGAAATATTCTACAGTGTTCTTGGCTAATTCCTAAATACTCATCAATGTTTCGATGCTTTTGTGAATGGTTTCTTCTTTCTTTTTCTTTTTTTTGAATTTTTTTAATGTTTATTTATTTTTGAGAGAGAGACAGAGACAGAGCACGAGTAGGGGAGGGGCAGAGAGAGAGAAAGACACAGAATCCGAAGCAGGCTCCAGGCTCCGAGCTGTCAGCACAGAGCCCAACGTGGAGCTCGAACGCACGAACGGGGAGATCGTGACCTGAGCTGAAGTCGGTCGCTTAACCCACTGAGCCACCCAGGAACACTTACAAAGATAAGGGATTTTAAAGCTGGCCTTTTGCTGTTAATTCCTAATTGTGTCGCCTGGTGGTTGGAGAACACAGTATGTAAATATTTGTTTCTTGGAATTTCCTGTGTGTTCAAACGCATTCATGTTTTTGCAAAGGCGTTAGAAGTGGTTGGAAAGGACATGTGTTCTTTGTTTATGTGGCACTGTAATGTGTAATAATGTTGGTAATGATATATGTGATATTTGGTTATTATTATTACCATATACGTAACTATTACCATATATGTAGCAATTCAAGCTCATTCATGGTATTGGGAAAGTCTTTGGTATTTCTATTTATCATTATCATTTAAAAATTTTGCCTGCTGAACATATCGCTTTAGGGGAAGGGGTGTTGGCCTCTCCAGTCTACTGCGTTGCCTGTTTCTAGGCCATTCCTTCCACTGTCACACCTCTGATTGAGACTCTTTAACGCACGTGTTTCTGAGAGATAGGTCTCTTTATTCCATCGTGCCCTTTACAAATACACAAATATAAAACACGCGTCTTTGCTCGTTAGCATATACTTTTTGCTTTAAATTTTATTTTATCAGATAACTGACATTCCTACCTTTTGCTTTCTCCGGGCTTTACTTAAGCGGTTCGTCTCCTTCCACCCTTGGATTTTTCAAGCTGTGTGTGTGTCCTTTCCTTCCAAGGCTCTCTTGCTGACAACAGTCTGTTGCAAATGCCAAGGGCTGGGCCCACAGGCGTGTGGGCCCGATTACTTTACGGAGGGCCGGGGACTAACTCCAGAAGACCCGAGCACACAGGCCTTGGGTCTCATGCCTACGGCCACCAGCGTCTCCGTGCGCCCTCTGCTCAGGGGCCGGCAGCAGACGGTCCCTTGGGTTGAAATCCATCAGCCCTGGTGGCCTGGAGGCAGGGATGGAGGCGGGACCCCCCCCCCAGAGAGGCTGGGAGCTCTCCCTATACCCCTTCTTATCAGCCCCCACCCCCATCCCCACCCAGCAGGCTTCCCCCCCCCTCCATCCCCATGGTGCCCTACTGTATATGCATGAGCAGAAGATGGCCTCTGGGGAGTAGCCCCCAGCTCGTTTATTTCTTCCCTGCAGATGGAGACACTGTATTTTGAAAGCTCCCTGCTGCCAGACTCGAAATTTTACACCCCAACTATTTACAAAGGAACCCAAAGAAGAAAATTCAGAACCTGCGTCCTTTGCGTGGGAAACGACCCCCGGCAGCTGCGACAGAGCCGTAGCTAGAAGGTTGTAAGCCGCCACCCACCTTCAGTGTTCTCTGACCTAGACCTTGTGAACCCTGCTCCCTGGAGTTCCCCGCCGTCCTTCCCTTCTGAGAAGCACCCCAGGGGGACTTTCCTCCCCTGCAAACCTGTGCTCCTGCCACCTTGTGGTCATGTCTTTTTCCCGGCTCAGCCCTCAAAGCCCTCCCCACCCCCGACCCTGGCCCCCCAACACCCGCGTACTGGGGAACCAGTGGTCAAAGGCAGGACCTGCCAGTTTCTTCAGGTAAGTGTCAGGTAGTGAGTGTGAGGCCAGAACTTAAGACACTGGGGTCTGGCTGTGCCTCTGACCACCTTCCACCCCAGGCGGACACTTAGCCTTGGTCCCCAGAACGAGTTCAAGGCAACATCCGTCCCCCAGCGGCCCCCTCTGGCTTCCCTTGGTGGCGTCAGAAACATGGTTTACTTCTTTGCTTATTCTCCTGCTTTTGCCAAGAAATAATTTTTTTTTCTATTATCAAAGTAACGCTCAAGTTTTTTGTTGGTTTTCTTTTTCTTTTTGAGTTTGGAAACTCAAAGGAAAAAGCGTAGGAAAGAAAAAAATTAAGAACATTTTCATTAGCAAAGACAAGCCCAGCTAATAGTTGGGTGAGTTTCCTTCAAGTCTTTTTTTTCTATCTTAACAGTTTCTATCTTTCTATCTTACCAGATCTGCGTATCTCACGGTCCTTAAGACCCTGCGGTACCTTCAAAAGTGTGCAAAATGGCATTCAAGTCCATTTCCTCCTGTTTACAGAGAGATTGCCTGCTCATCCCAGAAAAGCTGCTTCTTGGTTTATGGGTTGTGCTCAGCTAACAACAACAACAAAAAGTATCCAAAGATTCAGGCCCATCGTCATGAGTGTGGAAGATGCGGAAAACCTCCACTCAAGTTTTTGGCACTGAAGATGCCCATTATGTTGTTCTGATCGTCTCTGCTGCATGTGGAGAGAGAAGAAAAAGCCTTTTGTTCAGCTCTTCTCAGCCCACGACCACACAGAGCCTAGCTATTATTCGCAAGTGCCACACAGAAAGGCAAAGGTTCCACCAGTCAGGAAGAACGAGGGTCCCGCCAGCAACTGGCAAAATCATAAAACGCATCCGCGTGTGCAGGGAAAGCCACGCCCGCTACGAAGATATCAGCCGCCTGGAATTTTGTGGGAGCCTGGGGTGCCCGCACCTTCCTTGCGATGGGGCCGGAGGCGGTGTACGGGTTCATGAGACCCGACTGCGCACAAATCTCACCAGCTCCGCATTCCGTGATTTCACGTTGGTGGCTTGAAACTGGCTATCGTGGTAGTATTTATTTCATTTGCCAAAAACTTGGCTCGTGCCACAAATCAGGGGTTTCGCCCCAGCCCGAACTCCAAAAAGCTGATCATTGATAAGCACAGCACTCTGAGATTCTGAAACAACACAACAAATCACGTGCGAAGGACCAGTAGTCCCATGTCCTGCATGTACGGACCATAACTCTTGAGGGGCACTGTGCCACGAAGGCCCCCCCCCCACTTCCTGCTCTGTGGTTTTCTGAGTTCGGGGTGGAGAGAGAGATGGGGTGGGGTGGAGCAGGCTGACTTCCTCAACCAGGGGCTCCTTGCAGCAAAATGTTGCCAAATTACCGTCTTAGTGGAGGAAAGCATTTCTTTCTTCTTTGCTGTATCTCTCCCATGTTTTCATCGACTCACGTGTTTCTGGCACCTATCAGGGACCAATCCCCGTTCTCCAGACCTGGGATGCAGCGGTCGGCCAGACGGACAAGGTCCCTGCCTTCATACAGCGTATGTCCTGCAGAGAGGAACCGTCGACAAACACACATATAAGTAAACAGGAGAGCAAAAGACAGCATAAGCGCTCTGCTAAAAATAAAACCAAGTGAGATAACAGAGAGAGCGCGAGAAGGCAGGTTGGCTCAGGAGGGCAACCATGGATGAGGAAAGATGGCAAGAGGTTCAGTGTAAGAACCAATGACACCGGGGACGCCTGGGTGGCTCAGTCGGTTAAGCATCGGACTCTCGATTTCGGCTCCGGTCATGATCTCACGGTTCGTGAGTTCGAGCCCCACGTTGGGCTCTACGCTGATGGTGCGGAGCCTGCTTGGGATTCTCTGTCTCCCCCCTCTCTCTGCCCCTCCCCTGCTCACTCCTTCTATCTCTCTCTCTCAAAACACATAACTAAATATAAAAAGATAAATCACTCAAATGCACATTTGTTGTAAAAAATAGAGGAAAGTACCAGAATCTAAAAATTACTCCTAGAAGCAATCAACATCATAAAGTACTCTTTCAATCTTTCATGACATTTAGACGCTATGTGTTTTCTCAGCTTTATCGAGATATAAGTGATATGTAACATTGTGTGAGTTTAGGGTGTACATGGTATAGTATTTTTTTCAAATATTTGATTCAAGGACAAATGTATGCGAGCACATAGAAAATAGTCTGAAATAATACACATTTACTAATCTCTGGAGAAAGGGGTTGAAGTTCGCATGTTACGATAATGTAACGATACACTACTGGGTTGATTTTGTTTTTTAAATAATTTCAGAAAAGCAAGCAAGATAGAAGCAAACTTGAACGAATAAATTAGAAAGTAAACGTAATATTTGGAGCGTATCCACAAGGTCATTCCCCAAGGTCTATCTATTCCAAATGCCTCATCTGCTTGGCTTATTTTTTGACCTATTGGACAAAATCTGTTCTTTTTTTTTTTTTAATTTATTTATTTTGAGAGACAGAGAACAGGGGAGGGGCAGAGAGAGGGGGGAGAGAAAGAGAAAATCCCAAGCAGGCTCCGCCCTGTCAGCCCAGGGCCCAATGTGGGGCTCGACCCCATGAACTGTGAGATCGTGACCTGAGCTGAAGTCGGACGCTTAACCGACTGAGCCACCCAGGCGCCCCGGACCGAATCTCTCCTTGTTCTCCTTCAAACCCCCCAGTGTAGCTCTTTCCCCAAGGCTCTTACCACCTTCTGCTTTAGCTACCCTCACACTTGTGTCTCCTTCGCTAGACTGCCAGTTTCTGGACAGTAAGCCTGTGTCGCCCTTGACTTATTCATGGCATAATACCCCTCATACCCAAGCACAGTGCCTGCACACAGAGGATATGACTTCATTATTTATTGAATTGGATTTTGAAGCAGTCCTGCACGGAATCCACTAATCATTATTGATTTTCTCCTCTCCATAAATATTCTTTTCATTCCAGGACTATAATCAATACCACTTTCCAGGGCAAATTTGTGCGTCTCTGACTGATGAGCTCAGCCAGTTGGAACTCTGTGTTAACAAAACCATGCTGGTTACACTCGCCCTCTGGTCGCTGGCCACAAACTACACACCCCTGTTTCCAGCCAGCTGTTGCCAAAATGCCAGCTGTGTGTAACAGGAAAATATCAGATGGGAAAGCTGGAGACACTGGTCCCCGACTGTCACCATTGCTCTGGGTAAAGAGATATATTTACCAGCCATGCTCTATCGGGATCATTTCTGCTCTCGCCTGCTTTTCTCATTGGACTGCAAACCTCATTCATCCTTGTGTCTGCCTCAGTGCCCAGTGTTACTTAGTGTATGTGTTCAATAAGTGATCATTGAATTGAATTTTACCAAGAAAGAGTGCTCATGGTGCATTATTGCAAAGCATAGAGGCCAAGTGGAAAAGCAGCCAAGGAACTTATGTTTTCACGTGCTCTCTGTGTTACAGGGGCTGTTAGTAAGTTTTTGAATCTTTACTCTCTTTAGCCTGGTGACGGCCTGGTAAACGATTCCATCACTTAGTCGTAAGAAGGGAAGATGAGGCAAAAAAGGGATAAGTTCAAGGACACCTATGTAATAAAGGGTTGAGGTGATATTTAAGCTAATTTAGAATCTAAGCCTGTAAAAGTTATTGTCATGATCTAAAAACAGTTAGATTTAGGGGCGCCTGGGTGGCGCAGTCGGTTAAGCGTCCTACTTCAGCCAGGTCACGATCTCGCGGTCCGTGAGTTCGAGCCCCGCGTCGGGCTCTGGGCTGATGGCTCGGAGCCTGGAGCCTGTTTCCGATTCTGTGTCTCCCTCTCTCTCTGCCCCTCCCCCATTCATGCTCTGTCTCTCTCTGTCCCAAAAATAAATAAACGTTGAAAAAAAAATTAAAAAAAAAAAAAAGTTAGATTTCTAAATCCAGCTAATCTTAGCTTAGAGCAACATATCCGTACTGTCAGTGGCCCAAAATACCATAGTGGAGTCAATGCATCATGTGCAAGGTCTTAAAAACCATCAACTGCCTATGAGGTCATTGGATTTGAATCGTGCTGTAATTCACTTTGGGTTTAACTATCGCCTGAAATTACAAGACTATAAAATTGAGAGGGTTTATATCAGTAAGATAGAAAAGGCAGGCCCAAGGAGGGACAGGGCTATCTTTAAGACCATCTTAATTAAGTGGTATTGAAATATGGATTGCTTCCTTCACAAAATTTAGCAAAACCAAATATGGAAGGATGACTTATGTTTGACTTTATGTTGGTTTCAATATAGGAATGTGACATGATCCATGTAGAGGGAAGATCTTGAAAATTAACTTGACCTCCAGACCCAGATACCCAACAACCCACTTTGTATTCCTTCCAATTCCCTCCAGTTGCCACAGACATCTTAAATCAAAAAAACATATGTACCATCTTTCCTGAGAAATCTGGCATAGTAGTCAGAATAAAGGGTTCCCAAAAGGTGGCCACATCTTAATGCAAACCTGTGAACTTTAGCCCACATGGCGACAGGAACTTTGCAGATGTCATTCTGTTGAGGGTCATGAGATGGGAGATTATCCTGGATTATTGGGGTGGGTCAGACATAGTCACGAGGTCCTTATAAGGGCGGGGAGGGCGGGGCGGGCAGGAGGGTCAGAGCCAGAGAAGAAGATGAGACAACAGAAGCAGAAGCTAGAGGGAAGTAGAGTCACATGCCAGGGGTGTGGTGGTCCCTAGAGACTGGAAGTAACTAAGAAATGGATTCTCTTCTCACACCTGTCAGAATGACTAACATGAACAACTCAGGCAACAGCAGGTGTTGGCGAGGACGCGGAGAAAGAGGATCTTTTTTGCATTGTTGGTGGGAATGCAAACTGGTGCAGCTGCTCTGGAAAACAGTATGGAGTTTCCTCAATAAATTAAAAATAGAACTACCCTAGGACCCAGCCATTGCACTACTAGGCATTTATCGAAGGGATGCAGGTGTGCTGTTTCGAAGGGACACATGCACCCCCATGTTTATAGCAGCATGATCAACAATAGCCAAAGTATAGAAAGAGCCCAAATGTCCACCGATGGATGAATGGATAAAGAAGGTGTGGTGTATATATACAATGGAGTATTACTCGGCAATCGAAAAGAATGAAATCTTGCCATTTGCAACTACGTGGATGGAACTGGAGGGTATTATGCTGAGTGAAATTAGTCAGAGAAAGACAAATATATGGCTTCATTCACATGAGGACTTTAAGAGACAAAACAGATGAACACAAGGGAAGGGAAGCAAAAATAATATAAAAACAAGGAGGGAGACAAAACAGAAGAGACTCATAAATATGGAGAACAAACTGAGGGGGGGGTGGGAGGGGGGATGAGCTAAATGCTTAAGGGGCATTAAGGAATCTGCTCCTGAAATCATTGTTGCACTACGTGCTAACTCCCTTGGATGTAAACTTTTTAAAAATTAATTAATTAATAATAAAAAGAGAAAGAAATGCATTCTCTAGAGCTTCCGGAAGGCATTGCAGCCCTAGCGTCCTATTTTAGACTTCTGACCTTCAGGACTCCAAGAGAATAAATTTGTGTTGCTTTCAGCCACTCCGTTTGTGGTGCTTCGTTTCAGCGGCCACAGGAAACCAACACATCTGTCATCTCCGCAGATGAGTCACAAGACCTGTAGGTAATAGATGAGTCATTCAAAACGGGTAACTGAGGACAGTTTAGCAAAGGAGCCAATTTCAAGATGCGGGCACAGTTGAAGAAAACCGAGGAAGGAAGGTGATGCGTCTGTGCGTGGGTGACATCGGGCAGCCGTTACTCCGTGGGACCAAAGGGGAGCCCAGAGAGGGCGGCGGGGAGGGCTTGCAGGTTGGGACAGGGGGAGCCAGTGAATAAATGTCCTCACCGCTCCCTCCTCCAGCCCCCTGATCTCTGTTGAGGCTGCCCGAGGGCCCAGCCCAGCCACAAGCCATGGGGCCCAACTGATCCATCCTTAAAGATGGGTCCTACTGGGCACAGAATAGAAAGTGTAATCAATCAGCTTTCTCCTACATCCTGGATCTCGGGGGATAGTGGAGCCATCCCCTGGCAACCTGGAGTCACCTCGGCCTCTCCCTCACGCTCCCCCATCTCCGCCTAGATTCAGCTCTCTGGGGCAGTGGAAACTCTCTGGACTTCTCCTGTCTCCCAGTCACCTCTCCATTATATCCTCCGCTCAGCTAACCCCCGGCACGAATGGACAATTATCATTCTCCTCCTGCATTTCTGTATATCGTCCCTGCATTATCCCTTTAACTTTCATAAAGGTTTTTTTTTTTAAGTGATAAAATAATAAAAGTAGCATCTTACGGTAAACCCAGTCATTTGCTTATTTTGCATCAATTTCTGTTTTCTCTACTGCACTAGTTAATACTTATGAAGCCTCTCATAAATATACGAACGTACGTGCACGGATTCCTAGGAACATACCCATAAGCGGCCGATCTAGTTACTTTATTGTCACCGCTGCATGGAATCTCGCTGTGATTTGCGAGGGGTGGACTGTACCAAGATGTCCTTGGACGAGAGCGGTTTGACTTCTCAAAGCATTGAAAAAAGAAAAACAGAAAAAAAGCCAAGCATCTCCTTAATCTCTTGCAACCAGAAGCAAAAGGAAGAAGAAAACCATTAAACAGCGGGGGAACAAGTCGTCTGGTCACCGCACATCTTCACTTTGCGCACAACTCCACTGCACTTCTAAGATTTTACTTTGCCGCCAAAGAGGCACTATAATTCTTCACTTGAGAAAACTCACATTTATCCCCACTGTTTGGGAGCTTTATGGGGTGATGAATCTGAGATAGGGAAGCACAAGATAGCAGCAAATTAACTAGTTATGTCGCCAGAATGCAGAGAACTTTGAACAACACGGCAAAGGCAAGCAAGATAATTCTATGAGGAAACTAAACTGAATTTATCGGCCTCTGGCCTCACTTCGCCCAAGAGCACCGCAGTTTAAATGATGTATGCTTCTTTCCTGATTGTAAAACAGTATAGTGCATGGTAGGGATTTGAGAAAATATATAAGAGTATTAAAGTAAAAAATGCTCTCCAGAAATCCAGTATTATATAATCCTTTCCAATTTTTTTTTTCTTTTGATAAACATCTCTGGTGGGGGGAGAGGGCTCCTTCTGTCTGTTATAATTTTGTTTCATTCAGGTCTTTCCACCCGGCGTGGTGATGAGTGCGTTCTCCTGTTAACGACAACAAAACGTACATAATTTTAAGTCAATGGGGATATGAGAAATGGCTTCTTATAAATAAAGTTGGGACAACTTAGTAACTAGTTGGAAAAGAAAGAAGATTGAATCAGTTCTTGAGCGCGTTTGAATTCAATTACTCCCAAATAAATTCCAGATCATAAAAATTTTAAGTATTAAATTTGTAAAACGCAAAAACACTAAGATACTGCTTTAGGGAATATATGTGATTTTGAAGTGGGGAAGCATTTTCTAAGCAGAAGACCAAAACCTTCGTTTTTTTAAAAAATGTTTATTTATTTATTTTGAGAGAGAAAGTGAGCAGGGGAGGAGCAGAGAGAGAGGGAGACAAAATCCCAGGCAGGCTCAGCGCTGTCAGCACAGAGCCTGACACGGGGCTCGATCTCAAGAACCATGAGATAGATCATGACCTGAGCCGAAATCGAGAGTCGCATACTTAACCGACTGAGCTACCCAGGCACCCCAAAACCAATACCTTTCAACAAGGAATGAAATGTAACTATAGAAACATTACCTTCTTTGTGAGAAGAAATCATGAACCAAGTTGGAAAAACATGACAAAAGGGGATAAATGTTTGCAACCAATCTGGCAGATAATGGGTTATATATGCAAAGATCATTTAGAATAAAAATCAGTTACATGACTTAATGGGTCAGTGACGAAAGGATAACTACAAATTCAATATTTTCACATTGGCACCTGTAGTACCTTATTTTTAGGATTAACATATATCTTTTAAAAGCTTGTAAAATACTCTCAAAACACATAAATATACTTAAAATTTTTAAGGGGTGCCCAGTGGCTCAGTTGGTTAAGCGTCTGACTCTTGACTTCAGCTCAGGTCATGATCTCACAGTCTGTGGGATCGATCTCCATGTCGGGCTCTGCACTGACATTATGAAACCTGCTAGGGACTCTCTCTCTCTCTCTCTCTCTCTCTCTGTCTCTGTCTCTCTCTTCCCCACCCCTGCCTCCGCCCCATCCCTCCCCCGCTCAGGCACTATCTTTCCCTTTCTCTCAAAATAAATTGGAAAAAAATTTTTAATTAAAAATTGGGGTGCCTGGGTGGCTTGGTCGGTTAAGTGTCCGACTTCGGCTCAGGTCATGATCTCACGGTCCGTGAGTTCGAGCCCCGCGTCGGGCTCTGTGCTGACAGCTCAGAGCCTGGAGCCTGTTTCAGATCCTGTGTCTCCCTCTCTCTCTGCCCCTCCCCTGTTCATGCTCTGTCTCTCTCTGTCTCAAAAATAAATAAACGTTAAAAAAAAATTAAAAAAAAATAAATCATAAAAGCTTGTAAAATAGCACTATAATCATACTTTGAAGTATTTTTCAGCGGAGCTGGTGGACCAAATGGCACAAACGTTTTCTGACTCCCCTATTTCCTTACGTTTCGTACCACAAAATACGAACTTCATGAAATAAAGCAGAAGAGAACAAGACCCCTATTTGGCAAATATCGTTCCTCTCTTTGGCGATTCATTGGTTGATAGTCTTGCTTTGCGAAGCAGTGCGTTTTACGAAATTTATGGGCAATTTTATGAGAAACGAGACTCGGTCACCTGGCCTTCATCTTAACGAGGAAACCCAAACACTCACGTGGGAATCAGGCCACCCTGAGCTCCTGGTTCCCGTTCACCACTTCCGGAGAACAAACGTAACTTTGGGCCGTTTATTTAACCTCCCAAGCCTCCGTTTATTGACCGTAAAGAGGGATTCAAATGCCCCCCAAAGAGCGATGTAAAATAAACATTTTGGAGCGGGCTATTAACATGTACGAAGGGCCTGCTGACTATCTGGCAGATTCTGCTCCTTTGCTTTTTGTTGACAATTGAATAACCATTGGCTTAGGAAACTGTTGCCAAAGAGGGAGAGCAAAGGGGCTGGGAGCTCTGCCGGACAGAAGAAGAATCAATAAATCGACGACAGCACATTACTGTGTGCTTTTCAGAGCGAGCTCCATCCGCTGGTCTCCTCTCTAAAGCCCAGGGGAGTGAGCTTCTGCTGGAGAAAGGGTTTGGGAAGGCATAAAGAAGGTAGCTTGGGGGGGTGCCTGGGGGGCTCAGTCGGTTAAGGCTCAGGTCATGATCTCGCGGTCTGTGAGTTCGAGCCCTGTGTGGGGCTCTGTGCTGACAGCTCAGAGCCTAGAGCCTGCTTCGGATTCTGTGTTTCCCTCTCTCTCTGTCTGCCCCTCCCCCGCTCATGCTCTGTCTCTGTCTCTGTCAAAAATAAAATAAACATAAAAAAAAAAAAAAAAAAAGAAGGTAGCTTGGAGACCTGCAGGTTGCCAGGCTCATCCTTGCGCAAGGCTAGAAGTCACTGTCTCTACCGCAGAGGTTCTCAGCTGGGGTGATTCTACCACCCAGACAGCAGTTTTGGTGGCCACCGATGCCCGGGGCGGGGGGCGGGGGGGTGCTAATCCTGGCATCTGGGGGTGGAGGCCAGGGGTATCCCGAAACGCCCTACCCCGCACGGGGCGGCCCTCACCCCCAGGAATTACCTTGTCCCAATTGTCCGTAGTGTCAAGGCTGAGGAACTTTGCTCGAAATTGATGTATTCTGACATTTAATTCTATTTTTCTCCATTTATCAGCATCTCCGTAACCTCCAAAGTTAGAGACCCATATTAACAACTTCACAACTTGGACTACATGTCAAGATTGACCATATTTTTTCCAGTTGGTTAGAACAATTCAGGTCTTCACTGACGCTGGTTTTTTTTTTTTTGTTTTTTGTTTTTGTTTTAATTTAGAGGTTAAAGAAAAACCAAGTGAAAAAAAATCCTGCATGTTGCTTTGGCTAATAAAAGGAATCTGCTTAGAGATACCACCAGTACATAAATACTGCTTATCAGTGGGGCACGCGGGTGGCTCAGCCAGTTGAGCGTCCGACTTCTGCTCAGGTCACGATTTCACAGTTTGTGGGATTGAGCCCCACTTCGGACTCTGTGCTGATGGCTCAGAGCCTGGAGCCTGCTTTGGATTCTGTGTCTCCCTCTCTCTCTGCCCCTTCCCCACTTGCACTCTGTCTCTCTCTCAGAAATAAATAAACGTTAAAAAAATTATAAATAAATAAATACATACATACCTATATACGTACATACTGCTTATCAAAAACCATAGAATTTGGACAAAGCCATCCCCAGATGAAAATTCTATGTCTTGAAAGCTTCTGTTACTTAGCAAAAAAGAGAAAACAGTCAATAAACCAAAGATTTATCCTAAGAATCTACAAAAGGAGTAGGGGAAGCAAAACTCCAAGGGAAAAAATAATGAGGACAAAACCAAAAACCCATGAATTACAAAAAACAAACAAACAAAAAAAAACCAACAATGAAAGTATTAAATTAATCCAAAAATGAATTATTTGAAAAGGCCATGGTGTATACCAATTTCTCACACTGGGGTGATCCCAAAAGCCTCTGGCACTTGATAAAATGAAATTTCCAGGTCCTTCTACCTCCCCAAATTCAAATTCAGGATTTGGGAGGAGAGGCCCTGAACTCTGTGTTCCAAACACGCTTTCCAGGAGATTCTTATAAAAGGGCAACTTCAGGGGCACCTGGGTGGCTCAGTCGGTTGAGCGGCCGACTTCAGCTCAGGTCATGATCTCGTGGTCTGTGAGTTCAAGCCCACGTCTCAGAGCCTGGAGCCTGCTTCGGATTCCGTGTCTCCTTCTCTCTCTGCCCCTCCTCCGCTCATGCTCTGTCTCTCTCTCTCTCTCTCTCTCTCTCTCTGTCAAAAATAAATAAACATTAAAAAAATTAAAAGGGCAACTTCAGGAAACCCTGACAGTAGTCAGTCTTCAACAAAGTTAATCGAGGTACGAGGAGCAGTCGTTCGGATTGAGAAGCTTATGAACGTAAGAGGAACCAGACCCACACTTATGGAGAAGAGTTAGAAAGTATGAAAGAAGGTAGTGTCATCTGTTAGAGAAAATCCTTCCATCACGGCTCTGTCCTTCACTGGTATTTCCATTCTGATGGCAGATATCCTAATGTCCTGAGTTTGTCCTCTGTGCCACTCGTTTATCTCTCCGAGTCCCTCACGTATTTCTTTATCTGGAGAACTCTGTTCCTGTCGTTCATCTCTGCAGACTTTTCCTTTGAGAATCTCGGAGCATCTGCTCTGGACTTCTCTGCTTCCACTGACTTCTTCCCTGTTGCTTCACGGGTTGTACTTTTTCAGTAGCAAAACTTCTCCCCTGCTCACAGGTCATGCTCTGGTCAGATGCGCTCCCCACCGAGAACACGGACAGGAGAACCTCCAAGGCCTCCTTTCGGGTCAGTCGCCTATTCCACCCCCAGGAATTTAGGGTCAGGGTGAGGGTGAGGTGACGTCTGCCCTCTGTCCCTAGATTGATCCCTCTTGCAGCCATCACCTTTTCCCAAGAATCCACTAGTCTTTCCCGGCTTGCTCGTCATGTGGAGGGGTTTCTGACTGTATCTGAGGGCAGAGCACACTTCTAGAAGCAATGGGGAGACGACGTAGCGTGCGGCTCAAGGAGTCTAAGGCCAGATGAGGGAGAGAGGAAAGCCGTGGCCGACCATGCCTCTTACTTTCGTAGATCAGAGGTCACGTCGTCCGTGAGGGGGCTTTCTGGCTGGGCCAAAGACTTTCTTTGCTGCGGATGGCTGGGTTGCTGGTCACGTCTCCAGATGTCGTGCATCTTGTTAGCAGCTGGAGATTAACAGTGCCCATGGCGTCAGGGGGTGTCTCCCTGTGCGTGGGGACGTTGTTGTGACATTGCTGTGACGACGGCCTTCAGTGGCTGTCTCTCTGTTACGGATCTTCCCAGGACGGGTGGGACACACATGCCTTCCATCTGATATCCCGCTGCATGACGTTTTGCAGAGATCCTATGAAGTTCCTGGCCTGCTTTCGAAAGGCGCCGTTCCTTCCGAACGTATTCTCTTTGCTCTTGAATTACTTTCTTGATTGAAAATTGAGAATGGAGTCGGGGGAGGACGCACATTTTCCAGTCACCATTTTAACTGAAACGTTCGTAGCGTTCGACTAAAAAGGAAATTTCTTCTTTCTTGCTAAATGTAGAACCGAAGAAGGGAGGCATGGCCCCAACGGCTTTCTAAGGTGAGGGACAGCAGGTGTCAAGGAAGCCGGTTCTGAAGGGCCCCGAGCCTCCACCCAGGGAAGCAGTGTCTAGAGCTGTTGGGAGCCCAAGACCAACGTAGCCCTGACCCCGGGGACATCGCCTCCCTTGTCACCCGCCTCCCAGCCATCTTCCCGCCTTTTCGACAGCAGTAGGGGGGGGGAGATCATCTTTTCACAGTTAGCTCCTAGACATCAGACAGCTCCTTACTACCGTTTCATTTTAGAAGGTTGAGATCCGATTTTCACAGGAAACTCATTCCAGAGTCTCTCCCTTTCCCTTCGGATCCAATTTGGAAACAAAGATGCACGTGGCATCTCCAAAAAAAAAAAAAAAAAAAAAAAAAAAAA
>NW_024412433.1:6212228-6238632 GCF_014898765.1 Herpailurus yagouaroundi
AAAAAAAAAAAAAAAAAAAAAAAAAAAAAAACCCTGAAAATAGTTCAAACTAAGGAGCAGGAGAAAGTGAAGCCTCAGCCATTTGTCAAAAGCCCCATTAAGCCCATTATTTTCTGAAAGGAAATCTTTCGGCAGCATTTTGTCAGTTCCAAATTTAGAGGCGCTCATTGAGGATGTGAAAGTGGGAACGAAGAGGCTAATCGAGGCGCCACTCGTGCTATTTTTCGACTAAGCCGTGTGTCCTCATCAGGGGGAATGCAAAATTCATTAGGAGAGGAAGTCTCGTCGGCTGAAACGTCCCCTTCTGTTGCCATTAGCATCGGGGCCTCTCAGGATCACCCGATGACCCCAGCAGCCCCAGAACCCCTCACAGCTCCACAGCTGGATCCTGAGCACAATTGGGGGCCATCCCTGGCCTTCCCAGCTGGGGCTCTAAGGAGTCCCTGATCAGGGCACCTCTTTCCCCTCTCCAACCCTAGGCTCTCTTCTCAATTCCTGAAAGGGAAAGATAAGGAGTGAGGCCTTTAGAAATCCACAAGCCTGGGTGTTTATCTTCCTCCTGACTTGGACAAGCCCCTCCCTTCTGCTACTTCTGATTCCTTGGCCTCTGATGCAAATAGCCCCTCCAGCAACGGGGCTGGTGTTTGCAAGCAAGGGGCCTTGAAGTCGGAGCACCTGGCTTTGAACACCTGCTCCATGACTCCCTCGTCGTATGACCCTAGAAAAGATCATTGACTTCCCTAAGCCTCAGAATGATCAACACTCTTACCCAACGGGGCAACTGTGAGGACCAGAGAGGATCATATTCATGGAACATTGTACGGATCGAGTAGTCTCCTTCAAAACTCTGGGTCTACCTTGAGTCTGTGACGGTGACCTTATTTGGACATAGAGCCTTCACAGGTGAAATCAAGTAAAGATGAGGTCACACTGGTTTCAGGTGGACCCTAAGCCAATGACTGGTGCCCTAATAAGAAGAGGAAAATTGGGATACACACAGAGGGAAAGAGAGACCATCTGATATGATGCGACCATGAGTCATTATCAATAAGGATCAAGCCAAAGGATGCCAAGAATTGCCAAGCACCATCAGAAGCTGGAAGAGGCAGAGGAGGATTCTTTCCTAGATATTTCAGAGGGGGCGTGGCCCTGCTAACACCATGATTTCAGAGTTCTAGCCTCCTGCAAGGGAATCAATTTCTGATGTTTAAGCCAATTTATGGAAATTTATGGTAACCCTAGCAAACAAATGCAGATGCCCTTAGCATAACACCTACCTAGCAAATATGAAGCACACGATCAATATATAGGTGGATTTTATTCGCCTAGCATGTGTCTGAAACATGGGAGGTGCTCAATAAAATGTTTGTGGCATGAAATGAATAAACATTAAACATCTCTTTGAAGTGTACTTTAAGAACATATTTCTAAGTAAAGAAAGCCTTTGCGCATAAAAATGTTTATGCGGATGGCAGAATTATACACAGTCCTTAAAAACATTTGCACAGATTTTAATAACTTTATTGGATATCACTATAATGTAAACTATTTTGATCTCATAAAGTTCTTTAGTGTCGCTGAACGTAAGTTATGCAACGTCTTCATGACGAAACGAAATGAGCTAATGTAACAATGGTATGTTAGTTCATATCAAAGTATGTATTAAAACGCTAGGGTAGTTGTCTACGGGTCATTGGGATCGCTTTTCTTTTCTGTGTGGTTCTTTTCCTTATACACATGCTACAGTGGGTGCGGATTACATTTAAAACAAACAGATTACATTAAAACAAATAGAAACTTTACCTTTAAAAAAACCAACTCAAGTAGAAAAACCAATATATGCATCAGTTACACCATTTGCCTCCCCACCGGTCCTGCTATTTGGAAACTAGACTAATGTGTGCCTCTGCCTGGTAACGGCACGTTCAAAATGAATTTCGAATTCCTTGGGACCAAGCTGCTATCTGCAGCATGAGGAGCAATCACTCGTTGGCTTGAGAAGGCATTGCATCTGGCGGAGAGCTACGGGCTCCTGTGAAATGACTGACCAAGGCTGGCAAGTAGAAGACGTGGGAAATCAATCAGTCAGTAGGTCCCACAGTAATGCTCATGGCATGTCCATTGAGGTACCAGGGAACTGGAGACTGAAAAGAAATTGGACCAGAGCACTCCAGAGTTCGAAGAAGAGTCACTGGTCATCTGATGTAACAGCCGACACAGGGAATAAATCTTCTTAATAAAATAAAGCTAGGTGGGCTCTACGATAGAACGTGGCTTCGGTGGCCTCCAAGGAACTTGGCGTATTCATGCCCTCATGCAGTCCCCTCCCCTTGAATTGGCTCAGGCCCAGTGACCTGCTTCAAGGGGTGGAAGGTGGAGGATGTGATTCCATGTGTTTTGGGCCTAAACCTTAGTGAGGTCTAGTGGCTTCTCTGACCGCCATGCTGTGAGAGGCCAGCCCAGCCGGGTGCGGAAGCCATGCCGAGGAGGATGAGGCTTCCAACCCACAGCCCCAGTGGAACTTCTAGGTGGCCACCAGCACCGGCCTGCCAGCCCGGCGTGAGCCCTGCTCAGATTACAGAACCTCGAGCCAATCGATGAAATGGCGGCTGTTTCCGCCACTGAGGTGTGGGATGGGTTGTGACGCAGCAATGGATAACCAAACGGACGTCCAGTCTCAGCTCAAACACTCCTAGGACCAGGGGACTCCGTGCTTCATAAAGTAATGTGTTCCATTTTTAATAGTAGTAATTGCTAGAAAATTCTTTTCTGTGTTTAACAAAATCTGCCTTCCTGTCTCTCGCAACCTCACAGCCTATCTCTAGGTGGAACAAGTCTACGGCAGCTCTTCTCGAATCTCCAGACACTCGTGACCTTCACCTCCCACCCCTCCAGCCCTCGCCCCCACACGCGCGAGGCACGCACACACATCATCTTTTCCTAGAGGTAAACACCCCCAGCTCCCTTCAAGTCCTGATTCCTTCCTTAAAAGGCTCAAACTCCTATTCGTAAGCTGGATACCACCTGGAGACACATAATTTACATCTATGTCTCAGCTGCACACACAACCACAGAGGAGAGGAGCGGGGCCCTTAGCTCCTCAAGGCAGAGAAAGGTCTGGGGGCCGGAGGCCGAAACCACCCATGGCCCCGGGAACTCAAGCGTTGCCCCGGCTTCAAGATCGATGCTGGCCACGGTGCCACGACAGACGTACCGAGCTCTGAATTCGCAGGGAGACGGCCAAGGGAGGGGATGGATGTGGTACGGAAGGACGTGTGTCCTCTGGCCTCGCTGAGCGAGAGCGTGTGTTCCCACAAGATGCCACCGCAGCCGTTTTTCTGTTCTTTGGGGATGGCATGGGGGGCCGAAGTGGATGCCTCTCATTGCCGCAGGTATTTCATTTTCCCCAAAGGTCGCAGAACGGTGGTTTTGTGCAGGAGGGTGTGCGCGCGGAGGAATGCCTGCTTCGGGAGGCTGGCTTCGCCTCTCCGACCCTGTACCCCCCGCCCCCGCCCCGGCTCTCTCAGAATGAACTGACTTACGAAATCTCTCTGTGAATTAATCTCATCGTTCAGGAAACTGAGATAAACGCTTCACACAATTGGTGGAGGCACCAGCAAGTTCCCCGTGGAACATTCTAGGGGCGCCCCGGGGGGCTCTGACTCTTGGTTTCAGAATGATCTCACGGTTCTTGAGTCCGAGCCTCGCATCGGGCCATGGGCTGGCAGCGCGGAGGCTGCTTGGGATTCTCTCCCTCCCTCTCTCTCTCTCTGCCTCTCCCTTGCTCGAACTCTCTCTCTGTCTCAAAATAAATAAACTTTTTTTTAAATTAAATATTCTATAAATAATAAAGTGTCATACCGATGGAAAGGTCCGAGTGCCCGTGTCTGCATGTTTAATACACTAGACTCTGCAAATTCCAATGACCTTCACCTTTGCTCCACCTTTTCACTATTAAGAACAGCCCTGGGCCTCCTGGGTGGCTTAGCGGATCAGCGTCTCCAGCCAGTATTGCCAAGAAAATACAAGGATAACTCAGTTACATTTGAATTTCACACAAGCCACGGGGAATACTTTTTTAGCATATGTAAGCCCCATGTGGGGCGTTCTGATACGAAAAAATTGTGTCTTGTATATTTGGTTGCCTGAATACACAGCGAATACTTTGTTTGGTGTAAGAATGTCCCAAATACCGTAGGTGACCTTGCCTGGGGACAAGGGCGCCTGGGTGGCTCCGTCAGTTGAGCGTCCGACTTCGGCTCAGGTCATGATCTTGCGGTTCGTGGGTTCGAGCCCCACGTCAGGCTCTGTGCTGACCGCTAGGAGCCTGGAGCCTGCTTTGGATCCTGCGTCTCCCTCTCTCTCTGTTCCTCCCCCACTCGTTCTCTGTCTCTCTCTGTCTCTCAAAAATAAATAAACGTTAAAAAAATTAAAGAAAAAAAGAAAGCGCTGGGGTGGTCAGCTGGGACCTCAGATGTCACCTGTCAGGGAGCGGCTGTGGTTGTGTCGCAGCCATCAGCCTGTCCCTGGAGGATTTGAGGCAGATGTGTCAGGGAGGTGACCTTGGAGGGTGAAAAGGTTGGACTGAGGGAAGCAGGTGTGGAAACGGAGAGGCAGCTGCAGAAGAGGTGTTGGGAATGGGTCACCTGGCGCAGGCAGGGACAGCCCGAGGGTGCTATGTGCACAGACGATGCTGGGGGTGGTGTGGCTGCGGGGAAGGGCCGGCACCGCAGACCCAGGGTCTGGAGGGACAAAGAGAGCGATGGGAGGGGTGGATCTACAGAGGGACCCCGGGAAGGGCACACAGCCTCTGGCCTGTGACCTCCCTGGGTTTCCGAGACCCTGCATTTATCCATCAGTGCAGAGCCAGCAACAAGGTGTGTATAGCTTTCCTCCCAGATTCTTCTTAGCTTCTGACTTACAGGTTCTGGTTCAGGGGACCACAGGGAGAGTCAAAAGAGCAAAATGGTGACATTTGAGGAACAAGAAGGAGGTGAGATAAATCTCAAGGGAGACATCACGTTTCCTCCTCCTCTTATATCCAAACTGTGCAGGATAGTCGTCCCTTGGAAACTGCCAGTGGCCTCGAAGGAAGAAAGGATCCCCATCCTGTTGGGTGTGGACCCCATTCTGTCAATATTTTGGAGGCTCCTACAACTCAGTGTCTCCTTTATCCCAATATCAGCCTCAGGGCTGACTGGTGTCAGCCCATTTGACAGATGGGAAGGCAAAGGCTTGGAAGGGCCGTGTGGCTTGCCTAAGACCCAGCGTTCACAAGCAGCAGAGCCAGGATTCATGATCAGGCCAATGGTGGTACTATACCACGAGGCAGGGATCTACTTTGATGACCCTCTGCTCAGGGATTCAGAAGCTAGAAGTTTCGCTCAAGGCTATCCTTGGACAGTCTCTCCCTTGACTAATCAAAGCCCCAATAGGCCTTCAAGGACCCTAGGCTCCTTTGCCACTTAAAGGCACCTCCACAGAGAAACTCCCATGGACATGGCCAAGGACATAGCCAAGGTCGTAAGAAGGTCACCATGTGGAGTGTTCCTGCATTCCTCACTGGTGACCAAGGTCTGGTCCACAGCTGATCTCATTCCTGGGCAGAGGTGGATGGGTGCACCTTTGGCCCCCTGGGCTTTTATTCTGGACCCTGTCTTGCCCTGTCTTGTCTCCTTCAGTTCTCTCCCCTTCCCTCCTGACAGCCCAGGGTTCCCAAGGTGGACTTCCTCTTGGGTACGCACTATGAGCAGAAGCTAGGGGCTGTAAATGAAAGAAGAAAAATGGGCCCCACGCAGCAGCCTTCAGCCATCGGCACCTGCATTGTTTATGTGGGAGACATGGGGTTTCTTCCTCCCATCCTCACGAAACCCAGTTTTAGTAAGGACCTTGGGGTTCATAAATATGGCGGCAGAACAGAATTCATGGTAGAGCCAAACGAGAGCGCAAAGTCAGGCGTTCCTTCCATGTGCGTGGCTGTCATCTGAGCGACAAAGAGCCGGAGACGTCAAGGAAAAAGAGGAGGAAGCTAGAGAGAATCAGATGCAAACGTAAATAGTTACCCCAAGATAAATGCAGACGCCAGACCGGAAGGCGTAGCGGGCTTCGTGGGGGAAATCATTGCTCAGATCTGAATTAGATAAGACGGATGACAGGTACGTGACTGTATTCTACTCCAATCCTCCCCTGGGACAGAGGCAGAGAAGGCTGGACTTCCCGTCTCCTTCCCTGGTCTTTGGTTTCCTTTGGGCCAACCTCGGTTTTGGGTTATTTTTGTGTTGATCTCGAAATAACTTGTCCATTTTTCCGTCATCCCAGGCCCCTGGCTGTAGTGCCCCTCACCTGGCCAGATGTGGCCGGTCCCCCGGAATGCTGCTGTTCCCTCGAGCTGCCTCCCAGGGCCCACCTGGCCAGACACACATCGCACCCCACCCCACTCTGGACCACCTGTCTTCCTGACCTTGAGCCTGATTTGCTAAGTCTGCTTCCACTCTCTCCTGACACTAGACATACATGTGTGCACGCACACCCACCCACAACATACACAACCCATGCACACACATGTAACACAAAGGGGACACACACACACATACACCCAACACAACACCCATAACACATACAACACACACATACAGCACCCATAATACACACACACACACACACACACACACACACACACACACCATCTTTCTTTGTGTGCTCTAGGATGGTAACCTGACCTGATATCTCATTTCTCCCTTTGCCGAGTTATGACCCTGGAGCCTCGATGACTCACCCAGACTTGTAGATCAGCAGAAATTCCTCAGACTCGTGGGGCTGACTCATCCTGCAACCGTAAGCTTGGTCCTGTCTACAACTGCTGGTGTGGAAAGCTTGCATTCAGGCTCAGCGTGCTGAATAGCAGAGTCGTTCATCCGGAGTGATTTGAGTAGTGTGGATGGAGACCCCCCCCCCCGCCCTAAAGCTGACTACAACTCACCCCACGCTTGTCATCGTGTCTGGACTCGTACCACCGAGAGGCCACTACACCGACAGAGCAACTCTATGTGTGCATGACATAAAGTATATAAAAGAAACTTTAACATGTATGCCTTGGGCTGACCGCACATGGCCTAGATTATTCGTTAGGATCCAGTCTTTCCATCACGTGGTCGGCTAGCCAGCCACGACCTGTTTGTTCGGGCGGGTGCTGGCGGCACGTCCGTGGGGACAGACAGAGGAGGACACCAGTGGGAGTGCAGTTTACTGAACGCGAAGGGCAGTGCACTTTCCTGGCTACGAAGAGCTTTAAAAGTCTAAAACCTTCAGTCTCTCGAGGAATCCACCGGATACGTATCTAGAACTAGGCAATGTCAAGACGTGGTTTTCACTCCACCTGCCTCGTTGTTTGTAAGAGACATTCCCGGGGTTCCAGACAGCACGGGGTGATCCTCGGATGTGTCATCAGGGCTGGGGAAAGGTGCGGAAAGGTCCCTATACTATCAGAATAAGAGAGGGCACAGAACACTGGATTTGGGGCCAGAGGGAACTGGGTTTGAATTCCCTCAGCCTCTCAGGGCTGTGCCATTTTGAATAAGTAACTTCAATATGGAGATAATATGGAGACACTGGAGATAATAACAGCCCACCTCACCGAGTCACTCCACTAACTGACTCCGTGGGGTCCGTCGTCGGCAGCGTTCAGGAAATGGGCCTTCCTGTCACCTGCAGAGGCGGGTCGGCCCCTGTTTCTACTTCAGTCAGTAACTTTTCTGGAATGATTTTAATCAAAAACTCTCCCCGGATGGATCATCTCCGGGAACAGATGTCTCTCTGCTGGTGGGTGGACTGAGCTGGGGGGTTGCAGAGATGTCACGGCCGGGGCCCTGGAAGGCTGGCCTACCCTGTGGCCTCGATGCCTGTCCGCATGGTCTCCCTGCCACGGTTCTTGGGGCTTTCGACTTGGTGACTTGGACCCTGCGAGCAGTGGCTCCAAGACAGGAGACAGAAGCTGCCTTAACCAAGAAACCAGCACTAAGTCCCCTCCTTCGTGTCCTATCAGTCACGGAACACACACGGGCCCCACGGGCCAGAGCACCGAAGACCTCCTTGCATCCATCACCTTCCCACACCTCCCTCAGTCCTCTTAGCTAAATGTCGCCTCTTCGCTGAGCCCTCCTCCCCACTTCGGTCCCCTTTTCCATGCCCCACAGTCCGTAATAAACCCTTCCAGAGTTCGTTTCTGTCCATGAAGTTGTAACCCACTAATCTGGGGTATTTTACCCATTTGCGTGTTTCTTGTTCATCTTTCTGCACTGAAATATAGGCTACTTATGGACATGTAGTTTGGCCCGTGCTGTTCCATACTGTAGCCCGTGGCCACGGTCGTGCCTGGCACACGATAGCCACTCAGCAAACAGTTGTGGGAAAGATCACGGTGCTATGGTAACCAGCTGCCTTCGGTCCATCATCAAATGCCCTTTATCTCCATGTAGACATCTGCTGGAAAGATCTCAGACACTGGGGAAGTATTCCAATGCAGCCACAAGTTCTTTGGTGTCCCTCCCATCAAGAGGTAGGGTTACAGCCCTTGGATCTGGACATGCTGTGACAACGGAGTGTGCCAGGAGTGACACTGTGTGGCTTCTGAGGCTGGACCAGAAAGTTGAGGCAGCCTTCACCTGTTCTCCAGGGACTTTTGCTCTCAGGAAGTTTTGCCCTCAAACCAAACACACGCTGAGAAGCCAAGGCCACCTTGAGGCACTGTGGTCAAGCGACCCAGCTGAGCCCAGACCCCAGTGGTCACAGCCTAGGGCCCAGACTCATGAGCGATGGAGCCCCTCAAGACCCCAGCCACTCTGCCCTTAACACCTTCCCAGTGGAGGCCCCAGACCCCACGGAGCAGAGATGAGGCCTCCCTGCCCAAACTCTGGACTCACAGAACCTTTGAGTATAGTAAGAAGGTGGCTGTTGTAATGACACTAAGTCTAGGGGTGGTCTTTGACACAGCAGGAGGCAACCGGAACGCTCGTCTTTCTTAAATCAAATACATTTGGTCAGACCCCCACCCACCGAGGTTGTCGAGATGTCCCGTGTCAGTCGGGAAGTCCTTTCCTCACTGTCTTCTTGGGGTGTGGACCCGGAATAGGAAAGAATTTTCTGTCCCGATTATGTTGCAAATCATCTGTCCCCAGCAGGAAGCCCATCTTTTCAGGCTAGATGGGGGGCGGGGCATCATGCGTGGCTGTTTACTGAGCTGGGCTCTGTCCCAGGCTCAGGGACATAGCAGGGAACAAATAGAGCAAGTTCCAGAGTTACATATCAGTGCACAGGCCAACAGCAAACAGAGGCAGCCCCTGACTGAGGTTTAAACCTTTGCACTCAGTGGGATGGTTTTGTTGATGGAATCACTTCACTGCACACTCTCTAATTGTGCAGCCATGGGCATCCCTCCATACGCACATCACCTCCCAAAGGACGCCTGGAAGGAAAACGTGTGAGATCAGCAAATTCTCATAAACGGAGGCAGTGTGGACCTTGACTTACATTTTCTGTTCGGTGAAGCCTCGCACTCACGCTCACTCTGGGGCTGATCATTTTCTTCCCTGACGCTTGCATTAGAAGTTTGTCCCACCCGTCACCTCTCTGTGGATCGGTTAATGATCTGAACACAATCAGGACTGGAAATGCAGGCAGCCCTGGTGTAATTTAAAGACCCATCACTAATGGGCTTTTAAAAAAAAAATTCAGCCTTTCATTGCCCTTCTAATTATTTTTTGATGTACTGACAATCAAAGATGCAGACAATAAAAGTTAAGTCAATCCTAGATGAGTAGATGTGGAAGAAATGAAATTTCTTAAATTTGGTCTCCCTCCCTCCCCCCGCCCTCCTCTTTCATCTCCAGCCCAAATATCCAAAGTTTCCTCCATTGTGTATTCTAGAAGCCAGGCTTCTCCAGTGTTCATCCTGCCCATTCTCCTGAGCCCTCCACTCCCACTCTCACCATCCAAGCACCACTTAGGAGATTTTCCATTTTAGCCCTTAGAATATGAGGTGTGGGGGGGCCTTTGGCGACAACTTGAAGTTGGGGAGCCAGTGCGTGAGAGTGCAGTGACTTTCCCAAGGTCAGCAGAATCTTGGAAGCTGGAGAGAAATCCCTAGGGAGAGGGTTGAGGAGGGCGGAGAGGAATTCACACACCTCTGACAGCCCGGAAGAATTCTGTTTTAGCCAAGGGGCCCCAAATCACACTCCGTAGGCAGTTCTAATCAAAATGCAGACTCTAAATATGATTCATGTGAAGTGTGTTTTAGAAATCCCTTTTGCGGGCTAAGCGTCCGACTTCAGCCAGGTCACGATCTCGCGGTCCGTGAGTTCCAGCCCCGCGTCAGGCTCTGGGCTGATGGCTCAGAGCCTGGAGCCTGTTTCCGATTCTGTGTCTCCCTCTCTCTCTGCCCCTCCCCCGTTCATGCTCTGTCTCTCTCTGTCTCAAAAATAAATTTAAAAAAACGTTAAAAAAAAAAAAAAAGAAATCCCTTTTGCTTGGTAGGTCTTCAATTATCAAGAATCTTTTCTTGAGATGTATATTCTCCTTAAATCGAGAATGGCCATCTCTCAGAAGCAGAAATGTGGGTGACTGTTCTCTTTCACTTCTCTCTTCGAACTCTTTCTACCCTGCTTGAATTCTTTACAACAAGTATACGTGAATTTCACAAAAACGAAACAGGGGCTTCTTTTTTTAAAAAAGGGACTATTTGAAGAATATATTTTACCTTAATTACACAGGTAATGATAGCTTTGCAGACATGACCTTACAGAATTGGGTTAAAAGCTAAATATGCAAGATGATAAAAGAGGGTTTTTTTTTTTAATTCTTAATATAGCTCATGATTAATGTGAATACCCCTGCAGCAATTATAAATGTCCACAGGTACATTTTCACCTGAACATACACTGGAGCGCTCAGCTCTCGAATCATTCCAAAATGGAAAGAGCTCTTTCATCTGCTGTAGATTGATGTATCGCTGAACTGTAATTTTCAAGGACTTCTAGATTTATCCAGAAAGATACATCGAAATTGTTTGGAATTGGGGGTAGGGGGTGAAGAAAAAGGGACCCAGATACCTCACAAGAGTAAAGCAACAAAAATTGAAAGGAGTTCCTGCTGAAAAGTGGAGATTTGATAGAATTTTCCTGAAGAATTTATGCTAAGGACTGAATTCAGGGCCTGATGCACTCACTCCGTTGATATTGGCAATCATTGCTACTAGTATACATTCCTGGGGACTACAACTCCCAAAATGCACAGCTCCTCTTTCTTGCAGCCTACAACTCCCAAAATGCACTGCTCTTCTTTCCATTCAGTCTTCCTTCCTATTTTTGTCAGCTTTCTGGGAAGAGTAGAGAGGAGAGTGGGTGTGACAGGAGAATGCAGCCCAAGGAGAGAAAGGAGCTGACCATGCAATTCCCTTGATGGTGCAGGCCCCAGCTCCCTAAATTCACAGATAAACTGATTTTTTTTTTTTTTTTTTTTTTTTTTTTTTTTTTGAGGTCATCCGAATTCTGTTCAAGCAAAGCCTGGGAGTGCCATCAAGTTGAATTCCCAGGATTGTCCGTATTTACTTGTTTGGTCGTTTGATTTTGCCCAGCTCTGTTTTGTGTTGTAATTTTCATCAGTTCCTCCAAGGTTATGGTGTTAATGGGTCTGCCAGTTATCAGGGCTTCATGAGTTTTAGTATTTTGCCCGATTCATGGCCATGTTGGTAAGAACCTAGAAGAGGTCCTGCATATGGCTTTAGACCAGAATTTTGATACAATTTCTGGGTGATTCTTTGAGCTATTTGGGCTTTTAGAACAAGAAAGGCATCGAGCATTGCATCAAAAGATATTACGCAGTTTATTAAAATACATATGGGACCCTCTTTCTCATGCCTTAGCATTATACAAAGCATAGAATATTTAGGAAGAGAATGAAATAGTTGTGACTCCACAGAGACCAAGTCCAAAATTTTTAAGTGAACATATTTTCGTAGGAACTATTTTGAAAGCTGATAAGAATAATATACATTATACTGTTAATGAGATGGAAATTACTGCATCTATACATTAAGTTGAGCCCTACGAAACTGTCATTTTTGCAGGTTACAAAAATAGTTGTATGTTGGCAATTTCATATGGTTCATCCTACAAGTTGGGTTTCTCACCAAACATTTCTTGAGTACCTACTGCGTGCAGGACCCTACACTCCCACCTACTGTGTGGGGCTCATAAGATTGACTAAGACCTAGCCCTTGCTCTCCAAGGAGGTGTGGGCATTGCCTTTGAGGAAGTCAAAGGGCAAGGTGGCCTCTCTGAGAGGCAGCCCATCAGAGATTTCCTCCAGGCTGCTCGATAGAGGCGAGGCTGACAGCTCCACAAGTGACATGTTGGAGGCAGTGAAAAGATTTTGCGTTGTTTTTTAAAGTAGACGTGCAATATTGAAGTTCAAGGCCCTGCAAAGATGCAGAGGGCAACAGGGACCACAGGGACCACAGGGAAAAGGCCATGATTGCTAGAGGGAGCTGCTTGGCTAGTAGCTGTTTACTCCCGTATGGCAGAGCCACTGGATGGGGGCTGCTGGTCGAGCAGCTATTAACACCAAGAGGATTCACCATCAATTGACAGCAGGTTGGCTTTCAAATCCGCACCATGAGCTGGCTCTGGCAAAAGGTGATGACATCAGAGAGTACTGGGAAAAGCAACCATCATCAGCCATCAGCCATCATCAATCAAAGGAAACCGGCACTCGAAGAAGAGAGGGAATCCAGCTGGGGAGACAGGGAGTCCCGCCATCCCACTGAAACCCACCCATGGCCTGCAGAGGAAACAAGAAAATGTTGTTGTTCCATTATAATTCTCACTCTGGGAAAGAAGATGGACAATTTTCCAAGGAAATCTACTGAGGTTGGAGACCTAAAATTTCAGGGTGAAGGCTCAGATCAGCCACCTAGGGTTGAACTTCAGCCAACTGTGGGATTCGCACCGAAGACATTTTTATGGCCAGAGCACCTAAAGTAAAGGGCCATTCATTTATGGGAAGCTTGCATCTGATATCAACCCACTCAAAGAAGAGATGGGCATTTGGGATTGCTTCCATTTTCTCAATAAGTGTTCATTTTAATTTACCCGTAGTAACTGTGTTAATGTGCGGCAAAGGGAGGTCCTCAGGAGAGTCGACCAGCATCAGAAACTTTAAAGATGTTGAAATATCGAAGTGACGATGAGTAACCTATTGTGGTACAGTTAGGCATAAAACAGAATAACTAAACACAATTATAGAAAATATATGGTAATTTCAGCTAACTGAAAGGGAAGACAGGATTCTCTCTATTCAACCATAAAATTACCAATACAGCAAGTTTCATGAGCACCATCTGTTGAGATATTTAATATTAAACTAGATAAATAAATTAAAATACTATCTCCTCCAGTTAGAGCACGATCCCAAACGGAGTCACAGAAGATCCTGAGATAAGACCATTGTTACTATTTTCATCTAGGGAACATGAGATCTTGTAAGAATTGTGATCTGTTTAGAAATAGCTGCCGTGAGGCCCTCTTCCTAATTTGAGGGTGAGATAAGAAAATTGTTTTCTTGGGGCACCTGGGTGGCTCAGTCGGTTAAGCATCCGACTTCAGCTCGGGTCACGATCTCGCGGTCTGGGAGTTCGGGAGTTCGAGCCCCGCGTCGGGCTCTGGGCTGATGGCTCAGAGCCTGGAGCCTGCTTCCGATTCTGTGTCTCCCTCTCTCTCTGCCCCTCCCCCATTCATGCTCTGTCTCTCTCTGTCCCCAAAGTAAATAAACATTAAAAAAAAAATGAAAATTGTTTTCTTAGTAATATTGAGATTTCTCAAATATAATCAAGGAAATCAGTGTGCTTCCAAAATCTCTCAAAAAAATTATAAGAAACCTCATTGAAATGGATCATGGAATAGATCACTGATAATCATAAAAAGGTAGCTATAATTTGCACACATGCACATATACATCCACATACATACACACACAAACTACAGCTGTAGCTCTCTATCTATCTATCTCTATATATCATCTATCTATTATCTCTCATCTATCAATCATCTCTCATTTATCTATCTGTCATCTATTTATCTATCATCTATCAATCATCTATCATCTATCTATCATCTATCAATCGTCTATCTATCTATCTACCTACCTATCATCTATCTATCCAGGTATGCAATACAAAGACAAAGGAATAAGTGAACTGACTACAAAATGTTTGCCACATAGTAACATTCTTCCAGTGCTTTCCATGCACAAAGTGAACAGATGCAGGAAGCCCTCTTTCTCACGGCTACAAATAATCTAACCTTCAAACCGACTCGATAGAAGAGCAAAGAAGGCCCATCGGACTCATCGTAGCAGTCAACATTACGTGTCTTGGGACAGGACACATGAGGTGGGCACGACCGTGTTCGCTATCATGGTCAAAACAATGGCATGTGCAGCTCCTGTTGTGCAGTTTATGCCCGCTGGCCCTTGCCTGGTACCTTCATCTTTTAGGGGCTCTACTGTCTGGAGGGAGCACAGACATGGGGTTCCAGTCGCTAGGAAGGTGCACCCCTTGGCAGACATCAAGGCACCTCCCCACTGCTTCCAGTTCTTTTCCTTCTGAACACTCTGGGAGTTGTTCTCCTCTTCTCCTTGGAGACTAGGTGTGACTGCGGGACTTGGTTTGGCCGAGTTGTGGGTGCAGGTGGCACATGGGGTGAAGGTATTCAAGTAGCAGCTGGGAGACCCACCAGCTTGTTCTTTTCCCGCCTCGTCGATCCCAGCCGTGCGGCCACCGTTGAGGTGCCGCCCGAGTCCCCGCAAGGAAGACACCTGCCCTGGGGAGTTCTGGGACCTGCAGTGGCCTCTGCACCAGCAGGAGCAGTGACTTTGTTGCTTGACAGCCTTGCATGTCGGAGCCACCGAGGCAGCAGAGTCACGCCTGTTCTTACGGATATGAACCCCAACGGTAGCATGAGCCGGGCCATGGAAAGAAAACATGGGGTCGTTTGTGCACGGATATCTGGCTACTAAATCATTCGCCTTAAAAAAAAAAAAAAAAAAATCCGTCAACTATCTCTCTGGGGAAGGGGACAGGGGGGACGTGACTATCTGCCGGTAGCTGTGTTTGCTTTTGTGAGCAGAGGGTAGATGCTACCCAGCGTGTTCAACCCGAGGCCTGACAGGGCTACGCCATGGATGCACTTGAAAACGTCATGCCGAGTGAGGAGGCCAGACTTAAAAGGCCACCCGGCATATGACTCCGTTCACACGAAACACCCGGCATATGAAAATGCACAGAGGAGAAAGCAGATACGTGGTTTGTGGGGACAACCAGAGCTTGCCGGACTCGAGTCTCGGCCTGGCCCACAACCCTGGACCGCCCATCCCTCCAAGGCGGCATTTTCTACCGTGGTCCCTCCAGGGCCTCCGGCCACTGCGCCCACAAACGTGGCAGGTGGAGAGTCACGTGACATAAAGGTGAGGGTCTGAGCCCGTGCAGAGGTGACGCGCCCAGACACAAACGACCACGGAGGGACCGTGCGGTTTGTCTGTCTCCCCGCCCTGGCCATGGCCCCGAACGAGAGGAGGAACATTTGGCCTCATTCTTGGCCTGGATTTTCTTCCTCCGTGGAGTTGATCCTGTTGGCCCCCTGAATCTGCTCCTACCTGTGCCGTGCGTTGGCCCACAGACGATGCTCATCTACCTTCACTGATGACACGCAACAGCTCCCTCCTTCGTTAGAATTAATATGCTAATTGCGAAAGGACTCTGGCTGGAAGCTCTCCCAACAGCCCCAAGGCTCTGCTTCCGTTCCTAACGAGAAGGAACTTTGACTACACGCTGCCTCGGTGCTTCAGGGGAGCCGAGCCGGTCTCACTGAGCCAGCAGCACGGGATACTGCTCTAAATAAGCCGTCGGAAGGCCCCCTGTGCGGACGCGATTCTGGTCCCTCCCCAGCTTTGCGGCAGGGCTGTTTGCCCAGTGTAGGTGAAGTCCGTGACCGGTGCAATCTGCTGGAGCAAGGCTGGCTGAGAGTCGTTACCTCCAAGCTCTGAAAATCAGCTTCTGGCTGAGCGCGGGTGCCACCTGTCCCCGGCCACCCAGTTCTTGTTCGGTTCTCACCCACACCTGCAGAGCAGCATGGCCGTCCCAAGGGGGCCGGCAGGGGAGCAGAGGAAGCCCTGCCCCAATTGTGCCCAGCACGCTGGGGCTTGAGATGGGCAGGGAGCAGCTTCACCCCTTGTCCTGCAGCTTATGTGTCTTCATCCCCCAGGAAGCCACCCTGGGCCCCTAGGGACAGCGGGGAGGGGACAATTCCGGGCTGTGAGGACTAGGTGGGACCGGCCTATGTTGAGAGTTTGGGGAGAGGCTCACACTGATCCTACTGCTTGTCTGAAGGCAAGTGGACACTCAGAGGCTGAAAGAAAGTCACGACCAAACAAAACGTCCTTGAGCCGGGGTGGCTTTGTGTCTCCACCCACATCCCGGAGGACCCAGGAAGCCCAGAATGAGGGCCAGCGGGGTTCTAAGCAGGCTTTGGCAGGGCTGGGCCCGGCAGGAGTCGCAGGAGGAACCACGTTCTCCTCTCTTTCTTCCCAACGACTCGCCCTTGTGGGGAGTCAGGCGGGCAAGAGGCTCCCGTGGGGTACAGTCTTTGTGGCTGGGACCCTGACGAAGCCACCCTACACCTACACAGAGAGGAAGAGGGAGGTTTGGGGAACGCACGACCACCCAATAGTTCAAGGAAGTTGGGCTTAGGTGGAGGAAAAACCACGGGGCTCCCCCCCAGTGTATCTAGCTTTCTGTTTGTCCACCCAAACTCAGACTGTGGTATTAAATTCCCCTGAAATGACTTAGCTTAATGATTAATCGGACAGCAGGGCTGTGCCTCAGCTCTCAGAGAGAGAATAACCAGCCTCATTCTAAACAAACACTCGTCGAACGTACTTTTCCAAGCTTGGTTATGGAGGGCAGACTCTACCCCCATGCTGGCCACCTATAATTAAACTTTCTCTACCTGTCAGGGCAGAAAGAGTACAGAAAGCGTTTCTGAAGAGTAAGACTCTAGTCTACCTTGACTTGTTTGAAAAGCAGTGTTGGGAGTTGTGACTTCCTGTCCCTTTGATCTCATTATCTGAGTCTATAATCTAAAGGCGCCGATTAACGTTTACTGGTAGTGGTCGGATGCCCTGGAAATGCTTCACCGAGCATCTATCTCCATGAGCCCATGTTAATTATTTACTAGTCTTAATAGGCTCCTCTTTAACAGTTTACTTGTTAGAGGTCCTTGCCAACTGGGAGCCCCTGGGTCTGGGTTAAGTCCCTTGTTCCCACAGAGCTGACTGGGAGGAAGGAATCATGAATGCTTTGCCAACCAGTCCCGAAGGCCTCCGGCCTCATGGAGTTGATTTGGTCAGTGAGCCGGCTGCAGAGGCCCTCACACCTTCCCCAGGCGAGAGTTGACCCCCAAGTCTTCACGGCGACATCAGCCCCCCTGCTGGTGGGACCCTGAGACAGCCGATCAGACTCTACCCATTTTATTAGCCACCGGCAGGCCTGGGGACTAGCCCCCCACAGGAAATCAGAGAGAGCATGCTAGAACATGAAAACGCGGCCTTGGAAACCACAAGCACACCATGTGATACTTCACAAGAGCATTCTCTCCCCAGATTCCTCCTTCCTCCCGGCGGTTCGAAATTCGGTGCAGCCCCCGGAGGCTGAGTGAGGATGCCCCCCGCACAGGCGCCCTGGGAAAGACAAGGACCGACGACCCATTTGTGCCCAGATTAACGCTGGGGCCATCTTGCGGCCCCAGCCTCCGGGCAGCATGGTTGTCTCTTCCTTTAACATTGCCGTTCTGGGTGACCTTCGCTTGACTCTTTAACGTAAAAAGTCTCCCTCGGTGTCTGTGGATGTGATTAATGTCCGCAGAACTCTTTGAACACACACAATCTCCTGTTAATGAAAAGCAGAAACAGAAGACAGGAAGCGGTCTTCCCTGTCCTGAGTTACTCAAGTTCTGGGCCTGGTGCCTCACCCTGAGTCACTGGGCTGCTGTCCCGCCGCCCCCCTGTCCGCTTCGGGACACGGAAAGCACATTGACGGTCTCTTTTCGTAGTGCAGCAAAGGGTCTAGCATAGATCTTTGTAGCTTAGAGGTAAAGAATTCAATGTTTGTCGAGTGAATGTTGTGCACAAACCTTCTCTCTTTTATAGACTTGGCAAATAGTAAGATCTCTGAAGGAGGGAGTCAAACAAGAAGTGTCGTAACATGTTTTGTTGATCCTGTGTGTTCTTTGGAGCTTTAGGCAAGGGGGTAGTTAACAAGTTGCATGAGAGCCCTTGCCGGAGTCAGTTGAATCATTCTGGAATTTCTGCAGAAGGCCCAGATACCATCCTGTTTTATTCTCCTCCTTGCAGAAAATCCAATTCATCTGCTATCCTGAGGGCCACATGATGGCTTTCACGGGCCTCTTGCCTTGTGGGTCCCTCCCATCATAATAGACTTTTGTGGGGCCTGTTATGGCCTGAGTAGTGTCCCCTTGCAAATTAATATGTTGAAGCCCTAACTCCCAGAACCTCAGAATGTACCGTATCTGGAGATGGGCCTTTCAAGAGGCAATCAAGTTCAAATGAGGCCGTTAGGATGGGCCCTGATCCAGTATGACTGGTGTTCTTGTAAGAGATTAGGACACACCGAGACACCAGGGATGTGCTTGCACAGACAAGGAAAGGCCCTGTGGAGAGGCAGGAAGGAAGAGGCCCTCTACAAGCCAAGGAGTGAGGCCTCAGAGGAAATCAACCCCAACGGCACCTTGATCTTGGTGAGAAATAAACCTCCACTGTTTAAGCCCCTTCCCCCACCCCAGTCTATAGTATTTGGTTCTGCTCTCCCTAGGAAACTAACACGGGCCCTAAAGATTTTTCATTTCTTTCTGATAAAAGGAAGGTCACTCTTTTCTTCTGATTTTAAAAGAAATGGACACATTTTTGTGGACCCCGCAAAGTATGCAGGCTTCGAGCACCGTGCCCCCTGTGCTGATGGGAAAATTAGCCCCGATGGCCGTTGAGAGCGATTGGATGGCCCTACGCTGAGGCTGGTTTCCCTCCCTGCGATCCTCGTGGGTGTCTTTGTACAGCAGCTCACGTTTTATTAGGGCCTGACGCTAGACCGCTGCAATAAAACGGCTTTGCCATTTTGTCACCCGGCCTCCTCTGAGAATCTTTGAGGGACGAGGCAATTTAGAAATGCTCTGGTAAACGCCAACTTAATAGTCAGGAACATAGGTGTCAGATAACTATTCACGGTCAGAACGCAGGTGTCTGTGGCCCAGCAGCGAGCGGATGAGCCCGCAAGTCCCTTTATTAAACTCGTTTATGTATTTGAAATGGACATCGGAGATGGGGAGTAGAAATGACCAGTAAGGGGTCACAGACAGTGTTTTATTTAGCATGAAACAATCATACAAATTTTATGCGAGACTTTGATGAGGCAGAGGGATTATTCATTAGATCCGGAGGCCCCTGGGGCTCTCCTTTTTGCCATGGCATTGGCTTCCCACTTGGCAGGGCCTGGGGAGAGCTGGGACCCAAAGCCAGAGGGCTCTGCAGTGGAGTGTGGGTCCGCCAGTGGAGAGGGGGTGGGAAGGTGCCGGACAGGAGGGAGGGCATCTACAGGGGCACAGAGGCATCCAACAGGCTGGTGCCATCAAGACAGGCAAGCAGGCTGGGGCTGAGTCGGGGCGCAAGAGGAGAGGAGACTCAAAGGTGGGGGGCTGGGCCAGTGGTGGGGGCTGTGTATGTTCCCCTTCATAGAGCTTCACAGAGCCACTTTCCCCAGGAGATCCAGATGTTTCCCAGAACACAAGATGTGAACCTTGTGGTGGGCTGAGTGATGCCCCCTTCCAAAAACAAGATGTCCTTCGTGAACCTCCAGAACCTGCAAATACGTTACTTGAAATGGCCGAGGGGGGACTTTGTAGATGTGATTAAGTCGAGGATCCTGAGACTAACCTGGATTGTCAGGGTGAGCTCATTATAATCACAAGGACACGGTCGTAAGAGAAAGGCAGGAGTGCCAGAGTCCGAGAAGAAGACAGGGAGCGAGGGAGATGCGGTTCCGGAGAAAGGGTTCATGAGCCAAGAAATGCGGACGGCCTCTAGAAGCTGAAAGCTAGGAGCCAGATTCTCCTCCAGAGCCTTCAGAAGGAACACAGCCCTGCGAACCTATTTTAGATTTCTGTCGTCCAGAGCCATAATATAATCCATTTGTGTCGCTTTAAGCCACTCAGTCTGGAGTAATGCGCTGTAACAGCCACAGGAAACTCATGACACCATGTAAGAAGGCATTTCACCCATCCCGGGGAATGCACAGCGTTCTGTCCTGGTGGTATGACGGTTCTGCCCAGGGGTTCCCATTTCCAGCCAGTTCGTGGTCCAAGTGCTGTATGCATCATTTCTTCAACTCGAACAGGAGTTTCAGCAGTAAGTTGGGAGAGGCCGTCTCAGGGGCTACTAGCCCAGGGCACTTTAAAACCAGAAGTCCACCACTGCAGTTTGGGAGATCTTTCATGATACTCAAAACAAGAGTGGTTGCCATGGTAATGCCGTAAATATCACTCGAGCAGCTCTCAGAGATGTTATTGCTTAAATAATTCATGTTGCTATTTCTGCTGCCTTGTAGGCAAACGTTGGCGGTATGTGCTCTTAAAATGGTGGAATCTACATAAATGGACCCGAGTCATGTTTACTTGCAATTCTTTTAGATACGGTCTCTTGGAAGGGAGAGCTTCCAAGGAGATGCCTTTGGTCTGAAGTGACTTCTGAACCTTTGACTTAATCATATAATTCCTGTTGCCCCAGAGTCACTGGTGAGAAATTAAAAGATGGCCGTCTTCAGTTCTATTCTACTTCCGGTGAAGCAGGTCAGGAGAATGGGGTCTGGGGAGGGAACCCCTCTGTGAACGAAGCAGGATGGCGTGAAATTCGGACGAGATCTTCCCTTGCCCTCAGAAGTCACTCGAGAACGCTGCCTTTGCCGTGATGACGGTGCCCACCATGAATCGTTACCACCCTCCAGGGCGACGACGGTCAGAGAAGCCCTGATGCTCGGCATGAATCCCCCGGTGCCCCACGGGATAGAGAGGCCAAAATACCCCTGGAAGAGGTCCTACCTGTGGAAGGAGGGCTGGAAGAGTCAAGGTCGAGTGTCTGTTGTGCAGAAAACTCAGAGTTTGAAGAGCTAAACGCATACGTTTTTCCCCATCTCTCCATGGGGCCTCCAGACTTGTGTGGAAATGCTCCTCTTCTTTAATCGAACGTCTCATTCGCTTTTCTTCTTCTTTTTTGTTTTTTTTTTTTCAGTGATTCAAGTGCTCCATGTTCTGAGGTTCAAGAGCATTCCCTGACCCCTCTGGTTATCAAAACCCAGGCGGGGTTCAGTGGGGAGGGAGCCACCACACAGGAAATAATCACATAGGTACACGATGTACACGAAGCACACGATGCCAAACTGAGATACAGTGGAAGTGAGGGAACACGGTGCTGTGAGGGCCGCACAGAAGAGCTGGCCCGAGGGACGGAGGGGCTGGAGGGCTGGGTCAGAGGAGGCTTCCCGACGAAAGTGGCATTTCGGCAAGAGTCTGAGGACAGTCTCAAGCCTCTCGAATCACTGGCCTTGCGTCGTCTTGCCGTGAGTTTCAAATGTGATGCTCACAAAACTTAATTTGAAAAAGAAAATTTTTTGAATCACAGCAGCAGCAGCAGCAGCAGCAAAAGCAACCTGATTTTAAATCCCACGTTCCAGCCCAAGTCTCTCGGTGGAGGCCGGGCACAGGAGGGTGTCCTCACCCTGCCCTGTGCCCCGTCTGCCCTCCCCGGAGAGGACCACGAGGGCAGAATTTCATCCATGCCAGCCAAGGGCTTTTGGGGTCGGCGTCCGGACTGAGCCCAGCAAGTCCCAGGCGGTGGCCCAGTGCCCCTGGGTGGTGGGTGGCTGTCACTGAGCTGGCCCCCGGGGGCTGTTGGCATTTACCACGTCACCCGTCACCCGGTGAAGGTTCACCTGAGTGAAAGGGCTTTTCAGAGCTTGACCTAATGGCACTGGGCTGTGGGATTCTTTCTGGTTCCCATTCAGCGTTCCCACCCAGATCCAAGTAGTGTCCCAAACTTGACATCATTATAGAAAAAAAGAACTCATTTCAGGGAAGTGAATCACGAGTTGCAAACATAACCCCAGGCGTTTGGGGTGGGGGGGGGTGGAGGTGGAGGTAGTGCTAAGTCCTCAAAGAACAAAGGCATGGCAATTTGACAGCTTTTGTCGACTGTCATAGAAATTTTCCAGCTCCAGGGAGTGTGTTGATTCATCCCTGGGAGGGCCGAGGAAGCTTGATCCTGGCCTTACAAAGGATGTGAGAGGTGGGGCTGTAGCAAACCGAGTCCTTCTTGACAACAATTCTGTCTTCTGCCTCCGCGCTCTCCACAAAAGACACATCTTGCCCCTCTCAAGGCTGCTCAGAAATGGCGCCCAGCCCTCTCCTTATTGGGCGGACTCACACAGGAATCTTCTGGAAAGTGCTCCGACCAACCGGTGCCAGAGCCTGGGGAAGGAGATGCGTGCGTCCCGCTGGTCAAGCACGTCAGCAGCTCGTCCCCAGGCCCGGCTCCCCCCCCTCCCCCCAGGCAGGACCATTCTGACGCTATAACTTCAAAGCTATGGGAAGAGCCCTCGGGTCCATACATGAACGAGTTGAATAGATCTGCCCATACCGGTCATTTCAAAGGCAACACAAAGCAATAAAAAGACTCCGGGCCAGGAGCCCTGGGTCTGAATCCCGGCTCTCTCTCTCATCCAACCAGCAGCGTGATTTGCTGCTGGGGCAAGTTCTTGAATCTCTCCGCGGCCGTTTCTGCACCTACAAAATGAGTGATGATGGTGCCTTCTTCCACAGTGCTAGTACGAGGGTTAAATACAGAAAGTGCTCAAAACTGCACTTAGACAATGGTAGGAGATTAATAGTTGTTGCTACTTTTTTTTTTTTTTTTTTACCATTTATTTATTTTTTGAGAGACAGGGAGAGACAGAGCAGGAGCAGGAGAGGAGCAGAGAGAGAGGGAGGCACAGATTCCGAAGCAGGCTCCAGGCTCCGAGCTGTCAGCACAGAGCCCGACGCGGGGCTCGAACCCACGAACCGTGAGATCACGGACCTGAGCCATAGTCGGATGTTTAACCGACGGAGCCACCCAGGCACCCTAGTTGGGCTGCGGACACCTGGGTGGCTCAGTCCGTTAAGCGCCCGATTTTGGCTCAGCTCATGATCTCACGGCGTGGGTTCGAGCCCCGCGTCGGGCTCTAAGCTGATGGTGTGGAGCCTGCTTGGGATTCTCGCTCTCCCTCTCTGCCCCTCCCCGCCCCAGATAAATAAATAAACTTAAAATAAAGAAATAAAGAGCCATCTGGGTGGTGGCAGGGCAGCCCTGCGTGGGAGGCCTGGAGCACACAGCACCTAAAGGGGTTTCAAACGCCCTCAGCAGCTACAGAGGCCTGCTGCTCCGTTCCTGGTTACACAGCACCTGGACCAACCCTGCTCCCTGGCCTGGCTCGCTGGCTGTGCCCCTTGGCCTCAGCAGGGGCCAGGGGAACGCATGGAGCCTGCTTCGTCATCCACTCGGATTAAGAACCAACAGTGTGTTGGGGCGCCTGGGTGGTTCAGTCGGTTAAGCGTCCGACTTCGGCCCAGGTCATGATCTCGCGGTCCGTGAGTTCTGTGCTGACCGTTCAGAGCCTGGAGCCTGCTTCGGATTCTGTGTCTCCCTCTCTCTGACCCTCCCCCATTCATGCTCTGTCTCTCTCTGTCTCAAAAATAAATAAAACATTAAAAAAAAAATTTTTTTTAACGAACCAACAGTGTGATCCCCAGACGACGTCCTTGGCCCCGCCGAGTCTCTCTGGTCTCCTGCCCACGGACAGGATGACCGTGACAGCCTCTCGGGGCCACCAGCCCAGACCAGGTCTGCAGGTCCCAGGCCCGGCGGGTGCCTGGCTGCCATCTTGCCCGGGGAAGGGTAAGTGAGCCTCCCGGGGACAAAGGGCCATAGATACGAGGAATGTGTGAGGATTGCACGGAGACTGTTCATCCTGAGGACCCACCGGCTTCAGAGAATCCCTTCTAAAGAATCCTAAACCTGGCCTTTGCTTAAAGTGCCCCCGTACGGGGACTCCCTACTGCAGTTTCGGACAACTCGAAATGCTAGAACCTTATCCCTCAGCTGGAGTCCTGTTCCTTAAATTTCTAACATGCTGCTTGACCCCAGAGTTCCACGCGTGAATGGCAGGAGAAAGTAGGGTGGGGTGGGAGAGCAGGGGTGTCCAAATGGCTGGCAGGGAATCGCTGTTCGCCAGCTTCGACTCGACGGTTCCCCCCCCCTTGCAGAGCACCGGCCATGGTCCCTCCGCTACGACGTGGGACTAGAACTGTAACAAAACACGCAGCCTTACCCTGGAGGGCGGAGGCAAGGAGACAGCTGCTGTCACCTCGACGGGAAGGGGGGGGACTCGCCCCGTGTCCCTTGTCCCCGCGGCACATCGCAGCCACCCGGGAGCCCTTGAGATCCGTGGCCAGGCTGCCTAACAGGAGGTCACACACGACTCTCCCGGGCCCTCCACGGAGCTTTCTAGCTCCTGCCCTGTGGTTGCCTCACGGAGGGCAGGAGCGACCCCCATCCCAAATTGGTTAGGACATTGAGATGGGGCCCCAGGGGGACATGAAAAGGGACATCCCTCATGCAGTGGGACTGCTGGGGAGATCAGCTAGCCCAGGCACTTGGGAGAAGGTGACGCTTGCGGTCAGTGGTGGTTTTGGTTTTCTTCGTGGTTACGAGCGCACCAGGTTGGGGGCTTCTGCGTACGGACCGGGGTTTGAACCTCCCACGGACCAAAGAAGGGGCCCTCAGCATCCCTATCAGCGTTTCCACATGGGGGGGCAGCAGGGGAGCAGGATGGGTAGGGTCTGAAAGCTGTCAGTGATCAAACATCACACATGGGATCCTTCTCTTGATTCCAGAGCCAGGTATAGCCTCAGCTCGGAACCACTGGATGAGACCGTTTCCCCAAACCCCTCAAAGAGAAGGATCATCAGAGGGAACTTGCTAAAATGCAGATTGCTAGGCCCCGACCCTCCCTGCCGCCCCACCCACCCTGGGATGAGAATGCCCAGGGAAGAGGCTGGTTTTCTGCACATCTGTTCAGGGGGTGCCGATCCTCCGGGAGGGCTGGGTGAGGTGCCACAGATGTGCTCGGCACGGCTGCGGCCTCTTCCTCCGGGAGCCCCTTTACAGTCTGCACCGGACCTTCACAAGCCGTGTCACTTGACCTCCGCACCAGCCATGGTGACCTCCGAGAAGGGGATGGCCATGCTCGCATAGACCGAGAGAAGACGACTCCGAAGGCACAACGCTGTCAAAGGCCTGGGGACACGGCTTCCGAGTCCTACTTCCCCATGGACCCCAGCGGCCCTATCCAGAAGGGGGGGGATCCCAGAACAGAGTCCCTTTAGCCTTCTGAGCTCACGCCTCATGGGGGGACCCCATCCTCTGCATCTCTGACCTCGCTGTTTCCAAGCTGATAGACACGACTTCAAAAAATCGGTAGAGTCTCCTATCGTAGGGAGCACGGGAGGTGAAAGCTTGCCCAGTGGGCCTCCGGCCACGCTGGCGTCCCGGCGATCACCAGCCCACTCACGGGAAGGATCGATTGGATCTGGAGAGTTGCTGTCAGTCATTCAGCCCCTCTCCAGACCGAATGCACCTGGCACTCAATCAGTCACCACGCACGCACGCAGAGCCGACACCGCTGACAGGACCACGCTTGTTCCGCCAGGCAACAAGCGACATGTTTCGAAGGGGTTCGTTCATCCGGCCAGCGGGCAGTTCCATGAGTTCCCGCTGGCCCACTCCACGGTCTCGAGGGAGGAGGAGGGTGACGGTGGTGGGGGCTGGGTGTAAAGAACGGCCGCAGCGCAGTGTGTGTTTGAAAGGAATTAAAGTCTACTTGGGTGGACAGAGCCACTTCTGAAAAGAGCTGGTCAGTCTCTTAAGAAGCTAAGCCCGCACTTAGCCCGTGGCCCGGCCATTCCTCTCCTACACACACATCCGAGGGAAATGAGAACGTGTCCACACAAAGACGTGAACGTTGAGTGTTCACAGCGGCATTAGTCGTGACAGCCAACAAGCAGAGACAGCCCAGAAGTCTTCCAGCGGATGAGTAGAGAACAAAATGGCGCTCGTCCGTGCAACGGGAAATTACGTGACAACGCAGAGGAGCGAACCGATAGCGCAGCCAATACCATGGACGAGCTCCCCAAACATTGTG
>NW_024412433.1:6238732-6402135 GCF_014898765.1 Herpailurus yagouaroundi
AATTTTTTTTTTTTCAACATTTATTTATTTTTGGGACAGAGAGAGACAGAGCATGAACGGGGGAGGGGCAGAGAGAGAGGGAGACACAGAATCGGAAACAGGCTCCAGGCTCCGAGCCATCAGCCCAGAGCCCGACGCGGGGCTCGAACTCACGGACCGCGAGATCATGACCTGGCTGAAGTCGGACGCTCAACCGACTGCGCCACCCAGGCGCCCCAACCGGGCGGTTCTTAAATCCAACTGTGAGGATAGTTGCAAAGTTACATGCATTGACAAGGCTATTGGACTGTATGCTTTAGAAGGGTACGTTTCACTTCAGTAAAGCTGTTGTTGTAAAAACTGAGTTGGGTAAAACAAAGCACAAATTACGAAGCAACTGGTGACAACATGGGAGACCTCACGTTTTCAGGGTCATTGCTTGATTGTGATCCTTCTGTACCCCCCAAAGTAGATAGATAGATAGATGGATAGATAGATAGATAGATAGATACACAGTATGTGTGCCCAGGAGGACACCAACAATGTGCGGAAGAGATGTGTTAGAAAATCTGCTTACTCGGGGCCAGGCACCGATCTAAGTGCCCCCTACGTGTTAGCATGCCAAGGTCATCCCAAGAGGGCACCATTTTAGCATTATCATCTCATTTTAGACTTGAGACAGAGTCTCATTTTAGACTTGGGACAGAGAAGTTGTGTAGCTTGTCCGAGGTCACAGGTGGTAAGCAGTGGGCTGGAGAGGCCCCCCCGAACCACCTTCCAAGTTGCCCCTATACCTAGCGTGTCCACTTATGGAGGGCTTTGGCCTTTGCCCGTTTTCCCGTCCCCCCACCTCCACCCCCAGCCTCAGCCCTGTGGGTGCTCATTGCACACGAGCTTCATTCTGCATGGAGCCATGTCCAGAGTCTCTCTGTGGCTCCGAGTCAGCCCTTCCGGCCACGGCCTGGCTCCTCACGGTACGACGGCATTTCCTCCTGGGTGGACAGAGCCCCGTAGGAACACTCTGCTAGCTGCTTGCCCTGGTGGGGACCAAAATCAAGCTGTTGGCCTCCTTATGCGTCCCTCCTCCAGTGTCTGTATACTGGCACACTTGGGCGGCCATAGCAAAGGACCACAGCCTGGGGGGCCTAAGGAACAGAAAGTTATTTTCTCACGCTTCTGGAGGCTGGAAGCCCAAGTTCAAGGTGTCCGCAGGTTGGTTCGTTCTGAGGCCTCTCTCCTGGGCTCGTAGATGCCATCTTTCTGCTGTGTCTTCACATGGCGATCCCTCAGTCTGTGTGTTTCTATGTCCTAATCTCCTCTTCTTATAAAGACAGTGGTCATATCGGACGAGGGGACACCCCAATGACCGCAATTTAAGTTAATAACCTCTTCAAAGGACCTATGTGCAAATACGGTCGCATTCTGGTGTACCGTGGGTTAGCATTTTAGCATATGAATTCTGGAAGGGACACAGGTCAGCCCCTAATGCCATGCCTCAGATGACAGGACACCCACCCTCTGTCTCCAGGGCAGAAGCCTTGGGCACCACCTTCTCTCTCCCTCCTCCTCTAATGTGCCCACGGCCATCCAGCCCTCTGTGTTGACCACCAGCCCCTTGATCTAGACTCACATCCCCTCTTCCTAGATGGTGACCACAGCCATTGCAACCCGCTGATGGTCTGCTTCTGAACAACCTCTCTGCCACGCGACTCAAGTCCCTTCACCTTTCTACCCCCGCGCCGAGCCCCACGCGTCCCTCCCTACCCCTCACCCTGCTCACCCTCTCCTCTTCACAGGCTTCAGTCTTACCGCGGGGCTTCTATTTTCACTCAGTCAACAAATGTTTGTTGAATCCGCTCTTCATGCCAGATGTCGTCAGGCCCGGGAAGGAGACAAGATCTCCGATTCAGGGTTTCAGCTGATGGGGCAGAAACAGAAAACCAGCAAGCGAGGCAGTTCCCGACGATGGATGATGCCATGAAAAGTGGCAGGGCACACGGCTTAGGGAAGCCTTTCGGGGACCCATGAGTGACAGACGTCAGACACATACCTGGGCAAAGGGAGGCTTCCAGCTTCGGTGTCAGTTCTGGATTCTTCTTCTAGAAATTGCTTTGCTTCCATCTCGCTTTTGCCGCTCCCAGAACTCACATGCTGCCCCCAAACTCCTCCTCACGCAAGGTCTCGCTTCTCAGCACTGCCCACCTGGGCTCCCCTCCGCCCCCTCAGACCGCTCCCTGCCTTGGTCTGTCAAGTGCAGTGGCTCTGGCTTCTCTCCAACCTCCTGGCGCTATTTGTTTTCTTGAGCCGTGACTACAGATCACCTCACGTCTTGGGCAGGAGCCTTGTCTTGCCTGTGTCCCCAAAGCCACGGGACCCTGTGTGTCCCACGTCCTCCCTTCCGGTGCCCCGTTAAGTTCTGAGTAGCTCTTGCACCTCACTGGCAACCAAGACGACCAAAGCCACCTAAAGATGTTTGATGGGGGCGCCTGGGGGGCTCAGGCGGTCAAGCGTCTGTCTCTTGATTTTGGCTCAGGCCATGATCTCGCGGTTGGTGAGATCGAGCCCCATGTTGGGCTCCGGGTTGACAGTGCAGAGCCTGCTTGGGGTGCTCTGTCTCCCCCTCTTTCTGCCCCTCCCCTGCTCATGCTCTCTCTCTCTCTCTCTCTCTCTCAGCAAGTGAGATGATGAGGAGAAATGATGCCAAGAGGGGCCAGAGGATGTCTGTGTGGTCTGGCCAAGAGATGAGGAGGTCGCAGCCTGTGAGCAGGTGCGTCCGAAGCTTCCTTGAACGCTGTGCTCAGCAGGGTGAAGAACCAGCCCTTGGTCTTGGGAGGGTGACCAGCTCTCTGCAGAAAAGCACAGAAGTGACGGCAACCTCCAGGGTCTTCCAAAGTTTCCAGAAATCCAGGGTCCACGAGGGACCCGTGGGAGCCACGACAGGCTCTGATCACAGAAGAGATGTTGAAGGACGCTTTTGGAAACAGGGACAATCAGGAAGAAAAGGAAGAAGCCGCAGAAATGGAAACTGACCAACATCCTTGTTTGAAATTGCGGGAGGGCTTTGGGCAAAGCAGAGTCAAGGGACTGACGCCTTTCCAGGGCCCAGCCCCCCAGGAGTGATGGCAGCCTCAGAAGGGGAGCGGGAGGAGGAAGAGGCCCGGGGGGCCATGCACAGCCAGCAAGCACACGGCCGTGCTCACCCCCAGGCCCCCCCACCCACAATCTGCCCTCTGCAGCTGCCACCGTTTTCTGTGTCTCTTGTTCCGCACCCCTCACGAGGCGCTGTTTTCTGGAGAAGGTTCTCTGCTAATACTCCTCACTGTCTGCAGAGGTTTGGGGGCTGTCTCTGATCCCAAAGGGGTGTTTCTTGTGAGAGACGGTGTCATTAAAGGCATTATTTTCAGGAGTCAAAACAGAAGAATTTTGCTTAAGGGAGGGCAAAGAATTCCACCTTGCCACAAAGTACTTCTGAGAACAGCTTTGATTGCCTGAATGTGGAGAACTCTGCACATTTTTTTACCCCAGTTAAACACCATGTAAATGGATTTTAACATACTTCTGCTTTGCAAAGAGGGAATGGTACCCACGAGTTGGGCCGTACCTGAATGGTGGTCGTATCTTGAATATTCCAAGTGCCCAGCATATAGTAAATACTCCTACTAATACGGATCCAATGCCAATAATAATAATAAAAGTTTTAAAAAGTGAATTAAGAAACAATGGTGATGACGTTAGTTGTGACGCCAGAGTTGATGCTGTTATTGGTCTAATGTCACCTCCAGTCCAAGCCCCTCTGCTCCCTTCGGTCCCCTTGTGTTCTCAATTCAGGATGCCCTTTGCCTGTTTGAGTCTCCCCTTCTGGTTTCTACCTCCACCTGACTTGTTACGCCATTTCAGCCGATGGACATCTAGATTCTCCTCCTAAGAAATTCTATTCCTTTTTTCACGTCCGACCTTCTGTCCCTGCCCTGCCTTTGGGGCAGGGAGAGGTGTACCAGTTCCCCCATGAATTTCTTTTCTGTCTTCCCAAGTCCTCACCCTGAGACCTTTGGGTTAAGAGTTCCTGAATCCGGAGTCATTCACACCTTAATAGGGCATAAATAGAAAAAAAAAAAAAAAAAGTGGGGACTGGAAACCGAGAGTGAGAAAGATGGTGGAAATACCGGCCACGACGTGGCAGAGATGTTCACAAAACGTCTTGGAGAAAATGAAGAAAACAAACCACGCCTTGGACACGTACCCGGGTGGTCTGTAAGCGGGGCCCACGGCCTGGCTTCGGCATGAAGCTCTCTCAGGGGCAGAGCAGGTGCGTATCAGCCTACGTCTGCTGGTCAGAGGGTCTGAGAAATAGAAACCTGGGAGCCCGAAAAACTCAATCCTGAGCTTCTCACCTAGACAAGGACCCTTATATCCACGGCTGCCTAATTAGCCTAGGATTCTTGCAACTAACAAAACCCTTGTGGTTTGCACCCCTCTGCTGGCTGCCCCTCGAGCTGGCAGCAGCCATGGTCACCCCATTCCACCACGATCACACTCCCGTATTGTCCGCTCTTCTCCCATCACTCAACTTTTCGCGCTCCCTCTGTCCCCCCAATAAATGATTTTCAGGGTCAGTGCACCAGCCTACGCCACGGAACACTCCGCCAAGGGTTCCTTCTCCTTCTTGCCCTGACAGAAGTCTGGCTGCACCCAGGGGGCAGGGCTCCCCAACAGTCCTTTCGTGGAGACTGATAGCTCTCCTACACCCCCACTCTCTCCCGTCACCGCTACACCGAGGCTCTTCTTCTTCTTCCCTCCTCACGGCACCTTCCCCCCAGACATCTTGACCCAGATGTCCTATGTCTATTCACAAGGGTCAGCCTTAGCTCACATTCTCGCTCCCAAACCTGCTGCTTCCAGCGTGCCCCCATCTCAGCGAATGAGATGTAGCATTTTCTCCGCCTCTCTGTACGCATCCCTACTAGCACTGCGCTAATTCGGGGCTCCTCCACCTTTCTTCTGGGCAACTGCGGCAGCCTGGTAATCGTCCTGCCTACCGTCCGTTCTCCACAGAGCTAAAGATTTCTAAAATGCAAATCTGACCCCGCCATTTCTCTGCTTAAAACATTTTAATGACTCCCTACTGCCCAGAGTAAAATTCAAATTCTTCACCACGGATTATAAGGCCATTCATAATGGAACAGGGATAAAATAAAATCTACTAGGTAAGTATTTACATTCCTTCTCCCCTGTGAGCCTGCCTGCTGCCCTCCACACACACGAACACCTTCTAATGAAGGAGGCAACCGTGATCTGAGCTTTAATTCACTGCTCAGGGCGATGAGTGAGCCACAGAACTGGAAGAAATCCAGAACGCCTGGATTGATTTGCTTCAAAGACCAGCCAGAGCCAGTTACTAAAGAATTCAAAGACCTGGCTCCAGGTCCCCAAAGGGATGGTGGGCTCAGACCTCTGGCTTGGGGCTGCCTGGGAAGTGCAGTGAGCCTCGTCACGGGGGCCTTGGGTCCAGGGGCCGCACCTGAAAGAGGCAACTTCCGATGGGATCCCCTTGCCACAAATCTCAAAAAACAAATCAAAGCTGCTGCCTGGAGAACTTGCATAATTAGTTTAGATGTGAAGAAAAGCATATGTGTGGAGCTTGACATTTAAATAAGCATATTTCCTTGAAAAGTATGTCTATAGACCCACATTTTGGGAAATCGTAATCATAATAATAAATATCTCAGACACTTACTCTGTGATGCGCATTTTCTACATATTCTCGCTACTCCTTTACCCTTATCATGTCCATTTTACTGGTAGGAGGACAGACTTACAGAGGTCATGAATCAAGTATACACAGCTCGTGAGCCGCAGAGCCAAAAAAACAAACTTCAGCTCGTCTGGTGTCAAAACCCAGGCAGGTAATGGCTGTGCTAGACCACTGGACGTCTCTTTAGAAACATGACAGATATCTCAGGTCAAATTCCCTAGAAGCAAAGCCTGAGTCAGAGCCTCAGGTACAGTCGATGTATTGAGAAGGTGCTCTTTAGGCGACACCTGTAAGGGAGGGAGAAAGCAGGAGAGGGAGGGAAGGAGCGAGGCGAGAATGTGGCCTCAGATAAAATCTAGCCTTGGATTAATCAACACAATGGAAGGGAGGGGTGTCTCCATAAAACTGTCCCACCTGGAGGCAAGGGGAGCAGGCTGTATGAGTCAGCAGCCTGAAGGATGAGTGCCCAGTAGGTAAAGAGTATCTAGCAGATTCTATACTCCAAAAATACCGGAACAATCAAGCAAATAAGCAGTGAAATTTCTCACATCCTCTAAATCTAAGTTGGGAATAAAAAGGCCCTTCTTCCCTGTCCGTCAAAACAAGTTTATTACCCTGGTAGATACTCATAAAGCACTAGGCCGGAGTCACAAAGAATCGGCCCGTAGTAGACAGAGTCCTCAGGTGGCCCCATCATCCCCACCCCTGCATTGATGCCCTGACTAATCCCCTCCCCTTGAGTGCCACAGAGAGGCGCAGATAGCTACGCTGTGAACTGGCTCTGGGGAGAGCTGGGGGTGGGCGGGGTGGGGGTGGGGAGAGGACCACGGGAAGCATCTGGAAGCCAAGAGCAGTTCCCTGCTGATGGCCAGCAAGACAATAGGAGCCCCCATCCCACTGTCCCCAGGTCAGTCTTGCCAACAGCAAGAGGGAGCTTGGAAGAATATTCTTCCCCATTTGAGCCTCCAGATGGGAATGCGGCCTGACCAACACATAGACTGTAGTTTCGTGGGACCCCAAGAAGTGAACCGAGCTATGCCACATCCAGACTCCTCGCCCTTGGCAACCATGAAGTGATAGAAGTGTGTTGCTTTAAGCCATTAAGCCTGTGATGATTTGATAGGTACCAACAGAACACTAATATAGGGCAGCACTGAGTAATGGGCGAGATTTGTGATTCATGCGAAGATTGACACGTACATATGCGTTAGTGTATTGCAGAAGTGCAAGGGCTGTGATTATACCTGTAAGAAGACGACTCAGAAAACTACTGTGGAGTGGAACGTAACATGTTCGTTGAACAACATGTTATTACGTGCAGCAAAGTTCACTTTGGAACTCTGTGCAAGACTTCATACATATAATTTCAAGCACATTAGCACACAACAAATCATAGTGTAGCAAGCTGCAAAGGCATCTTGGTTCTCTCATTTGTGAATAAAACCCCATATTTCACATCTCAAATAATCGCTCTATATCGTTTATAATCTAATCATAACTGCTCGATAGTGCACCAAGAGGAAATTTCCCATTTTGTTTTCCTTTCAAGAAATAACACTTAAACCTCAGGGTCAGAATAACAAAGGTTGACTAGCTGTGTTTTAAATGGTTTCATCCCACTTCTCATTTTAAAAATCACCAAGATAGGCGAATATGGAGAGGAAAAGCCAGGGGCCAATTTCGAGGTGAAATTTCTTTTTTTTTTTTTAATGTGTGTTTATTTGTGAGAGAAAGAGAGTGCACAAGAGCGGGGAAGGGGTAGAGAGAGGGGAGTCAGAGGATCCAAAGTGGGCTCCACGCTGACAGCAGACAGCCCAATGTGGGACCCGAACTCACAAACTGTGAGATCATGATTTGAGCTGAAGTTGGACGCTTAACCGATTGAGCCACCCAGGCACTCCTTCGAGGTAAATTTTCTGCCATGGTGTAGACTATGTAGGGAGATTGAGTAATATACACTCCATCTTCTGAACTGAAAAAAAAAAATATATATATATATATAATATAAATGTATAATTGATTTTCTACAATTTCCTGCTGTCTTTTTTTTTTTTTTTTTTTTGTCTTAATCAGGAAAACACACAAAAGCCAAAAGCCAGGAAGCCATCAAGCAGGTCAGGGGCACAGCAGCCTGCCACCCCACCCCTGACCCATGAACACCCCCCAGACTCCCCCTCGCAGACTGTAACCCTCTGCGGTCGGCAGGAAGGCAAGAGGGGGGATATGCAGACACCGCTACTTTCTGGGATGCTCCCTAATGGTGAGTAGGGTAGGGGAAGCCCGGCCTGGGAGCCACAGCACCGGTCGAAGAACCACACCCTGCACGTCACCAGCAACTTAGGAAAAATAAAGTGCTTGACGGAGCAGGACAAGAGTCAACGCTCGTCATGCAGTAGAAGTAACCACAATTGTCTTCCTGTAGCCCTGCAGCTGTGCTCGTCTGCTTGGGTTGGGATCTAACTCCACGGCCTGGACTCCTTTGCCACCAGGCCGTTTGGTGTCCCAGCTTCACACACTGGCCATGGGCCTAGAGGTGGATAGATAGACACAGATATACATAGATGGTATAGGTCTAGGTACATGTATAGGTTTAAGTGTGGGTATAGGTTTAGGTATATATTAATTTGTATTTATGTTTAGATCTGATTGCTGGAAGCTCCCAGAGAACATGGAGAGGGGCACATCCTGCCCCAGCCAGCCTGTCTATTGGCAAAATGCTCAGCCTAGGTGGAAGTTTCCACATTCCTGAATGAATAGGAGACATAAAAAAAAAAAAAAACCAAAAAAAAAAACAAACAAAAAAACCAGCCACGGCCCTCTGTAGCTCCTGCCTCATAATGGTATGCAAGTGATGATGCAAGTAATTAGCATTAGTAATTAGAAAAGAGATACCTGACGACCTCTCCCAGAGATGCCGTTTGCATCCCGAGCAAAGATTTTTTTTCGCAAATTACTTCCCACCAAGTCTATTAGAATTTCATTTCTGGGCCATTGATTTATTTATTTATGCTGCTCACGATATTCAGGAATCAATTTATTGCTACCTGGAGATGACTTTCACTGATGAGGACAAAGACATTTTCTGTCACTCTTTTTTTTTTTTTTTTAATTTTTTTTTTAACGTTTATTTATTTTTTGGGGACAGAGAGAGACAGAGCATGAACGGGGGAGGGGCAGAGAGAGAGGGAGACACAGAATCAGAAACAGGCTCCAGGCTCTGAGCCATCAGCCCAGAGCCCGACGCGGGGCTCGAACTCACGGACCGCGAGATCGTGACCTGGCTGAAGTCAGACGCTTAACCGACTGCGCCACCCAGGCGCCCCTTTCTGTCACTCTTAATACGACCATCAGCATGTGGCCCATGGCCCCACGGGCTGCTCAGGAGCTGCCATTTTGATTCCCCATTGTGTGATTTGCAAATTCCACCTTTGCTCTCCTGGATCTCACAGCTCTCCACAGAGCCTCCAGGACCCATGACACCCCTGCACTCACCCTCCACCACCTCTGCCTCAGGACAGCCTTGACCCTGTCCGGGGGCCACCATGCCCCTCTGCTCTGGAGCCACCTGGCAGACAGCTCTGGGTGTTCAGACAGATTCCCTTCACTTGATTCCCAACCTTCCTCCCCTGATTCATACCCTGGAACCCTGGCTCTGGGGCCTTGCAGAGCACAGAGCATGCTCAGAAACCCCCGGAGTCGTGAAAAGGGAACACAACTCCCAATCAGAAGGCAGTCGGGTTATTTGGCACGAGGCTTGACTCTATATACTGTACAAACAAAGCAAGTTGACAAAATGAAGAGGGAACCCCCGGAGAGAGTGAGTCACAGCTTAGGGCAGAGGCCGGTGGAGAGTGGCAGGGCCAGCAGAACGTGATTGGCAGCGTGGAGAGCCTTCTCCAGGCCAGGGACCCCACCTCGGGATGGGGGATGGCAGATAGCGGACACCCACCCAAGGCTCGGAGGACAGCAGCACGCCTGTCCTCCTACCATAGACCCCAAGAAAATGTAATCGGGCAAGAAGACACCAGGAAGGGCTGGCTCTGCCTGTCATCAAGCAGAGATGTGACATTCCCATAAAGCGATACTTTTATAATCATTGATGGGAGCAGCTGGAAAACATAAGGACTCCCCCTTAGTGAGTCCTCTCGTTTTCAAAACGATGGCCCTTCCAAGCATGGAAACGTTCATTCCGATACTTGCCTCCATTGTGTTACGTAATGATCTAAGTCGCGTACTATTAGTGAAAGCCTTGCGAGATCTATTATGGGTAATTTTCCTCCCTCCTCCTCAGTGAATCAAAAAAGGCCGTCTACTCCCCCGCCCAAGAGGAATCCGGATCCTTGGCAAACATCTGCTTAATGGATCAGAGCTATTTAAGAAAACTCCAGGCTTGCAAATAAAAATATAAAATCCCTTTAGCTCAATTTCTCTCTTCGAAGCTCTTTGACTTCGTCAGATTGGGCTCTGGAAATCTGCAGACCGCGGTCAGGAAACAAAAGAAATAAAGTCAGAGTAGGGCTCAGAGGGGTGCTTTGGATGTTTGCTTTTCTCCTTCTTTTCTGCTTCAAGCTTTTCCCACACTCCTGCTGTTTATTCGGGGCGGGGTGGGGGGGTTAGTGGCCCGATACAACCCACCAAACCACACCAGGACTCATTCCCTGTGATGAAGGACGGGCAGTGGCAACCAGTGCTCCCTCACTACACAGAGATGAGGTTCCTCCAGCTACGGGCTCATTCATTTTCCCGTTTTTCAACTACCGGGTTTCTTATCTCGCCTTTCCCTCCAGAGATTCTCCAGAGATCATTTATATGATTCTGTGATATCTTGGCGATATTCACATTACGGAACATCACAGGGAGTGGTCTCCAGGGAGTATCTGCAATCAGAGCCGTGGATTTTGATCTTTTGTTTCATGACTTGTAAATCGTGGATTTGTACTGCTGGGGATGTGTATCTGTATCTTTTACCTCCTTATGTTGGCGCTGCGGATTGTTTCTGTAATTCATTACAGGGTACGTATGCCTTCAGCGTTTCATATGGACGTTACAGAAACTAATTCGGACCCTCATCTTTTCAATATTCAAAACAAGCTTGACGTGGACACTTTTCCACTTTTATTTACTTACTTTTAATGCTTGTTTATTTATTTTGAAGAGAGAGATAAAGAGAGGATGTGAGTGGGACAGAGGCAGGACATACCACATTCAATGTCAGCCTTCTTTGTGGCTCTGTCCAAACACACGGTTTGTGGGCCAACCTGTCTCTTACACAATCGTCTCCTCATTATCTGTGGGAAAGAGGCGGGGCGTGTGGGGAGGAGGAGAGGGAGGAAGTTACAGGGACGTCAAGATCACCCCAGGTCACTCCAGAAGGTCTGGGCCAGATGAACCTCCTTTAACACACAGGGGGAGGGGGCAGGCTCACCGCCCCACTGGACTGTGTAATCAGGCCGTGCCTGCTGAGCACTGATTTCTGAAAATCAAGCATTGGGAGGTAAAAGATTGGCCAGGCTGGTGGGGTCACGTTCAACCGAAGCAACTGCAACACAGGTTCAGGATCACTCAGAAGCACAGGAGAGAATGAGGGCCCCCCTTGGGCGTGCACGAGTACGTCATGGATATTACTGATTGTGCCTAAAGTCAATTGAAGCGATATCGTTGAATTAGGAGAAAACAGTCATTCCTGGATAAACGCAGCAGTTGCTGGAAGTTCTAAAGTTAAAATAATGAAAAATGATGACAGCCACCATTTCTAACCCCTGGCCTAGTTCTGGATGCCGAGCTAAGGGCTTTGTGGATAGTCACCTACTTTATCCTCAGAGCAAGTCTGTCACGTGGGCATTTATACTCCGTGCGACCCAGGAGGAAGCGGTGACCCAAGGAAGCCACTCAGCTCTGCTGATGTCTCCCCAGACACCATGCACCAATGTGCAGGAACCAGCCCAGCCTGCTGGGCTCTCACGTCAGTGCTCCCCGGGAAAGGAGGCTCCAGCAGGGTGCTCAGAGGGGGTCCCCCTCCAGGCCACCTGCCCCAGGTGGAGAAGATAGTCACAGTCACTGTTAATTTTGAAGAAAACCGAGTGTCTTCAACCTAAAGAATTCTCCTTTGCTTTAATACTGCCCTTCTGAAGTTTTGCTTTATGTTAGAGTGCCCATTCTTCCATAAACTGATAGTGCCAAGGGAAGGTAGTGTGTTTGTGTTTTTATATCACTTTTAAAGAATAGAAATCTGCCAACATCTAGGGTCCCCAAAATACCAGCCACGTTATTCAAGGGTCTGTGAGTGACCCATCAGCATCCGCGTCTGTCCCATGTGTCAGCAAAGGAAGGATGGTGAGGGGACGAGGGGGAGGTGTCCACCATTGTCTTGGCCTCAGGGCCATCCTGAGGACATCCCACCGTCACCTGGTCAGAGGGGGATGCTCTGCTTCACCTCCACTCCCAGGACCCAGGTGCCCAGGTCCACCCTCTACACAGAGGCAGGATCACAAGTAGCCTTGCCAGTTAGACTGCAAGTGTCCCCAGATGATGTGTCAGTGGGGTCCAAACTCAAGGATGCTAAGTAGTCATTATGTCCCTTCCGCTCTGCCCTCAGGACAGCCTGTAGGTCCTTCTTCCTTCACCCCTTCTTCCTCTGTTTACCCAATGACCTCCTTCCAGCAGTCTTCTCCTCCCCCCATTTGCCCTCTCTAGTCCCTGGGAGTGGAGAAACTGGTTCCCCAAGAAACTGGACTCCTGTGGCTTTGTGCCTACCTTTCTTTCTTCTGAGGTTCCTCTGAGTCTTTCTCTCAGCTGTGGTGCAGGCTGGGGTGGGCTGGAAGTTGGGGAAAGAGCAGAGGAGAGGATTTAATATTCCAGCTGTGCTGTGGACTAAATGTGTGTGTCCCCCCCCACCAAAGCATACAGTGAAGCCTAAATCCCCAAGGTGATGGTATTTGGAGGTGGGGACTTGGGGAGGCGATTAGGTCATGAGGGTGGAGCCCTCAGGAATGGAAGCAGCACTCTTGCAAAAAGAGGAAGAGAGTGGCGATCACCTTATCTCTGCTCTCGGCCGCGGAGGACACAATAGAAGGCCATCTGCAGACCAGAAACCAGGTCCTCACCAGACACCGGATCTGCAGGCACCTTGATCGTGGACTTCCAGCCTCCAGAACTGTGAGAAATAAATGTCTGTTGCTTAAGCCCCCCAGCCTGTGGTCTTTGTTACAGCAACCAGAACCAACCACTACAGCTGCCTCTCTGCCATGACCTGAGCCCATACCTGCGATGAGGGAGCATAAGGTGGGCTGAGGGCAAAGTACAGGCTAACAGCACACCGCCCCCCGCAAGTGGGATATGTGTGATATTCCTCGGACACTCCTGGCTGCCCAAGAACAGGGGAAAGGAAATAAAGCAAATGGTTGACTGATAGAGATTGCAGTCATGAAGGACAGGAGTCTCCTTCAGTTTACAGACTACTTAGTAAACTGCAAGAAAAAGGCAATCTTATCCAGAGCCTAATCTCCAGAAACCTATAGACTCCGTTTCCTGGAGCCCTCATATGACCCTCATCGAGATGTAAGGGGGTTCAAGTGCTTGCCGTGGTGGTGTGGGAAACAAAAGCAAAGGAAAAATTAGATGCCCATACTGCCTACAGCCCAGAGACGAGTCCTTGAAACAGACAGAGTGACCTCCCTCTAGGAGCTCGGCTGCCTCGATGATGACACTTTGTTAAGGGGAAAAGGGAATCTTGGCTTCACGTTATCCTGACCCCCCCAGGATCCTGTAAGTCTGCTTTAACATATAAAAATTCCTTTATCTCAACCCCCCAAGATACATGCAGGCAATCATACTCCAAGCTTATGGCCCCCTGATATACATCTGAAGGGTCTCATGACTGAGGTTTTACTAAACAGTAATAAATGGCATTTTCCTAACAGCAGCCAGCCCCTCAAGGGCCTGGAAACCTTGTTTCAAAATTCCTTAGAGACTTACTCTGTCCCTAACCCCCTCCCAACCTGAGGGTATATAATGAGTCACCCATTACAACCCCAGTGCAGCTCTTTCTGCCCAGGGTCCTGTCCCCGTGCTTCAATCAAACCACCTTTCTGCACCAAAGATGTCTTCGGGAATTCTTTCTTGGCTGTCAGTGCCGAACCCCGCCAACTCCCCAAGAGCTCATCACCTGTGGTTGTTTGGGTGGGAAGAAGACTTGCTCACAGATACCAAGCACTGGCCAGGTGCCGAGTGCAGTATGGGTTGCACTCTATTTAGTCCACACATCAACTCTTGGCTGGGGGGGGGGCGCGCCGGCGGGGGAGTTTTCAACCTGATCTTGCAGATGAGAAGGCTGAGAGATCATGAGTTTGGGTAAATTGTTCCAAAGGGTCATAGCTGGAGAATCAGGATCAAGTTTCCAGTACGAGTAAGTCCAAGGCCAGCTGGTCTCCGTCCGTCCGTCCATGCAAACAGCAGCTCTCAGCACCCAGGCAGTGCAGGGTAAGCCTCCTCCTGCTGCCTGGAGGCACTTCCCTCATGCAGAACAAGGTGCCTCTCTTCAGGAGCTGGCTGAGCAAGTACAGCTCTGCCCCCTATGACTGCAGAGGCCCTCCACTGAGGAAGTTTCCATAGTGAGAAAGATTCACCAACAGGCTCTGTGCCTTCTTCTTCCTAACTCAGAATCCCAGATGCTTCCTGGGAAAGTGTATTCAGAGGATAAAGCTTCTCCTTGGTCTTCCATATAGGTCTTCCCTCCATCTGCACAGTGAAGTTGAGCTTATAAAAGTTTCTCGGCCTTTGAAAGTCCTTGCCCTAGATAGTCCAAGGCTCACAGACCTTGGAGCTTCTTCCTGTCAAGGGTAAGAGGGAGACATCACTTACCCCCCTCTACCCACCTACTTATACCACCTCGCTATGCCGCTTAATGTTTGCTTCAGACTTGGATGTAATTCTCTTCTCATGTCACCAGCAATGACAAGACCAGGGTGGGTCCAGGGTCAATTGCAAAAAGCAGTGCCTTTTGCTCAAGGCATTCTGAAAACAACAAATGGATACTGGGAATCCATATTTTGGAACAAGGCGAAGGTTCGGCACTTGTATATCTGCTTTATGGGGATCAAATCCAGAACATAGACCCCCAACCTAGACATTGGAACACATGGACACAGAGTATTTGGGTCATGGGTAACAATGAAGTCTCCTTTCAGAATATACATATAAAAAAGTTTCCAATTGTAAAATGTCAGAGAACCTTGAATTGCATATTTTCAGAAGTTTGAATATAGTTACTAAGGATATATTACTTTCACATGTGACTCATGCCAACTGGTATGCCAATGAGATATTCGGTTATGCAAAAACTTTATTTATAACACAAGGAGTTTCTATCTAGGGAGTTGACTCTAGAAATTTTTTTTAAGTTATTTATTTATTTATTTTGAGAGAGAGAGAGAGAGAGAGAGCACACAAGTGGGGAGGAGCAGAGAGAAAGAAAGGCCGAGCAAATCCCAAGCAGGCTCTGCACTGTCAGCCCAGAGCCCAATGTGGGGCTCGAACCTACAACCCGTGAGATCATGACCTGAGTTGAAATCAAGAGTCATATGCTTAATCAACTAAGTCACTAAGCACCCCACAACTCTAGAAATTTACAACAAGTTTGGAAAGAAATACCTGAAATATAAGAGGAATAATAATAATTTTGAAGTAGGTATTCTTTTAAAATTTAAGAAGTATTCTTTTTTATTTTTAATTTTTTAATTAATTTTTTTCATTTTTATTTATTTGTGCTTATTTTAGAGACAGAGTGTGAGCAGGGGAGAGGGGCAGTGGGAGAGAATCTTAAGCAGACTCCATGCACAGCACAGAGCCTGATGTGGTGTTCCATCCCATGACTCTGAGATCATAACCTGAGCTGAAATCAAGAGCAGGACACTCAACTGACTGAGCCACGCAGGCACCCCCTAAATTAAGAACTTTTACATGAAACTATAGCTAATAAATTGCTATCTGCTCACTCAAAACAAGTTGAGAAAAATAAATTAAAATATACCTGAAACTTACAGTTGAAAATACCTATTTCTTGGAGCTCCTGGGTGGCTCGGTCAGCTAAGTGTCTGACTTCGGCTCAAGTCATGATCTCACGGTTCGTGGGTTCGAGCCCTGCGTCAGGCTCTGTGCTGACAGCCCAGAGCCTGGAGCCTGCTTTGGATTCTGTGTCTCCCTCTCTCTCTTCCCCTCCCCTGCTCTCTCTCTCTCTCTCTCTCTCTCTCGAAAATAAACAAATATTTAAAAAAAAATTTTTTTTTAAAGAAAATACCTATTTCCTGGAAACCTATGTTTGCCACTATTGAGTTTTTGTTTTTCTGGGGAACAAAGGCAGGGGGGGAGTCTTTTGTAAATTATTAGAAATTGACCAAAGGATAAAGGTGAAGAAAGACCTCACATGATGAACTCAGTGTGATATCTATAAAATATCCAAAACTCTAAAATATATCGTTAACATACCTATTATTTCCTATTGCTATATAACAAATCATCATAAAACATAGTGAGTTAAAACAACCATAATTATATTTTATCTGTCATGTATTCTGTGGGTCAGAAATTCAAAAGCAGCTTGCTCAGGTGGTTCCGGCTCTGAGTTTCTCAACAAGTTGAGTTAAAAGGTTGGCTGCATTCATCCTAAGGCTTGCCTGAGGCTGGAGAACCCGATTCCAAGACCGCCCCTCATGTGGCCAGCAGGTTGGTACGACAAGTTATTCCCTCTCTATGTGAACCTCATCACGAGGGCTGCCTTTACAACATGGTGATAGTTTCCCCCAGAGTAAATGATCTGAGAGACCAAAGTGGAAACCGAAATCCCTTTCATGACCTAGCCTCAAAAATCACACGTTGTGACTTCCATCATATTCTACTAGGTGCACAGGGCCAGCTCGGATTCAATATAGATGGAGAGATACAAGGGTGTTCAGAAAGGAGACGAGAATCATTGACGGCCATCTTGGAAGCTGGCTATCACAGAATAATAAAGACTGAAATGTACGGGGGAGGTCACCATTATCTAATGTTATAAGATAATAATTAGGATTATAAGATAATACATAATAATATGTTTTCAAGTACAATGAAAGAATAACAGCCAAGCTATGAGTTCATATTTTCCATGGCATTGTAATAAATGTTGCTGTTGTTATTGTTTTTTTAATAAAGAGGTAACTAGAATCAACACAAATGAGTTATAAAAGTATTTCTATAAAAAAATAAAAACTTTTATTTGCATGTTTATTTGCATTTTTTGACATTTATTTTTGAGAGAGAGAGAGAGAGAGAGAGAGAGAGCACAAGCAGGGGAGGGGCAGAGAGAGAGGCAGACGCTGAATCCAAAGCAGGCTCCAGGCTCTGAGCTGTCAGCACAGAGCCTGACGCGGGGCTCGAACTCACAGACTGTGAGATCGTGACCTGAGCCGAAGTTGGACTCCCAACCGACTGAGCCACCCAGGTGCCCCATTTTTATTTTTTTGATAGAGAGCACGTTCAGGGGAGAGGCAGAGAGAGAGAGAGACAGAGGGTCTGAAGCGGGCTCTGCACTGACAGCAGAGATCCTGATGCAGGGCTCGAACTCACAAACTGGAAGATCATAGCCTGAGCTGAAGTTGGAGGCTCAACTGGCTGAGCCATCCAGATGCCCTGAGACATTGATTTTGACGAAATAGTGGCATGGTCTGTGATGACATTACCCATAAGAGGCAGGGCCACTCTCCTAAGAAGGAATTTTGACAAACTTCCTGAAGGATATGCTAATCACCATATATGTTTAAGTGCTATATATTGATGTTTGATATATATATACATATACACACATTCATATACATACATATATACATATATATGTATATATGTACATATGTATATATGTACATATATATGTATATATGAATATATATTCATATACATACATGAATATATATGAATGTATATTCATATACATATATGAATATATATGAATATATATTCATATATACACACATATATATGAATATATATGTGTATATATATTTCCTTTCCATCAACATAATTTGAGATTTTGTGAGAAACTGAATAATTTTCAAAATATTAACATTGTTGTATTAGTATTAGTTTATGTTCTATGTAACAGAATATGTAAATAAAGTGGCTTAACAAAATAGAAGATTCTCTCTCTTTAAAAAAAAGAAAAAAAAAGACTAGAGAGGAGCACCTGGGTGGCCCAGTCAGTTAAGCATCCGCCTCTTGGTTTCTGCTCAGGTCATGACCTCATGGTTTGTGAGTTTGAGCCCCGCATAGGGCTCCGTGCTGACATGGCAGAGCCTGCTTGGGATTCTCCCTCTCTCCCTCTGCCTCTGTCTCTCCCCCACTTGTACTCTCTGTCTTTCAAAATAAATTTTAAAAAAAACTTTAAAAAAATGTTTAAAAAAACAAAGAAGGCCAGAGATCAGCAGTCCAGTGTTGATATAGCAGCTCTGTGATTATCAAAGACCCTTCTCTCTTCTGCTCTACCCTCCAAAGGCCTGGCCTCCATTTTTATGTTGGCTTCATGGTCCAAGATGGATGACGGCTAGAGCTCCATCAGTCTGAATTCCAGGTTATAGAGAAAAAGGAGAAGAAGCACCAAAAAGGGGGCCTACCTCCCAGTGCGCCCAGTTGACTTCAAGGAACTTCTTACAATTCATCTTAGCATTCATCAGATGTACTTACATAGCTACATCCACCTTCAAGGAGCGGTGGGAAATGTAATCTTTGTCCCAAGTGGCTAAAATCGGGGTTATTTCTCTGCATTTTCTAAAGAAAGGTAGTAGAATCGATATTGTATGGGAAAATAGTGATCTGTATCACAATTGTCCATTTTTATACAGCAAGATTTATGCATTTACAAAAAAAAAAAAAAAGATTGGCAAACTAAAAATATCAACAAAGTAAAGTAAAAATATATCACACTGGCAGCTACCTACCGGTTCCAAACATGTTGGGTTGTTTGCTGTTATGATAGGGATTGAGGAAATGTTTACATAGTTGAAATATTGAGAGTTTATTAAACAATTCCTCAGTGATACAAGTGGCCAGTAAGTCAAGTGGCTTGTGAACATTGGTATAAACTTAGACTGTTACGTCTCTACCAAATGATGAGCATTACAGGCTTATAAAAACATGCTTCGAAGAGAAATGAGAGATTTTTTTCTTTTTTTAAAAAAAGGAAAAGAAATACCGTATTTGTGATTTGAAAGAAATGATGAAGGCTTCAAAGGAGCTTGGAGAGAATAAAGGAGTTATGCCAAAATTCATTTCTGGGGATTTTGAGGTCATAAAATCCTTCTCTTTAGAAGGATGAAATATTTGGGAAGCAAGGAAGATGTGGGTAAGAATGAGGATTGCGTTAATACAGTTAGCAGATGATGAGACTGTATGAAATCGTTGTATATTACATAGATATATAATTGTGTATACGAAGTCCATATCTGCCACTCCCCTTCATCCATTTGCCCCTCACTCTCCCCCCCCCCCCCCACCACGACCCCTCTTCCCTCTGGTGCTAAATTTTAAAGTTAGTTTCATTAACTGAAAAATGCAATCAGAATTATGTTTCAATGAAAAGGGTCCCTATATGAGGCATAAACAAAAAACCACACGTGAGTGCAAAGTTTACAGATTTTACAGATTGCAAAGCCCAATCCCAGAAACTCAGTATGCCTGAAGTCTTTGTTGGGGTCTAAGTACTCTTTGCTGTTTGGGATACAGTCTTCAAAACAAAGTTGCTGGGTTGTCAGCACTATTAGACCTTGTGCTGACCTAGCCAATCACTACAGTGGGGGCAGGGGGCTCATTTTCAATTCTAAGTTGCCTACGAATATACTTACACAGCTCAAGGGAGAATGGAGGTTAGAGGTTCAGACACCAGACCCAGATTCCTACCGAGTGGAAACTGTAACCAAATTCATGAAGCCTGAAGGACTCATGGCCGGTGTACAAAACCTGGCTGCTAAACCTGAAAAAAGGGGATGGCTTATTAACTTAATTTCCCCGTGATAATTTTATACTTCGGTTAGTGTGAGTTAAAGTTAGGAATGTAAAAAAGAACTCCCAACTTGCTCCTGTGGTTATAATCGTGTCTCTTTCCTTCTTTCTACGAGGTTAAATTTTAAAAGTTGAGAGGCCATTGTACGAAAACTGGATAGTGAATAACTAGGGGCACCTGGGGGCGCTCAGTCAGTTAAGCGTCCGACTTCAGCTCAGGTCATGATCTCATGGTTTTTGAGTTCGAGCCCCGCATCGGGCTCTGTGCTGACAGCTCAGAGCCTGGAGCCTGCTTCAGAGTCTGTGTCTCCCTCTCTCTCTCTGTTTCTCCCTCTCTCTCTCTCTCTCTCTCTCAAAAATAAATAAACATTAAAACAACAAAAAAGATAGAAAAAATAGGTTTAAAAAATCAGTTCAGGGGCGCATGGGTGGTTCAGTCAGTTAAGATTCTGACTCTTGGTTTCAGCTCAGGTCATGATCTCACAATTCACGGCATTGAGCCCCACGCCAGGCTCTGCTCACAGCGTAGAGCCTGCTAGGGATTTTCTCTCTCTCTCTCTCTCCTTCCCACCCTCTCTCTTTCTCTCTCTCCAAATAAACATTTAAAAAAATCAGTTCAAAGTAGAAATTAAAATATCTTTTATGACTTAGCCTCAAAGTCACACACTGTCACTTCTGTCTCACGTGACTGTCTCAACTGTCACTTCTGCTATATTTTGGTGGAAGGCAGCTATGCTCACCACTATACCATCAATGCTCCACGGCGCTGTATTCTTCTGGGTACACAGAACCAGTGCTGATCCAATGTGCGGGGTAGTATCTGGGGTATAAATACCAGGAGATGAGAATCATTTGTAGCCATCGTAGAGGGTGGCTACTACAGAATAATAACAGGTAACATGTCATGGGCAAGGTCATCATTATCTAAGATTAGAAAGTATTACACAGTGATAGACTTGCTAATGTAATAAAAACAACAGCCAATCTGATAGACGATATGTTAGATGAGCATTTTAATCAAAGCCGTGTTGTAGTTGCTTTTGTCTCATTAAGAAAGAGATAAGTAGAATCAATGCACATTGGTTATAAAGACATTTCTACAGCAAATCAAAACTGGTTTTGATAAAACAATGGCATGTCCAATGACAAAACAATGGTTTTGATAAAACAATGGTAGTGGTAGCACGACCAACACAAGGTGGGGCCATACAACTGGAAAGGGATCTTAACAAACCCATTGAAGTATATATTCCTCACTATCTATAGTTGGTCATACACATCACTTGAGACTGTTTGTTAAAAACCCCAACACGAGTGAGTGAGGCAGCCCAGAAGGTAGCAACAGCGGGACCCGATGCCATCGCCAGGTGGAGGAACCAAGGGAGAAAGTGGTGCCACCAAATCCCAGAGATGGTGCCATGTGTTAGAGGCTGGGTATGTCTAGTCTAAACTGGATCCAAGGAGACATGACCCCTGTTAGTGATATCTCCAAAGCAGAGAGAGAAGAGAGGAAATGCTTTGGCTTTTCTTTTCCCTCACCCTCCAATCTCTCAACAATGCCTCCCTTTGGCCAAATCTATTTGGAAACCAGTTGATAATTGTATTAGTGTCTTGTTGCTGCTGTAACAAATCAGTATAACAAACCAGTATAAAGTTTCAATACACAATGACACAAATTTATTATCTTACAATTCTGAAGGTGAGAAGTCCAGAACCAGTCTCACTGGGCTACAGTCCAAGTGTTGACATGACTGGTTCCTTCTGGAGACTCTATAGGAGAACCTGTTTCCTAGCTTTTCCCAGCTCTAGAATGAATTCCTTGCATTTCTTGGCTCAGAGCCCCTTCTTCCATCATCAAAGCTGGCAGCAAAGCATCTTCAAATTTCTCTCTCTTTCCTCTCTCTGCTTCTATTGTCACCGCTCCTCTGACTCTACTGATTACATGGGGCCACCTGGATAATCTTTCCATCTCAAGATGTCTACTTTAATCACATCAGCAAAGTCCCCTTTGCCATGTAAAGAAACATATTCACAGGTTCTGGGGATTAGGACATGAATATCTTTGGAGGGCCATTATTCTATCACAATAACGGAGCCTGGGAAGTATCACCTGCAGGGCTCAGGGTACAAACACGGAAGGGGTTGGGGAAGGAGTGGATCTCAAGGAAGGAGATCCAAAGCGAGCCTTCATCTTTTTCTCTAAATTTTCATGGTTGCAATATCACACAAAAGACCTCATTTCTTTGCCTTTCTTTCTCTAAGCACTCTCTATTAATGAACTACCGTCTTAATCACATCCTTTCCCCAGAATAGAATAGACAGGGGAGACGATGCTGCTGAACTAGAAACAATTCACTAGCAGACAATGATAACACAACTGGCAACTTTTTCCTCTGGTTTTGAACTTATAGAAATTTTTTTTTTAATTATATTCAGATTTTAGTCTTTCACCTACTCCTTCCCTTCCAAACTATACAGGTTTGCTTTTCCTGTTTGAGGTTTGCTAAAGAGGAAAAAGAGCAATCCCCAAATACTGTCATCTAAGACATTTAAAATCCTTAATCACAAGACATGTTATCACAACAAGAACTCTGGGTCTTCACAAAAGAAGTGGATCCCAAATTGTGACCTGTGCAGGACTTCAGCATCTCTCTGTGCATCACTCTCTTACCTCCATATCTGGGTATCCATGATCCAGCATTACACCTCCCCCACTCTCAACCCATCATCTCCCACCAAAGCACTGCCCTGATATGCAACGTTAGAGGCTGGCCCCCTTGAGGGAAAAGGGAAAAGGGAGCTTGGAACCTCCCATGGTTCCTTTGTTTAGGTCAGTTCTACTGTTTATGCACAACTGAAGGACCATAATGATCACTGGCATCTTACTGGCACTGGTAAGGAAGGTCAGGCAATGGCTGGTCTTCAGAGAGCAGAGGAAATCTGTGATTGGTTACTGCCACTTGCATTATTCATTAATATCAAGAGTGGCCATGAGGGGCCAAAACGTAAGACTGCCAATGAATTGTAGGTGTGTGAGAAAATACTAGAATGCAAGCTCCATGAGGGCAGGAATTCTGATGGTCTTGTTTGCCATAAAATCCTCAGCACCTAGGACAGTGCCTGGCTCAACTGAATACTGGTTTACTACTCACTGAATGAGTGTATTACTTAATTTCACTTAAAAGGTATCATTTGTTATGACATTACTCCATAGCCAATGACTCACCCTTTCTTCCCCCAAATCATATGTATAGAAAAGTTCAGACACACAAAAAGTTGAAAGAATAATAAAACAGATAATCATGCACCTGCTCTCTAGTTCGGTAATTGTTAACAGCTTATTTAATTGATTTCTGTCAATATTACGTTTATTTATATGTGTGGACAGGCACATGTACTAATTAAAGTTCAGAGATGCGGAACCACTACACGTCTTTATATCTTCATATCTATATTTGTTTTCATATATCTGTAAGGCCATTATCTTCACTTCTGATGCTGGGGCTTGAAGTCCACAGGGCAGGAGTCAGAAGAGAAAATCGATGTAAAATGGAAGAGATTCAAGAGACCCCCACAAGGATGGACGGATGGCTGTTCCTCAGAGAACAGCAGAAGGCTATAGTTGGCAGACTCGAGCCATTCCTGCCACCTCCAACCTTGACAAGGCAGGAAACCTGGCAAAAGCCAGGTCGTTCTTCATGGAGCCGAACACACACACACACCCGGCCCGAGAGTTGAACCAACCGAAGGGAAATCGCAGGGAGGGTGGGCCGGTTGCAGGGCCCAGATGCTCATTCATGCCAGCACGGTGACAGGTGAGTCTACTGCTCAGGCATTTGCAAGACCTGCGGGATGCCTACTGTGTCCCTGTGCCCTCAGCATCTCCTACAAATGTCCTTCGTGGCCCACAGACCAGAAACATACAAGAAAAGCAATTCTGGAAAACAGGTCAGCAGAGCTGAGCAAACACGTCATAAAGCCACCGTCTCAAATCAAGCTTCCAAAATGCTGCCATTTCACCTCTAAATTGTTCGACTTTCACCTCAAGTTTCCCTTCTGAAAGGGCAGGAGAGAACAGCCATGTGAGGAACTTCTAATGGCAAACGTTCAGCTCTCGAGAGTGGTATGGATTAAGTGTTCGAAACGAGCCCTGGGCGCTGCTTGAGTTCAGTTTTCCTCGCGTTTAATACAGTATCTCCCGTTTTGGAAAGATTCTGTTAAATTCGCCTGGCCTGGTCTAGCACTGATTTTTACTTGCTTCCACCAAATGATGGAGGAAGATCATCAGAATCATTTTGACGAATGCTGAAACTTTCGTTTCCTTTGGGAAAAACAAGTTAGCATAGAACTCCTCAAGGGAGCCCACCTCCCAACGAACAGCTTGAGTTTTAAAATGAATCTTTTGACAAATGGCTTTTCTCTCCTTCTCAAGCTGCTACGACAAAATTTCCATTCTGAAAAAAGAAAACATCATCTCTCCTGTAAATTATCTAAAAGAACTTAGACAGGGGACCTAGCCCAGAAAGAGAGCTATTACCAAGAGATCACTTTTTTTTTTTTTTTTTTTTTTCCTAATGACCTATTTGGGGGGCGGGACAAACATCTGATTACCAGACACTTGATCTCCTCAGTTTCCTGTGACCCACCCTCCTCCCCCTTGGAGCCCCCAGGCTATATCCCTTCCCTTCGCTCAAGATGACAGATAAGCCTCCATTGTCTAGCTCCTTTTCTGGTCTCCTCTTTAATTACATAATTAAATGTGTTTTTCTCCTGTTAATTTCTCTTATGCTAATATGATTTATTAGACCACTCAAAAAACCAGGGGTAGAAGGAAAAAATTTTCCTCCCCAACACTTTCTTTTCTTGGCACTCCTTGGGTAGACATTGCTGGAGTAAAGACCAAAACTGTCGAAAAATGTATGTATTGTCCCCTGTCAGAAACAGAGTATCTCTTCAGCTGCTGAAACTTGAGTTGAATCAGGAACATCAGATGAAGAATTTGTAACCAAGCAAAACTCCATAGCAACAAGCAATTAAAGTTGATTATAATTGTAAGACATTTACTCAGGATTTTTTTTTTTTTTTAGATTCTTAAGAAAAATTCGATATGAAAGAATGTCTCAGAATTTCAAGGCATGTAAGCTGGCAACAAGTAAAAACCATTCATGTTAGGTTCAGTCATTCAAAAAACGAGTGCATATTTTAAGCTTGATAAAAAGCTTTGCTTTGAAAATTCCAGCAAAGTCAGCTCCCCGCTGAAGCCTGGGATGAATTGCACATGTATGTTTCTAATCTGCTTGCAACCCCGAGTGGATGCTTCTCTAGTGACAGCTTTATCCCTGGTGGTTTGGTTTCCAGGCTAGTCCACAAAAGCTTGTTTTACCCACATACACCCAAATTACAGCTCTAATCATACTATTTCAGCTACATCTAGCTGCATTGTTTCGTGGAAAATGAATCTTGAATTTCAAGTTGCAATGCCAGGAACACATCCTCCCTGAACCCAAGACCCAGAACAAGCAAATGTCGTGGCTTTAAATTTTACTTTGTAAAATATAACTCTAGATTAGCGCTTCCCAAAACGTCCCTTGGAAAGTTCCCCCAAAAAAACAGCAAGGGAGGGGAAGTCCCACCATCTAAACTGAGGAAATTGCAGGGGAGGAAACATCATTTTCCCTCTACCCTTCTGAGTTCTTAGTTGAGACCCCTAAATAGAAGACGGATGAACAAGAGAAAAACAAACTGCAGCTGATCAAAATGTAGACCTCATCTACACACAGGAGATACCCAGGGGAAAATGCGTAGCTCCCCAGGTGGCCCAAACCACCGGTTTAGATGCGATCTTTAGCTAAAGACAAAAGAAAAGAAGATATGGGTTGGGGAAGGAGAAGCCAGTCAAGAGAGGTTGCTAGGAAAGCCACGGTAAATGAGGGCGAGGTTGTTGTGCAGGGTCGAGTGGTGACTTCTCCACTGAAAGTTTCTTGTGATTTAGAGCCATCCTCCTCTTCCTGGTACAGAGAAAGAGACGCCCGCACAAATGGAGATTTCCTTTATGTATGTTGATTTCCCTTTGAAAAGGGTAATTTCAATTCCACATTCGGAGCTTTTCCTGGGTCTGCCGTTTCTCAAAATAATCAGCTCAAAATAATCCTTATGTCAAAGAAACATAGCACATTCTGCTACCCTTCAAAATGCCGCATACCCTCTCTGTGTCTTCAAAGACTTCAGTTCACAGCAGTATATGTTAAAGAATGATTACCAAAGACAGTTTAGGTGATGCAAACAAACTTTGTTTAACACTCCACGCCCAGAGCTGCAAAGTGGGCCAGAAAGCAGGAAGCTTTCATAGGCTAAAGAACAAGGAGGCTGGGTCTCCCATGTTGCCCTTCGGCTGGGACCAGGCACCCACCATCAGTTCATGATGGACCCCGTCCCAGTCGAGCCTTCAGATGAGTTCCCAGCCCTGGCTGACATCTAAGTGTTGGAAGCAGAAGGCCCCGCTAAGCCATGCTCCGTTTCCTGACCCACGGGAACCATGAGATAATATATTGTATTGTTTTAAGCTGCAACATTGAGGCGATTTGTTGCACAAAAACAGATAAGCAATACAATAGCATTTGGAAATGCTTCTCAAACTTCTTCCTTTTTTAAATGTTTATTTATTTATTTTAGAGAGAGGGAGGGAGAGAGTGAATCCCAAGCAGTGACAGCACTGTCAGCGTGGAGTCCTACACAGGGCTCAAACTCATGAACCACAAGATCACGACCTGAGCTGAAACCAAGAGTCAGACGCTGAGCCGATTGAGCCACCCAGGCGCCCCATACGTGATGCCATTTCTGAATTAAACAAGCCTAATCTGACCACAATCTTTGTTATTCCTGATCCACGTGTGACTGATTAACTACAAAACAAAAAGTGAGACTTGCGGGACGTTAATCACTTGTAATATTTAGCCAACACTCTAAAAGCCCAATGATGCACGACGTGGAATAAATGCCCCAGCCAGATGACATTTAGAATGTTTCCAGTCGGCACGACAATTGCTCAGTGGAGGGCGTGAAAAGGACGGCATTTTGTTTTTACCACGGACGTAAGAGGACAGCTGGGAAGTTTATGGACGTGGACGATGAATGTAGTTTAGGAAGAAATAAAATGTTTGATGCAGTTTCCAGATGAGGCTTTAATGGTAACGAGATACACTCAGATAATGCTCCACAATCTATCTTTATAGTTCCTTCCTGGCAACGTGCCTTTTACATACTGAACACCCAACATGTGTCAGTGAACTAATGGATCGGCATGACAAGACTGGGGGTTGCACGGCGGCATGGGCAAGAAATGCGTTTGGAGGGTGTTTTCATTTTCAGATGAGCCAGGAGAGGCCTGGGAACACAAAGTGTTTCAGGGTGTCACGGAAATGACCTGCCCGGGGTCATTTCCGGGTGTTCAAACCACGTTGTCTGATCCGTGGTCTTGTACCTCTGTCCTATACCGTAATGTCTAGAACAATGACAACAACAGGTGTGTTAATGGGGTTGGCGGTGGAATCAGGAGTAAGGGAGAGATAAGCCATGAGGAGCCGAGAGACCAAGAAGAGAGGGTCCACACTTCTCTGAAAAAGCCCAGGCACATGGGAGGGGGTGCTGTCTTCTTCCCTAGAAGGCAAAGACTCCAACAAGTATGTGTGCAAGATGTCCTCGGGGCCCAGAGGTCCTTTCTGAGCATTTGCAACAGCAACACACAGAAACATTCAAACCAGAAGGCAAGAACTAATTAGAGGATAGGAATCTTCATTAGCCTACCCATCAGTATCAAAACTCTAAAATGTGGGGCGCCTGGGTGGCGCAGTCGGTTAAGCGTCCGACTTCAGCCAGGTCACGATCTCACGGTCCGGGAGTTCGAGCCCCGCGTCGGGCTCTGGGCTGATGGCTCAGAGCCTGGAGCCTGTTTCCGATTCTGTGTCTCCCTCTCTCTCTGCCCCTCCCCCGTTCATGCTCTGTCTCTCTCTGTCCCTAAAAAAATAAACGTTGAAAAAAAAAAATTAAAAAAAAAATTTAAAAACTCTAAAATGTTATTCATCAGGCAAGCGCCTTGGTGTGTGAGCAAGGATCAGGACGAATCTCAGTAAACTGGGTCGTCAAGATAACCGTGTCTCTCAGACAAACACAGCTCCGTTGGCTTTATCTAATTTCTCTGATCATTAAAGGCCTTCACCAGAGAAGTCCATGGATCCACCCGAGAGGAACATTTGAAAAAGCGTGTGCAAAATCCGCTCAAGCTCACACAGGCCGCGGTCCGGCCCTCGGGATACTGGGCCCTGGTTACCGATGTTTGTGTGAGTTGTTGATGATCTTGGGCAAGCCCTGTAGCCGTAGCCATGGCCTAAGAGGTTCTGGTTTCTTCTATAAAATGAGAGGGACCGGACATGGTAGTATATCACACAACCCCTGCCGTAACAGCCAGCCCAAAGTGACTTGGATGGTAAAGAGCAGGTCGGCTCTGGAAATGCAGGTGGAGGACGGGTTTGGGGCTGAACCCAACGCCCGGCTCTGTCTCCAGGCCTCAGAGCCTCTTAGCCCTGCATTCCGCCCTGTGCCGGCTTCACCCCTGCAGAAGAGAGGTAGACCCATAACGCACGCAAGCGTCTCCAGCAGCCTCTGGCACACTCTTCCTTGCTTGTCCCTGGCTGCAGTGGACTCACATGCCCATTTCCGGAGCCGTCATTGGGTGCACCTGGCTTTCCCGCAGCCGGCCACGGTCACTCTGCCCCGGGCTTCCAGGGGGGACCGGAGACTGGTGCCCCTCTGCCACAGGTGTGTTCGGAGGCCCCCCCCGACTCCAAGGACTCAGCAAGTTTTATGAAATGACACACACAACTGAAAACCTAGAAAAATGAAGGAAACCAGATAGCAACATGATACTGAGGCAAAGTAGTTCCAAATAATGTAAGTAAGTTGACCCTGGGTCCTCCGGGGATACTGCACGCACCACCCGTGTCTACTGGCCCCTCATCAACTTCCAAAGGGTGCTCCGCGCAAATGTCATCTTTCTCTATGACGGCGTGGCTGCTCCAGGCCTTCCCTCGTGAGGCATGGTGTGGTCGCCTCCTCCCAAAGAAAAGGCACTGGTGTGAGTTGTTAAGAGGGAGGTGGAGGCTCTGATCCGCACCTGTCGCATCCTTTTTAGTACTTGTGCTTGTGCACGCTCATGCGTGTGTACACGCCCGTGTGTGTGGATGTGCGTACGTGCTGTGTCTCTATCCTCGAATCGGCAAGGAGGGTTATCCAAAAGTCATTGGCCAAACAAAGAAGGAATCTCGTATTTAATGGTACTCATCAGCTTCCTTCTGGACTAAATTCCTAAAGTCATTTTCAGATTCCGGGTCAGAATTATATAGACCTATTTTGTAAGCTTATAGCAGACCACGGTCTCTTACGAACCTACAGATGAGACACAATCGTTAGTTTGGTAATGATTCCACGATATATTTTATTGCCTTTAATTATAACCTTTGGCATCAAGATGGTAGTTCCTGTAATAATAGAATGTTTCATTCGACTGAAAAACTGAGGTGGGCTCCCGGAACAATTGCTTCTGTTAATTGGGATCTTTGAGAGAGTTATCTTAGTCAGATCTTGACTCCAAATATCACCTCTGAGCACATAAGACAGCTTGGTATGTCTCAGATACATTTGCTCCAACACTCAGAGATGAACATGCCAACACCCTTGCAATGGACCATTTAGACGTTAGCAGGAGAATAGAATCTGGAACCTTAGAGTTTATTTAGCCCACTGCTCTCATCGCCTGGAGATGCCACCAAGGCGAAGTGATACTCCCAAACATTCCCAAGGTAAAAATAATCTGATGTTAGCAAAATAGAAGTTGAATCGCAGATCCTTTGACTCCAGATAAATACAGTTTTCAGCACTTCTTCTATGCTGACGTCTTCAGAACAATGATGCCCACAGACTTCTCAGGCTCACATTACATGCAACAACCAGTGCATTCGTGTTATTCAACCCTGGAGACTGAGGAGGGAGCCGCCCCCACTCAACTGTAGCTCTGTCTGCTTAGGCATGACTGGCTGTAACTAAGGGTGTGCTTCTTAGAACTGAGGCCAGTCAAAGAAAAGGCACATATTTGAAATACGTGTCTGGCACCAAGATGGAAGGATATGACTAAAACTTATTGGAAGGAAACCCAGACGGCTAAATACTAGGTTGCCTGGTCTTCAGAGGGTTATTTTTCACACTCACGAGGACAGCACTTGCAAACATGGTCATACAAATGAGTCACGGAGTTATTACACGTCTTATGCCAACTGGTGTGAAATAATATTTACAGAAATTACAGGCTTTGAGCAGTCGGCTTCATGCAGGAGAGGCACGTGCGAGCAGAGGGCGTATGTTTTGACCAAGCAGTTTCCCTTCTAGGTAAGACCTTCCTGAAGACTTCATCAGATACTCAAACTGCATATTTGGGTGTTTGGAATTCCTTGCTCTTTAGTTAGTTCAGTTTTAAAATATTAAATATTTTATAAGAGAAGATTGATCGGCGTCCTATACTAGAGAATAGTGTGCGGTCGTTAAAAATAATTGCAATGCCTAGCGCCATGGAAAAATGTTTATGATATAATTCGTGTGTTAGGTTTCTAGGACTGTCATAACAAATGACTGCAAATGGGTGGCTTCAAACAACACAGATGGATTCACTCACAGTTGTGGACGCTGCAAGTTTGAAATCAAGGTATCAGCCAAAGTGTTCGCAGGGCCACGCTTCTGAGCAAGTCTCCAGGGGACCGTCCTTCCCTGCCTCGTCAAGCTGCTAGTGGCTGTTGTCTTGGGGCGCCATGACTCCCATCTCTGCCTCTGTCCTCACGTGGCTTTCTCCCCTCTGTGTCTCTGTGTCCTCCCCTCTTCGTAAGGACACGTGCCATCGGATTCAGGACCTACTCTAAAGTCAAGATGCTCTCATCTTGAGATCCTTGAATGAATCCCATCGGCAAAGACCCTTTTTCCAAATAAGGTCATGTTCATGGGTTCTGGGAAGACACGTCTTTTCAGTGGGGGGAGGTACAACTCAATCTACTACAATTAGTCAGAAAGGCTGGCTATAGCTTTATTCAATCCTGCCTCAGCTAGGTACATATATACGGCCTGTAATGGGATTGGGAAACCAACACGAATATGCAAAAAGCCCACCGCTGCCCCCATACGCAGACTTCAGAGAATGAAGGCGTTCCGGAGAAGTCCCCAGCCAAGGTGTTAGCAGGCTTGGTTCCTTCTGGAGGCTCCGAGGGATAATCTGGTCCAGGCCTCCCTCCTAGCTCCTGGTTACCCTGGCAATCCTTGGCTTTCCTTGGCTTATAGGCACAAAACTCCAGTGTCCGCTCCATCATCATACGGACTTCCTCCCTCTGTCTTGACGTCTCTGTTTTCTCTTCTTCTAAGGACACCAGTCACTGGCTTAGGGCCCGTTCGAATCCAGGATGACCTCATCTCAACTGATTACATCTGCAAAGATGCTATTTCCAAATGAAGTCACATTCCGAGGGAGATATGAGTTTGGGGGGAAGATTACTGAACCCACGCCAGCTGGCACGGGGTCATCCTGAGTCAGTCCGGCGTGGCTGCGTGGACGGGCAAGAAGACCTGGAAAAAGGAGGGTGGGATGCCCCGGGGCTGAGCGAGGAGCCGCAGGGACCATTCTGGATGGACCTATGTCCACTCCAGGCCCAGGCCAAAGGAACCCGGGGCAGAAGGGAGCACAGGGCATTTCTAAAGAGCCCTGAGTGGAAGAACCAGACTTAGCAGGTGCCAGGCCCCAGGGCAAAGCTACCCAGCACCCCCAAAACTGTCCGGTCCCCTCCCCCGTGCCTGCAGGGCAAGTGTGAGAACAGAAGACCATCCTCCTCACCGTCCGCGCTGCAGGTGCCTCTGAGATGGGAGAGAAGGTGGCCAGAACCCAGATTAGAGTTTTGACTGTATCACAAGACATGTGCTAGGATGTGCATATTAATATGTAATAATATGCAATGTAATTTCTTGAAAATGTCAGATCTCCTACCACCAAAGCTACTTTTGAGAGTTGGGAATGGGATGTCCCCAACCGGATGTGTGTTGCAGAATGGGGACGAGGGGCTCACCAACCTCTGAGCCGCCAGGAGTTAAACTAGGGGCTGTCGCGGCAGACCTTGGACCGTGGAGGGGACAGAGCAGGGGAATGAATGAATGCATGACAGAGCGGCCAAGAGGGGAGAGGAGGGAAGGGTGGAAACTGCAGTCAGGCTTCTGCGGTGGCCGCGAGCACGCAGAGCTGTGCCTTTGAAGAAGCAGCAACAGTCCCTGTGCTTCTGCCCACAGAACGACACACATTTCCCACTTTAATTGTGACCTAGTTACCGTGACACGGTGAACACAACAAGCCTCGCCCTCCTCACCGCCAGCCCCGCAGAGCCCAGCTTAGTAAATCCCGCCACCTAGTGCCCTCCGGCTCAGAGCGCCCCAGAGCAGCCGGGGAGTCTAAGGAAACAGCTCCTTGTTCTTCCCCTCCTCCACCTTACCCACAAAGCCATTACTCTACCACGTCCCACTTATGAGAAAAATAAAGCTCGGATGTCTTATCTGCTCGCTAATTGTGTTTTTTCTTCTGAGGCAGGTTGTGTTTGGCTTTTAAGGATGCCAGTTTTCTGTTGAGTGATGGCCAAGGGAGTGTCTGTTTGGATACCCAAAGAAAGAATGCCAAGGTCATGGGCAAAGGAAAACTTGGCATGAACCCAGCGCCTCATCCAATTTCATAATTGGCCCTCGGTCTAAAGAAGAATTAAATAGAAGGGCAACAGTGTGTGTGTTTAACAGGGAGTTTGGGGGTAAAACAGTCCCCACCCCCACCTGTATGGAGTCCCTATAGCTGAGGCAGAGAACCATGCTCCCCGGATTCACTTAATGGAATTCGCTTATGGATTCCATTCGCTTCTGGATTCGCTTAATGCACATTCATCCAAGGGGTAGGTGGGTCTGCAGGGTGGGCTTGCGGTGGTTTTGTAAGAAGCCTGCACTGGCGACATCTGATGGCCAAAGTGATCCATCAGGCTGACAGTTTGGCTAACCTTCTCTTTGCCTCATATCTACTGAGAGAACTTCAAACCCGCTGATTAGCTTTCTGAAGGTTTGATGTCTTTCTTGCTTTCTTGCTTTCTTTCTTTCTTTCAGAGGGAGGGTAGAATTCAGAGAGCTGAGATATAAGGCTATGAGGCCTGGGTTTGCCTCTTACTGGTGATGGTACAAGTTTTCTCTAAGCCATGTTTTCATCATTGGTCAAATTGTGGTCAGAGTGGGTAGGTGCCCATTAGGGTTATTTTGAGAATTACATGATGGAATCCATGTAGAGTGTCTGCCTTTTTGTAGTGTCCAATAAATGATAGCTATTATGGTAGGGTGAATACTGGCCTCCGAGAGGCGTCCATATCCTAATTCCCAGAATCTGTGAATGTGTTAACCTCACAAAGTAACAGGGATTTTGCAGATGTGGTTAAGTTAAAGATCTTGAGATGAACATATCCTGAAATATCTGGGTCGACCCCGTGTTCCTTGTAAGAAGGGTGCAGGGTGGTCACAGAAAAGGCCATGTATGATGGAAGCGAGGGTTGGAGTTTCGTCCTTTGAAGACAGAGGAGGGGCTATAAGCTAGGGAATGAGGCTGGCCTGAAAAAGGCAGAGAAATGAATCCTCCCTGGAGACTCCAGAAGGAACATAGCCTTGCTAAAAATACCCTGATTTTGCCTCAGGAGACCCATTTTGAACTTCTAACCTTCAGAACTGTAAAATGATACATTTGTGTTATTTTAAGCTACTCAGTTTGTGCTTCAGCAGCGATAAGAAAAGAATATAGTTATAAATACCAAAATCCTCCCAATATGGTTGGCTCCATGATATTGGTTTCAGGATCTTTCTATAAAAGGGATTTCCTCCCAGTCAGGGAGGACCTCCCAACCCAAGGATCCATTCAGGATGAACCTATTAGTGAGTGACCTGTTGATCGTAAAAAACTGACCATTAACTATGCTAATACAGTCAAGTTCGGATCATATTTTAGGAATGGGTAGGTACCATTTGGGATAAAATAGGCCTGCCCCAAACAGAACAAAGAGATAAAGGACAGCAGGGAGAAAGCTCAGCTCATGTGAACACCGATTCAAGATATAACAGAAAATAAATGTTTGATAATTTGCCTAATTCGGAACATGGAACAATGGCTAAAGCAATCTACTACCAAGACAAGAGAGCATGGGAGCCAACACAGACATTGGGGCCAACCTTACACCACATCGCACACGTAAAGGCTTGGGAACACAAGGAGAGAGAGAAGCAGACTGAGCTGGCCAAGGGAAAAATCAGATCTGGGGGTCTGCCAGGGCTGACGCAGAAGACCTTGCAACATGGAGGGTGGAGAAGAGAGTGGATTCAAAAGAGGGAAGGAAGAGAGAAGTGTGGGTTTGGGACAAATATGCAGGCTCAAGGATAGCAGTTTGAGAAATCTGAGGGTCTCAGACCCATGGCTTTTCTCATTGACCTCTTGCTGTTCCATGTAAATTCTACTGGCAAATCCATCAGAATGGGCAGCCTTGGATGCCTTCTCTCCCTCTGTCTATTAACATCTCCAGGAGGACAGGTTCCTGCCCTGGGGAGTCCATTTCTTTGGCAGCAGGAGCTGGTGGGTAGAATCACGACTGTAGCAACTATGACAGTTCAAAGATATAGTAGAAACATGCTGTTTTTCTGGAGAAATGGTTCTAGCCAGGGAATGTGGGGGCATGGAGGTTGTCACAAATTAAATCTGGGATTTGGCTTCTCAAAGTTCCCAGGGTGGGACAGAGGTTATAATCTCTCTGATGTGTCTAATTCTCTTGACCACCAATCCTCAACTGTCTGCATGTGAACCTAGTAGCCCCCTGCAGTTCACTGCCTGATCCCAGCTACAGATTTCATGTGCTACTTGGACAAGTGGCCATAGCTGTCACCATGGCAACTATGGCTGGGCTCCTGACCATACAAGCCTTGGGCAGCAGCTAGGGCAACCGTAAGAAACCATGTAATGTAGCAAGGGTTTGGGGCTACCACTCTGGACAAGTCTAACCAATCACCTCCAGAAAGACTCCGGGGGGCTCTGGCTCCTACCATATTCTAGGCTCCTTGTGTCCTGAGACCCTAAAGCCCACCCATCCAGCACCACTCCTGCACACTATAGCTGTGGCCCCAGCTGAAGCCCCTTTGGACTTCTCCTTATCCCACTCACACTCGTCCACAGTGGGTCCCACATACCCTCCTAAAAATCTACCATTCACATAAACAGAGCTCTTCACATAGGACAGTTGAGCAAGGTGGGAAGTCCTCATTTGCCTTCCTTGGGTTGCTGAAGCACTGAAGATACCACAACCAAGGGAAGGACAAGACAGGTATTGAGGAAAGAAAACAAAAAGAAGGAAAGAGATAGTCCAGAAAGCTGAGAGTGGATCAAGCTGAGCTTCATTTTAAAAGGTTAGAACATGGCATCTGCAGTGAAGAACATTCTATAGAATGGCTCTTGCCTTGTCCCTGTCCCACTCCTCGTGAGCCACTAATACCTGACAGTCGCTGAAGAAATCAGGCCATGTATTGTGAAATGTATATGTAATTAATCTTAGGATCAAAATTAAATCGCGTGCTACAGTCTGGAAAGGAAGATAACACAAAACAGAATACCCTGGGAATCTGCCCCAAACTTGAGGAAAACACCAGCAAACTTTGTGGCTGAGGCAGCCCCAGAGGTGAGACCTGACCCTACAGCTTTCCTGGCACACACACACCCTGGATGTGGGAAGAAGGGCATGGCGTGCGACATGTTGGTGACAAGCCAAGCCACACCGAGACATTTTGGGAGAGAAAATAAAAAAGAACATCAAATGTCGGAACTCTGGGCAATTTTTAATCCAAGCTGGGTAGGGACAAGGGAGGTAAATGTGGTCTCCCCGGAGAGGGGTGTGCGTGTCCCCGGGGGCTCGCAAGAATGCAACATCGTCATGCTTAGGCAGACTGCCAGTGGTTCCCTAGCAAACAACTCACCTCATACGAGGTCGGTGCAAAGGACCGATAACGTCTTAATGTGCCTCCCATCCAGGAAATGGTTCTCAGGGGCTTGTGACGTCTTCCCCAGAAAGCCTGGGAAACTGACGGGGTTTCAATCTCACTGGTGAGGTGCTGTGTTTGGGTTTGTAGATTCTCACCTCCTCTAATCCCCCCAGGACACCTCACAAGGGCCTGGCTCCAGGAGAGGCCCCCCCCCCCCCAACTGCAGCAATCGCTAAGTGGCTTGGGAACACGGACCTCTGTCCTTGGGTTCATTCCTGGCAATACCTGGTTTGACAGAAAGCTGGCTTTGCTGTATTGACACCCAGGACTGAGAAGTCTGGAGAAAAAGAATCGACAGGGGCATTTGGGTGGTGGGGAGGGGACGGCCTTTGCCTTTTCATCCCTAAATCACCAGATGATTTTTTTTTCAGGTCCTTTATTTTTTAAAATTAACATAAGTCACAAAAGGAAAGACACTCTTAACGCCAAGCTGCCTGGGACTGACTGTCTCTGTAAGAGTAAGGAATTTACAATCATTGCGTATTGATCTAAAACATGTGTTTGACATAATTAGGCTAAGCGTGGCCACTTTGTGAGTCCTCAGCTCCTAAAATCCTTAGGTAATACTAATCTCTTCATGTCATTGCTTCTTATCTAAAAACTTGACAGTTATGCCTATTTTTATTTTTTTTAACATTTCTTTATTTTTGAGAGACAGAGAGAGACAGAGCATGAGCAGGGGAGGGGCAGAGAGAGAGGGAGACACAGAATCCGAAGCAGGCTCCAGGCTCCGAGCTGTCAGCACAGAGCCCGACACGGGGCTCAAACCCATGGACCGCGAGATCATGACCTGAGCTGAAGTCGGACGCTCAACCGACTAAGCCACCCAGGTGCCCCGACAGTTATGCCTATTCAAAAAAAAAAAAAAAAAATCAAACAGTGAAAAAAGAGGAAGAGTAAGACATTCATTAACGACTGGAACTGATCAAAAGAAAAATTACACAATTCATAAAGTATCTTTCTTCTCTGGAACTTCTATTCCTTCCAATGCATTTTGCTGTTAAAAGAGAGAAGGGGGGAGGGATTAGATTCTGTAGCATGCTTTCCACTTCCTTGCTATGGAGGCTCAGGGCCCAGCACTCCTGAGTGTATTCAAGGGGAATTCAAGATGGCGCTAGAGACCGGAACAACTATACAAAATGGTCAGCGACTCGGACAAAGAAGTGAGAGATACCTGCAGGGGGAAGGGGAGGTGGCCCCAGAAAGGAAGCTCAAGTCTCAAAAAAGAAAGGGCCAGAGGGGGCCTGAGGCAAAGCTGCAGCCAGGAAAGAGACAGGGTACAAGCGAGGGAGCCACCGGAATCAGTAAAGCGGGAGACAGGCCTCAGCTACAGTCATCCATTCATCTGTTCAATAGCATGTAGGCATCCATTAAGTATTGGGGGTTACAAAGATGAATAAGGTGTAGCCTCAATGGAAGGGAGGGAGGAAGGAAGGAAGGAAGGAAGGAAGGAAGGAAGGAAGGAAGGAAAGAAGGAAGGAAGGGAAGGAGGAAGGAAAGAAGGGAGGAGGGAAGGGAGGAAGGAGGGGGGAAGGAAGGAAGGAAGGAAGAAATCACAAACTGTAGAGAAACCGGAAGGGACTAGAATACAGTATGATAAATGTAATTCCAGGAAGTCATCTGGTGCAGGAGACCCCGAGGACAAGGTGGGGGTGGGGCGCTGTAGCAGGGCATCGGGGGCTTGGGAATGGAGGTCTGAGCCAGACTGGGGGCCCATGGAAATAATCAGCCATGTGACTCTTCTGTGCAATGTGGAGGCAGAGAGGATCGGGGGACACAGACATGGACCACACCACGGGGCAGAGGGCCCCACTCCTTGTGTCCCGCTCCACTCCTGCCCCCGCCAGTGTTAACAATTCTGGTGACATGTGGAGGTGACCTTGAGGGAACAAGATGAAGCCATCATGAAGACACTGTCCACACTGGGCCAGCGAAGGGACAGAGCCAGGAAACTTCAGAGGGAGACAGCAGAAAGCAGTGACTGGGTGGCGGAGGGCAGGGAGGAGGTCCGAGAGGATTCTGTTTCAGATAACCAGGAAGATGAGTTGGTTACAGGAGAAAGACCAGTCCCGAAGGGAAGAACTGTGCTTCGAGCATGTGACAGGATACACAGACGCAGGCGTCTAGCATGCTGTTGGTTAAGACACAGTCTATAAACACTGTAGAGGTGCAGTGTGGACATGGAGGGCAGAATGCTCCCCAGACAGATAGGCATCAAAGTGCCGGGGGTTCCTGGGATCACCCGGGAAAGAGAAGACAGTGCATAGAGGAAGAGCTGAGGCCGGAGTCCTGGGGAACACCACCATTCGGGGTGCAGGAAGAAGAAGAGAGAGAGACCCATGCAGAAGAGAGAGAAGTCTTGGCTGAAAGGAGAGCCAGGAAAGAGGCACTAAATGCAGCCACGAAGTCCAGTGGGCACAGGGAAGGCCAGGGGGCTGGAGGCCCCAAGAGGCGGAGAGAGAGCAGGGCGGAGCCAATGGAAAGAGGAGGCAGCAGTACAGACCCCACTTCTTTCAAGCCAAGTGGGAAGAGAACCCAAGAGAGTAAACAGGGGATGGGGAGGAGCGAGGGGTGGAAACCATTGCTCTGTAGACCCTCTGAATTCTCAGAAATTCGCCTGCTCGCTAACATTCCTTTGTAACCCCCAGATCAATACTCCTGGGGGTTTTGCATTCATTCCAGGAGATGCTCAGGGAGTCTCCCAACATGGGTGCTGTTGGCCATGTAAGACGACGCTCTGCCCCCTTATTGCGGCTCAGACTGTCAACAAGTGTCCTTCTCGCGGTTTATTCGGTGCCACATTTTTGGCATTTTTGTGCTTCCTGGTGGTGATTTTGCGGCCCCCACACGTGGAGCCCAAGTGCCGTCTAGCGCTGCTAAGCACGGGCTGTGACGCGCCTCGGGGAGATACGCGTGTGTCAGAGAAACGCGGTTCAGGCGCGAGTGGCAGTGCCGCTGGCCGTGAGTTCTACGTGGATCAACAGTATGGTAAATAAGGTGTCTTTAAACAGAAACACCCATACATCAAGGTCGTGCACTGACTGGTTGATGAAAGGTGACCAGAGGCTCACAGGAGCCTCACCCTGTACTTCCCGCAGGAGCAATGGTTGAGTATCCACTAAATCAGTGTTGGCATCGACTCTACAGATCATAACTACGATGGTAATGAGAACCGACTGTACTTGGTGGAGTAATCGTCACATGCATGCCATGGATGAGCGTCAGGGCGGACAGAGTACAAGTAGACACAGCCCGCACATAGCCAGGTTGCCAGCTCCCAAGCACCGGCTGGTCTTTTCCATCTCCGATGGAGTCTGGTTCCCCCAGGAGGTGGGAGCCATGGGAGATCATGAGAAGTTGTCACCCCCGGGTCTCATACCCGAATATGGAAATCGCTCAGCCACTCACTTAAGGGCCCGTGTTGTAGGGTCACCCCTCCCACCTGGCTGATGACACATAGGTATGTGTTAACACTTCCAGTCAACTAGTCTACCTTCGGGCCGGCTACCTACCTAGCTTCACCCCACACCTGACACATGTATCTTAAATAAATAATCCTCACGGCTTTGCCCTTTCTTAAACATGGAGGTATTGGCATGAAGTACAGTATCACAGGCGGGAAAAGAGAGACACCCAGACATCAACAGTGAAAACCCCAATCTCAACACCCCCTCTGAGAGCAAGACTCTCCGATGCCTCCGCTTCCTCATCTACAAAACACAGACAATAATGGCAAAGCTTCATAGGAGTTGTTGCAAGATTTATAAAAGGCAATGCACATAAAGGGTCCAAACACAGACGCAGGCACCCTTGGGAGTTGAGTACTTGTTGGGCAAACTGATATAATCCTGAGACTAATTCTTTCCACCATGCAGCTATCCCCAACAGGCCTCACTGGCAATGGCCTCCTTTGCTGCTCTTGGACATAGAACTCCAGGGGTCCGCACGAATCGACGTGGCAACGTAAAGGAAAAGGCCTCGCTCACACTGCTGCGGTCTGGTGTGGTTTGTGACCATCTGGCCACTGCATAATTAAGGAGTGTGGACTATTTAGCTATAAGGATCAAGCAAGGGTTAGACACTCAGAAAGATCCCTTCCAGTGTGAGGGTTGGAGCCTCATTTGCATGGCCCCTATACTAGAGGGGCAAATAAGACAAAAATTCCAAAGCTCTTGTCTAAATATCAGCTTTCACGATCTACTCCTGTGTACGCAATGATTTTCTAGCAACCTGAAAGAATCCTAGAACAGTGTTTATTGAATTACAAAAACACTTCCTCAGCCCCTGCTTTGTTCCAGGAGCTGAACCAGGGTCTGAGGGCTCCAAGCTACTGGAACCGAAGCCTCCGCCTTCAAGGAGCTCCCCACTGGAAGAACGTCACTCACAGCTTGCAAATAGTTGTCCTGATTTGGGTCACGCGTGTGTGTTTTCCTTCCTTCCAACCTGATTGAACCTTTATTATGGTCTAGACATCGTCCTTAACTTTATGGTAGGAACTAAAATAATTAATAAGAATGACAAGGCCATGCATCCCCAAGGAGTTCCCGGTCCAACAGGCACAAAAACAAATACAAAACTAATAATAATGATTTCCTTTGAAGGAAGTGAGCCGAGAAGTTAAGAGAGTGGAACATTGTCTCACAGCTCGTGGTGACAGAGCAGGCCGGGAGCCAGGTCTGCTGGTTCCAGACCCTGTGCTGGCCTTCCCGGGCTCATTTTGTGATTCCTGGAAATTCAGAGCGCAGTGGGGAAATCTAAAGGTCATGGGAGGGCAGGGACATAACTGGGACTTAACTCAAAGTCAGTGTCCAGGTGAGGACGGCCGCATTGAACCTTTCGTCTGCACGGCCTTTAATTTTTTTTTTTTTTAATGTTTATTTATTTTTGAGAGACAGACAGAGCATGAGCAGGGGAGGGGCAGAGAGAGAGGGAGCCACAGAACCCGAAGCAGGCTCCAGGCTCCGAGCTGTCAGCACAGAGCCCGATGTGGGGCTTAAACTCACCAATTGCGAGATCATGACCTGAGCTGAAGTCAGACGCTTAACCGACTGAGCCACCCAGCCGCCCCTCCACTGCCTTTAAAGAGACATTTGTTAAGCAATCAATTTTGTTATGGAAATCAAATCAAGAATTTGTATTGCAATACGTGTGTGCGTATATGCCCAATATAATCCTATTATTAATAGATGAAATACAGCCAGTTCATTGAGCATTGTATTTTTCCCCAAGGATGCTCTATAAAGCAAAAGGAAATGATTTAAATTTAAAAAAAAAAAAAAAAAGGAATATGATGAGTCCACTTCTTCGTAATGAGTAGTTTCCTGATCTCCATACGAAGCTGGTGTTTATTTTTAGGAGGCACACGGATTAAAAAGAAAACCTACTGTTTGCATCTTTCATCCAATACGGCCTCACTGGTAAATTTTCCTTCTATTTTAGTAAAATGTCAGTTGACTTCCTTCAAACTCCGGCGGTTAAAAATTAATTATACGAGGCTTAAGTGATTTTTTAAAAAATAACTATTTCAGGGACCTAACGTGGAAGATTCCATCACCCACTCAAAACTACTTGCTGAACGCTTGCCGCGTGCCAGGCTCCGTGCTGGGCAGTCGGATGTTAGCAAGTGAAGTCCCTGTGCCCTGCGCCGGGGGATCCCGTGCAACGTGATGCGGCAGAGAGGGGACGGACGAGTGCGGAGGCCCCGTGATGAGGACCGTCCTAAAGGGATCAGAGGAGACCGCCCATGGGAAGACTGGACGCCCAGCTGAGGCCTGACCAGTGAGGGGAGAGCAGCGGGGGGGCTGTTCCCTGCAGAGGTCACAGCAGGGCGAGCCGGGCGGATGTCAGTACTGCTGGAGCTTCGGGGTGAGGCCGACTTGGAGAAGTGGGCAGGGGCCAGGTCACCAAGGCCTTTGTGGGCCACGCTGAGGAGTTTGGACTTTATCCTGAAGGGTTACAGTGCTGTGTAAACTGAAGCCTGTGAGAGCGCAAGGTTTGTTATTAACTTGTGTTTCTGTGCAAAACTGGATGTGCAGGGAATCGATGTCTGTAATCGCATCTGAGGATTCCTTCTAGGTGTCCACTTCCTGATATCCCCTTACTACTTGGGAGCCTTTAACAAGACTTAGCTACAAATGCCCTAGCAACTGGGAATCTATATACTCGTGAGAGTCGGTGACACTCAGGGCTGGTTTGGTGAAGCAGGGCTCAGTGTGCAGCTCCCCACAGCACTGGGGGCCAATAGGCTTTTCTTCCTTTTGGCTTAGTGCCTGTCTTTTGCACACCTCTGCTTTATCCCGTAAGTGAAGCGAGCATTAGGGTGGTTACGTGGAAAGGATCAGAGACCCCCCTGTGTTTCAAGAGAAGCCTGAGGACAGCGTGCAAGGTGGACAGCATAAGATCAGGACCGGAGGCAGGAAAGCATGCCCCGGTCGGTGGTGATGGCGAGCAAGTGATCGGCCAATGCCAGAGAAAACGTGCGGCCCAACTCAGTAAGACTGGACCCCTGTGGATGTTGGGAGAAGAGAAAGGGTAAAGAGTCAACGGTGCTCTAAAATTTTGAGCTTGAGAAAATTAGGTGGATGGCGATGCCCTCAATTAAGGCAGGGAGCTGACGAGGAGGCTGGGTGGGACCCGAGAGGTCACAGGTAACCATAGCAACTGCATCCAGTGGGCCTGCATCTCGGGATAGAGCGTGGTAAGAGACGTGTGCTTGGAAGTAACTGCAGATCATTGATGAGGGCGGGCAAGTGGAAGAGACCGCGGAGCAATCTGCAGAAGGAAGAGACAGCGGGCTAAGAAGGTAATACAAATCGTCACCAGTTTTTAAATTACCGATCGAGGAGAGGCAGGCAGATCTGATTTCACGGATCCGAGGGCTGAAGATCCAGGGTGCAAGGGGCAGAAGGCGAATGAGAGGTGAGAAGAGTAGGGCAGCAGCCGAAGGCCACGGTGGAGTCGAGAAGCTCGGCGGACGGGGGTGGGGGGGCAGTTGCTGGAAGGGGGATGCGTCAAAGGAGCGGCTGTTCTGTCTGTCTGTTCGCTCTTCAACACGTGATGACACCAGTGGTGACAAATACAAGAGCCACAGGAGAAAGCTCGAGGTGCACGGGATGGAAGAGGCAACGGAGGGGCAGAGCCTGGGAGGAGACGAGGGGGTGGGAAGGCGAGGACAGGAGCCGAGCGGCCGAGCAGGACATCTGGGGGCCGCGGCGTCCGTCCAGGCGCTCACTCCAAGCGGCTTCTCTTTCTAAATACGCATGTTTTTAGCCGTGTCCCCTTACCTCGAGGCTGTTACTCAAAGCCAGCGTTTGTCCTTGTTCTGTGCCCCTTGTACGGGTACCCTCGATTCCCGGGAGGAAAGATCCTTCTCAGGCTCTCTGCAGACGGAAGGACGGATAGGCTCTGTCATTCACACCAACATCTGAGATGACATGGGCCCCGTGACAATAAGTAGTCGGAAGGGTCGTGACCGGCATAAACAAACCCACACTGCCGAGGGATGCCAAGACAGGACGGCTCCAGCTGCCCTCCCCGGCTGTCCCTCCCCCTCCCCTGCGAGACATCACAGCTGAACCCGTGTGTGTTTCTCTCCACGTGTGACCTGTCCCGGCCACTACTGTAAGCCTCAAAGGCAGGCACTGTCACATTTGTCTTTCAGGCCTCCGTGAGATCTGCCCAGTGCTTGTCACACACATTTGGTGAAATAAATTAAATTGTCGTCTTCAAAGAAATCTCGGAGACGGACGTTCAACCGCATCCGTGATGTTCCCAGGGCCCAACACGTTTTTAAAATGCAACTCTGGAATTATCTTCTGAGCCATATAAGAAGGCTCAGTCACATTAATTTAGACGTAAAATAGTTTTGGTCCCAAATGGCATTTTCCCACTGTAGTAGCCAGCCTCCTCCAAGATGGCCTCCTGGAATTCACACTTGGGTATTCCCCTCCTACACTGGACCAGAGTTGGTCAGTGTGACTAATAAAATACAAAGAAGTAAGTGATATACAACTTCCAAAATTAGGTAACAAAAGACCGTGTCTTCTGTCTCAGGTGCTCTGCAGCTTACTCATTCTCTTCCTGTCTCTCTCTCTGTCTCTCTGTCTCTCTCTCATCATTGTCTCTGGGGGAAGCCAGCTGTCATGTTTTGAGGACATTCAGACAGCCTGATGGAAAAGCCCACAGTGGGAGAAACTAAAGCCCTCAGTCCAAGAGCCCATGAAGCGTCAAGGCTTTTTACAACCACGTGAGTGACCTTGGAAGTGGATCCTTCAGACCCAGTCAAGCCTTCAAATGAGATCACAGCCCCAGACAATACCTTATCTGCAGCCTTGTTACAGACTGTGTCAGAACCAGCCGGCTAAGCTGCCTCTGGGTTCCTGACCCTCAGAAATTGTGATATAACAAACATTTGTGCCTTTAAGCTGCTAAATTTGCGGGTAATTTGACACACAGCAATCTATAACTAACGTACCCAAGTTGGTTATTACTCTGATTAATCACATGTATTTTGGCTATTTCCAAAACCAAATCCAAGGACACCCATTTTCCACCACTACACCAGCTTGAAAGAATGGGCCATAGATTCTGAAGGCAATTCCAAAAAAGAAGTGTTCAAAAAAACGTCCTCAGCAATGGTCGCACTGTGCAAATAATCGTATGTTCTCCCAGACAACGCAGAGGGTGTCTAAAACTTTTTGTTTGAAATCAAGCCGCGGATTGTAAGCCCCGGCACTTCAGATAAATTTCAGTATGCCTAGTGAGGATCAAACACCGGCCTCAATATAATATTATTTTCTGTCTTATTCCTTTTAATGAAGAAATCCAAAATAAAGTGAATTTCACAGCTCGTCCAGAAAATAGCACTGGCAAAAACAGAAGCTTTAGAGTCTGACAGATCTGTATCAAGTCCTACATTGGCAATGTAGCCTTGGACAAACTCCAGAAACTCACTAAGCCTCCGTTTGCCCGTCTACAAAATGGGAAGGAACACAGTGCGGCCTCCCAGGATGGTTGTGAAAGACAAAGCCGTGTCAACCGATTAGCACTTTTGCATATGCATTTTGCATTTTGCATCTGCGATTAACACCACGAATTATCATTTATCTCGTCTATAAAAGCAGGTAAAACAACACCTGCTTCCCAGAGCTATTAAGAAGACTAAACGAGGAAAATGATCCGTAGAAAGAGAGGAACTGTGGTCTTGTTAACTCCATCCGCGGGCCCCCAAACACCTTTGAAAGCGGATGGCAAAGAGGTGGTTCGAGAGAGTTCACGCTTTTTCAGAAAATGCCCCAAAGTGGGGCAGGAGGGAAGGTCGACGCTGACGTCCTGAGCCAGCTGTGACATTTCGATTCCTGCTAACATTTAAGTAAGTTTCCATGCCTCACGTTTTACCTTTTCAGTGATTCGCAAAGCAAGCTTGTGCAGTGCTGCTTTTTTCATTTGCGCTTGAAATATTTTGTGTTTCGGGGGTTAATCTACTGTGAAATGGTGCCAGCAGAGTCGGGCTCGATCCAAAAAGAATCTGCTGGTGCTGCGTGGAAAAAAGTAGGACCACTTACCGAGCGACCGTTCACTGCGTTCGCTTCTGGACTTGTCAGGACTGAGACCTGTAATACAGGAATGGTCGTCAGGCAAGGCCCCTTTCTCCATTTCCAGAATGTTCTGTGCTTTCATTATTGATGCCCCAAATATGCCTCCTTTTAAGCAAGACGCAGTGGAGGATCAGCAAATAGTTTTGTAGCTATCAGCACCGGGAAAAAGGCTCAGGGAGATAAAAATGGCCCCTAACCCTTTGAACCCTAACCAAGCAAAGCAAGGAGGGCCCTCCCTCCCCCAACCGAGACTCTTAAAGGGATGGTTGGTTCTCATCACGTGGCTTCAGGATGACAGAATTCGCTCTCGATCAATTAGATGAGCTTTAGTCCAGACCCTCCAGCCACACATTGTGGCACACCTGGGTCCTGTAACTCGGCCTGTGCACCCAGGAGGAAATAAGCCTGTTCAAGTTGGGGGAGCCTCTCGCGGTGTAAACTCACATCTGCTCTGTTTGTTTGACACCTCAGATGGAATCATATATGGAAAATCTCTGTATAAATATAAAGAGATACCTAAATGAAAAGTTGTATCATTGTCGTCTACTGGTAAGAAAGGAACAAAAAAAAAAAAATGCTCATCTTCTGGAAACACTATAATTGTTCAAAGGCATGTATAGTGTTTCCAGTGTTAAATGACTCACTAACAGGGGTGCCTGGGTGGCTCAGTCGGTTAAGCATCCGACTTCAGCCAGGTCACGATCTCGCGGTCCGGGAGTTCGAGCCCCGCGTCGGGCTCTGGGCTGACGGCTCAGAGCCTGGAGCCTGTTTCCGATTCTGTGTCTCCCTCTCTCTCTGCCCCTCCCCCGTTCATGCTCTGTCTCTCTCTGTCCCAAAAATAAATAAAAACGTTGAAAAAAAAAATGACTCACTGACAGAGAACTACAATATAAAGTTGTTTCAAGAAAAAACACATTAAAAAGAACAGATCTCAACTTACCAGGTAGGTACATATTTCTCCATGTAGAGGATCCCAATATGTCCCCAAAACCCATCTAAGTCAATTTCGGCATCAGGATAGATCAGCACGTGAAAGAGGGGAAAAAAAAGACATTGTAAAAAATGCAAATATTATCAGGAAGATTCTTAGGTATTACGTAATTCATTTTTAATGAAATAAGGCAATATATTGTATTAAATAACTTTATGTGGTGTCAAACATGTGTGTCTAGGAAAGCACATGGGGAAGAACAAATCACACGATGTTTAAATCGCCTGAAAAGCTTTCCACTGGACTCAGAACGTGCTCCCAAATGTGGGGGACCAGAAATATGGCACCTTTCCTATGAACTTGCAAACAGACTGCATTTAGATCAGATGTGGGGGTTTTCTGGGTATGAAGTTCCCCTAATGTGTTCAGTTAGGGAAAGGCTTGCACAAATAGATTCCATGAAGCCACTGAATAACATACGTCCACACAAAGACTTGCGCACGAATACTCGTAGCATCATCGTTCATTACGGCGGAAATAACCCAAGTGTTGATCGAGTATCGAATGGGTAATCAAAGGTAGTATACCCGTCCAATAGAATCTTAATACTAGAAAGGAACCAAGTACCAATACATCCTACAGCAGGTAGGAACCTCCAGAACACGATGCTTAGTGAGATAAGCCAGTTACAAAAGGACACGTGTTGTATAATTCCATTTGTATGAAATGGCCACAATAGGCAAATCTGCAGACCCAGAAGGCAGATGAGGGGTTGTTGGGGGCTGGGGGAACGGGGAGCACAGAAACGGCTGCTAACGGGGATGAGATTTCTTTTTGAGTTGATGCAAATGTTCTGGATTTAGATAGTGGAGGCTATATTCAGTCTATAGTCATATACTGAAAGCCACCGAATTGGACACATTAAAAGGGTGAGATGTACGCTATGTGGATTATAACTCAGTAAAGGTGTTATTAAAAGAAAAGGAAGGGGGCTCCAGGGTGGCTCAGTCAGTTAAGCATCCGACTTCGGCTCAGGTCATGATCTCACGGTCCGTGGGTTCGAGCCCCACGTCGGGCTCTGTGCTGACAGCTCGGAGCCTGGAGCCTGCTTTGGATTCTGTGTCTCCCTCTCTCTCTGACCCTCCCCCGTTCATGCTCTGTCTCTCTCTGTCTCAAAAATAAACATTAAGGGGCGCCTGGGTGGCGCAGTCGGTTGAGCGTCCGACTTCAGCCAGGTCACGATCTCGCGGTCTGTGAGTTCGAGCCCCGCGTCGGGCTCTGGGCTGATGGCTCAGAGCCTGGAGCCTGTTTCCGATTCTGTGTCTCCCTCTCTCTCTGCCCATGCCCCGTTCATGCTCTGTCTCTCTCTGTCCCAAAAATAGATAAACGTTGAAAAAAAAATTAAAAAAAAATAAAATAAAATAAAAAATAAACATTAAAAAAAAAAAAAAAGAAAAGGGAAGGGACCTGGGTGGCTCAGTCAGTTAAGTGTCCGACTTTTGATTTCAGCTCACGTCATTGTCTCTGGTTCACGGAATGAAGTACCAAGTGCTATGAGCACAGAGCCTGTTTGGGATTCTCTCTCTCCACCCCCTCTCTCTCTCTCTGCTCCTTTCCGACTTGTGCATTCTCTCTCTCTCTCTCTCTCAAAATAAATAAATAAACTTGAAACAAGGCCTGGGGCACACATGACCTAAGCCAGGCCAAAGGGAGTCATGCCAAGAGGCATGTCCAGTGGAGCTAGAGAGAAATGCTCCCTCTTCCTCCTAAGTTAGAGCGTCTGAATCTGGAGCAGCTTGTGGCCTTGCTGAAAGGGAAAAGCTCATCTACGGTAGGAGAGGGAAGCAGGGAAGGGAAAGGAAGGGGACGGGGCTTGGGGGAGAGCAGGGAGGGAAGGGAGGGAGAAGTTGGCCCAGGTGGCATTGAAGACTCCCAAATGAACGGGTCCATGAGGTCAACTCCTCCCCTTCCTTTCTGGGAATGTGAGCCAGGGACTTACCCATTTTGGCTTCGGCGACTGGTGGTTCAAGTTCTATCGTTTGCGACGGAACACAGTCGCCTCTCGTCCCCTGAGCTCAGAATTCCATTCTGGTTATTCTTCCTCAGTTTCTCCCTTTGGACTGTGTCTGGGTCTCCTGGCTGAAGCCTGAGGCGAACCTCATCCCACCTACTCCACATCGGGATTTGCCTGAAGTCAAGTTCCCCCATCAACCGACAGGCATGAGCGCCGCACTCTGGACGGTGACTAAACCATTAAGTGGTTGACTGTGCACTCGTGTGCACATAGAACCCTCCGTCCTCTCTAGATTTCTCTTTCCAAATCAACCAGAAGTCATAAAAACTACCTATAATTCAAATATACGTTTGACTAAGGACAGCAGAATGGTAGCAAATTGAGACATTTATTCCCTCATATGTTCTTACAGCTTTTTTTTTTTTTTAATTTTTTTTTTCAACGTTTATTTATTTTTGGGACAGAGAGAGACAGAGCATGAACGGGGGAGGGGCAGAGAGAGAGGGAGACACAGAATCGGAAACAGGCTCCAGGCTCCGAGCCATCAGCCCAGAGCCCGACGCGGGGCTCGAACTCACGGACCGTGAGATCGTGACCTGGCTGAAGTCGGACGCTTAACCGACTGCGCCACCCAGGCGCCCCTCCTTACAGCTTTTATACTTCTTAAAATCACGTAAGGGAAAACTCCAAAGCTTCTACTATTGACACTTTCTCTCATCATATCCTTGCGAGATATCTTCCCTTTGATCGAAGTCCTTAGTCTTCATATTTTGGATTTTTCAGTCTTATTCTCCATGGCTTAACCCTTTCTTCACATTATATTCCCTTCCCCGGAAATTTTTCTATAACCTACATATGTCTTTCAAACGATCTTCATTTTCATTACTCCGGGATTTTTTTTGTTTTGTTTTGTTTTATTTCTTCTATTTTCTACTTCCAACAATGATTTCTTTGTTTGATGCCTAAATGCATCCTAGTCTCGTCTCTTTTATGTTTCTTTTTCTTTTCTTAATATGAAATTTATTGTCCAATTGGTTTCCATATCTTTTGTTTCTAATATCACTGCTTATTTCACTGAAAATGGTTAGCAGCTGTTTTCTGTTTTGTTTTTTTTTTTTTTCTGTTTCATATATGAAATCTACTTCAGAGTTTCCAGGAATTACTTGAAATCTCCATCTGCTTTCTTTCTTCCTTCGAATTACAGAATTCTTGAATTTAAGGAGTTCTTTTTTTTTTTTTTTAATTTGCCCCTAATTCTTTATGATTTCCTAATCTTTGGAGAACATCCACCTGAGGGTTTATTTCAAAATCTTGCTTCTTTCAGGGGCTCGCCTAACTTAATGTCAGAGTCTTCTTATAAAACTCAGATTGGAAGACAAGCCGACAGTCCACTATGCTACGAAAAAGTTGCAACAGATCTGTGGGTCGTGCGATCAGAATTGACTTACCCAACCAATGGTGGAAGAGGGATTAAATGGAGGGGGGCAGTTACTGAATTCTTTTCAACACGTTAAAGGCCACAGAATGAACTAGAATCCATTTCTCAACACTCACTAGTAACTCCCGGCTCCCGTTAGCATTCCCTGGCACCTGTCCTGTCAGCCCCCTGGTGCCCCCACCTGCTCTCAGCCATCGATAGGCCCGTCGTCATTAGGATGAGGCCAGGGACCCTAGACACGGCCCTGGAGGTCCATCCTGCCCTTGTCTCCAGATCAACCGTGTGCCTCTGTGCCCGTATTTTGCTCATCGCGGTCATAATGGTTTGTGTCCCTTCCAACCCACCAGCTTCTCTTGCACTTCACAGAACTCCCTGATGGTCCCCTTGTGCTTGGAATCGCTTTTCCTCCTCCCCTCAACACCTGTCCCCTTTGAACTGATGGACATTCTTGATGTGAACGTCAGTTCCCCAGGGAAGCTCTCCCTGCGCCCAGACGATCTTCCGTCCTCTCACCATGTACCCCCAAACGCTTGCCTGGTAGTCAGGATCAACCCTGCTGCCCGGAGCCCCCCTTCCTCATCTACAAACTCCACACGGGTCGGGACTTGCTTGTCTCGCTTCTCACTCTCTCCCCAGCTGTTCCCATATAAGCCACAAAATCCACATGCACAAAATGCTTGTGAAACGCTGTGCTTGGTCCTTGTCGTTTCTGGATTAGCCGGGCCACGGATGTGTGAGCGTGTCAGCTCAAAAACACATCAGACTTTATGTAAGCTTCAGTGGAGTCTGGAAAAGGAAGTCCTTCGTACTTGTCCTAACACCCGGGAAATAGATCTTGGAACCAAATCAATTTCAGCGCAGTTGCGGGGGTGAGGGGCCAGCCCGCCATTCACCAAGCATCTCTCATGGACTAGACGCTGGGCCAGATCTTACTTGTCCACCAACTTACTCAATTCTCTCAGCACTGTCAGATGGCCTTTACTGCCGGCATCTCGCTGGTAAAGAGGTGCCCGATCATGGAGTTAAGTACCCTGACCTGGACCGCAGAGCTGCTAAATGGTTTTGAACTCTAGTCCAACAAAAATGCGCCTCCCCTTTCCCTCCACTAAACCACAGCGTCAGTGGCCTGCACACTCAGTTCTAAAACTCTAACGATTTGCCAATTGTTGCTTTAAGCTCTCTGTTTCCAACTCTCTGGGAAACAAAGAGAGAGAAGGAGAGAGAGGCTGGAGAAGGAGGGGAGACTCCAGCCAAGTGAGCAAAGCTGTGTTTGCCCCTGCCTGGGGATACTCCAGTGACTCAGTCACACGTGTCTGCTTGTCACAGACCCACACAGAGCCTACAGGGCGCTGTCCCGGGGGACCCCAAGGCCCTGGTCCTACCTCTTCGCTGCTATTAGACTCAGAACTGGACGACCAGTGGCAGCGAACCCACACGTCCCGCACCTGCTCGGCAGACATCCGCACCGTGCTTCTGCAAACAACTGCCGGCTGGAAAAGAAAACAGTGAGCTCCGTGGCCAGCGGCTCCTAGAAAGGGTTAGGACCCATCTCAGAGATCAGGTGATAGCGTTAACGCCTGACAGAATGATGCAGACGGAAAGGGGAAATTCACAGAGGCACCTCATGTTCCCAAAACGAAAATCTCCCAGCAGCGAAGCAGACACAACTGAAATACCTAAAGATGTGTTGTCAGGCATGTGGGTATCACGTGTTCCCCTCCCCGTGAGCCCTGAGTGAGCTGCCCCGAAGTTTCCCAATGGAACAAAAGGAAGCAGGAAGAACCCAAGGACTGCGTTCTCCTCTCCTTTGGCCTCAAGAGTCTGTTAGGAGCGGACGCTGTGACACTTGGGTTTGAGTCCTTCGCCCAACAGTCACAGAGAAGAGTCTCGTGAAACCGGTCGCGAAACAAAGGATTCCCTTTTCAGAATTTACATCATTGCCAAGCGACAATGATGTCATACTTTACTGTCATAAAGTAACAAACTCATAAAGTAACAAACTCATAAAGTAACAAACTCATAAAGTAACGAACTCATAAAGTAACAAACTCATAAGCTCACAAAACCCTGAAAACTCATACATCTTTTGGCAAACACCTTGGACAGCAAGAGTTGGCCCGGTGGTGGTGGTCTGCTCGCCCCAGACACCTGCCCATGGGTGGGAACAAGTGTTGGGCCACGTTCTGGCCACCAGGCATGCAAAATGGAACACACCGTGGTTCAGTAGAACCAGAGCCAGGTGACATACTGCACAACAGCCAACCGCAAAATAGTGTGACTCACACCAAGGACACAGTTTTTAGATCAGTTTAAAATGGAACTCGAAACACCTCTGGAATTTGCCTTTGGGATTGGCCTCTTTGTGTTCAGTTTGCCTGGAACCATCATTACACCCGGCTCAAAGAGCAGGAAACTGAGGCAGCGGGGGTTAAACAATTTGCCAGGATCACTCAACACCGTGGAGTCCAGAACTCAAGCCCTCAGCCACTGAGCCGCACCGCGCCCCTGCACAGGGAGCACAGCACGGACACAGTCAGTGCCTCCCAGTGTGGCCGGATGCCAGAGCGTCTGTGTGGCGGGGCACAGCTCCAGGGCACAGCTCCAGGGCACAGCTCCAGGGCACCGAAGAAGCGAGGCGCTTCCGCAGGTTAATTTCTGGGACACGGCGTTTCCCGCCACGCTTACCATGTAGTAGCCCCTTTGGAAGTCACAGGTAGAGGGGTCTTCTCCAGATTCTCTCCTGCATGTTGTCTCCCGAATGCCAAACTCTAGGTCCATGCTCAAGCTATCCTGGTCCAGGACATAGACCTTCACAAAAACAAAGCATCAGTTTGCCATGGGTGAGCTACCGGGGTTTGCAGTGCTCCAAATGTTTCTCCCTGCACAGTAAGAAAAAGTTACAGAGTCCTCCATGGTGAGAGCTTTCTGGACTCACGATCTCCCAGTTCCCGGCCCTCAGTCTGAGACAAGAAGAAACGTTTTTTTCCAAAGGCACATAATACCTCATTTAAAAAAACGGAGCCAAAACTCAGGCGTTCTTGGCGGGAACTCCAAGGTCGACGTTGCTTACGACGACTTACCTTTATAACTGATCCTCATGGCAGATTCCGTTTTTGCAAATTTGCCTACTTGCTCAAATTTATTTATAACCCCAGAACCGAGGTTCAGGGTCCCTTTGCAGTCATCCTCACGCGTGCGCTAAGGATTTGAGTTGTCCTGCGCCCACATTCCCAGCAGAGACAAGGCAGCGCTCTGCCTTCTTGTTTCCACTGTCGTGCTGTAGACAAGTGCCCCTTTCCTGCTCTTTTTTGGACCATGTTTTTCTCATTTTTGTGGTTTTTTTTTTCCTTGGTGATTTTGCTGTTTAAAATGGCCCCCCAGGTGTAGCCTTACAGTGCTGTCCAGGGCTCCCAAACACAGAAAGCCTGGATGTGCCGTATGGAGAAAACACGCATGTCAGACAAGGAGCAGTGGTTCAGTAGGTACTAATTTAGTGTGCGTGGTGATTGCATAGAACGCAACCCCTGCAAATACCGAGAATCAACTGGGTGTATTTTTAAGGGACATTTTCCTAAAAGAATGCTCCATGACTTCTTAATAATCCCCGAAATAAGAAATTAAGGGGTAACTTCACCTCTGCTGCACAGTATTGTCTAGTCCTGCTTCCTGTTTGATCACTTCTGACCCATAAATGAGGTTGCACAATTGTCTACTCCTTTCCACCAAGGGTGAGATAGTGGGGGAAACTTCCAAACTCCCTGATGAATCTGCAATGTTCTGATGACCCAGAAGTCCCGTGACTTAATGACTGCCCACTGTGTGCCCAGCGCCAAAGGCAGAACAGGGAAGGTTCCACGCAGCTTGGATTCCAATTGGAGTGCCACACAGTAAACACGTTAAAGGAAACTAAGCAAGGTCGTTCTAGACGGTTACGGTGTTATGAGGGAAAAAACAACATGGTGGTGGGGATGGAGAGGAGGAAATACTGGAGACAACGTGCCAGAGAAATCCTCCCAAGGAAGAAATATTTCCCACTGAGGCTCATAGAATGGGAAAGAGCCCGTCGTGTGGGGAAAAAGCAGGGCCAATGTCCTGGGGCAGAACAGAGGTTGTGGCCGAAGCAAAATGAACAAGAGAAGAACTCTACACGATGATGTGTGCGAGATGGGGTGTGTCCAGTAATTGATGGTCCTGTCGCCCATGGGACGGTGTGTAGATTTCATTCTCATTGCAATGGAAAGTTCGCAGAAGGATTTAAGAGCTAAGATGTGAGTCACCACGACTGCTACAAAGAAAACACAACGTTGGGGGGTAGGAACAAGATGGCAGCGGGGAGGCCGGACGGGAGCTGCCACAGCCCAGTACCCGACCACACACCCAGGCTCCAAAACTCAAGTCCCTTTCAGTCCTTGAGCAATCTAATGGCAAATCAGAGTCAACAACACGTTCAACTGACTTCCCAGTGAGGAGACAGTGGGGAGATGTCTCTCTGAGAGCACAGACCATTCACACGTAGGAAAGAACAGGAACACGTAGAACATTTTGTTTGGAAATAAGCAGCAAACCCCAAGCCCGGGATGGGGCGCCTTCGTGCCTCCTTTTTTTTTTCTTTTTAATTTTTAAAAAATGTTTATTTATTTTTAAGAGAGAGAGAAAGAAGAGAGCGAGGCGGGGAGGGGCAGAGAGAGAGGGAGACACAGAATCCGAAGCAGGCTCCAGGCTCCGAGCTGTCCGCACAGAGCCCGACGCGGGGCTCAAACTCACGGACCGCGAGATCGTGACCTGAGCCGACGTCAGATGCTTAACCCACTGAGCCACCCAGGCGTCCTTTCATGTCCCTTTTAACACTGGGCGAGGCGTGCTCATAGAAGTAGAGTTTTCTGGAAAGAAGTAAGACTAAAAATTCAGCCTCCACAATATTTACTACCTCATTTACTCGTAATTTTAAAATAATGGCTAATAAATCGGAGTCTCGTAAACAGAGAGAGCTCTCTTCTTCTGGACACCATTGGTGGGACCCTCTCACCGATCACACTTCAGCAGTTTCCCTGAAAGCGACCCAGCGAAAGCCAGCTGGAGACACAAAGGCTGGGTTGAAAAGACAAAAATGTGGGAATTTTGGAGTACAGATGATTTTATTGAACTCTGAGATAAGTTTGCAACCATTTTTTTTTTTTGCATCTTTAAGTACCTTTAAGCACTCTGTTCAGAATAAGGAGGAAAGCCTAATGGTTTTGCCTTTTCACGTAAACTCAGTTTCAACCATCGAATTTCCTCTCTGTGTTGTTTGAAAAAGGTGGGACGACCTAAATGCCCCACGGTAAGGAATCAACTAGAGGAAATCCAAAATCCAGCATCTTTGCTGAAATAAATTGTAGTACTTCACGACTGACGTTACACTATGCTACTGTGTGTCGTAAAAAAACAAACAAAACATATTTTATTCCAACAGGTGAAAAAGATCCAAAAAGGCATTCACATGTTCATAGTGGTGGTCTCAGAGGAACGGGCAATAGATAGTAATTTTGGTGTTTTCTTTCTTGTTGTATTTTCTGACTTTGTATAATAAGAATATTTTGGGTTTTTTTATTCCAAACAGAAAATGTTTTATTCCAAACAGAAACAAAAATATATAAACCCATAACAATTCTTTTTGGTGATTATAATGGTTTATTTATGTGTCAACTTGACTGGGCCACAATACCCAGAGTTTTGGTCAAATGGATATTTGGATATTTCCATGAAGGTGTGTTTTGAATGCAATCCACATGTAAATTGGTGAATTTGTGGGGGGCGCCTGGGTGGTTCAGTCAGTTAAGCATCCGACTTCGGCTCAGGTCATGATCTCATAGTTTGTGGGTTCAAGCCCCGCATCGGGCTCTGTGCGGACAGCCCAGAGCCCGGAGCCTGCGTCGGATTCTGTGTCTCCCTCTCTCTCTGCCCCTCCCCTTCTCGTTCTGTCTCTCTCTCTCTCTTTCTCAAATGTAAATAAACATTTAAAAAGTAAAAAAGAAAAGTAAATTGGTGAATTTGAGTAAAGCAGATCACCCTCCTTAATGTGGGTGGGCCTCACCCAATCAGTTGAAGGCCTGGATGGAACAAAATTGCCTTTTTCTTGAGCAGGAAGGAAATCTGCCAGCATCCTGCCTTCCAACGTGAACTACAACGTCCACCTGCCAGGGGGGGCCCCCCCCCGCCTGCAGAGTTCGGATCTCTCACACCTCCATCCACATAGTGTAAGTCAATTCTTTAAAGTAAATCTCACTCACTCTCCCTCTCTCTCTCTCCTCCCACATTTCTTTCTCTCTCTCTCTCTCTCTCTACACACACACACACACACACACACACACTATTGATTCTGCTCTGGAGAAGCCTAACACGGTGATCATTTAGGTTTTTCCAACTAATCCTTACAATTGGACAGAAAGTAAAGATCAGGTACAACTAAGAATAATTTAGAAAGCAAAACAGTGACCAACAAAAAGAAAGAAAAGAAAAGAAGATGAATGGTAAAAACGGACAGACAGGGGCACCGACATCAAAGGATCCCAAACCTTCCGTGGCTTTGCTTACGGCTGTCCCAGAACCCAGCCACCCCCATCCTCCCCGCACCCACCCCAGGCTCAGCTGCCCTCCAGCACCACCTGCTGCCTAGGGTCGCTGGCCCAGCCTCCTCCCTGGCACCCCACTCCACCTGGTGGCTGGAGAGACCTTCCCAAGGGCAAAGAGCTGCCTGAGCGTGTGTGCATGTCCCACTGTCCTTAAAACAGGCTTCAGGCTTCTCAAAGTCATGCTCCGGGAACGTCCCCAATCCGGCCCACCTCTCCGACCTCTCTCTCAAGGCCTTCGGTCCTCCAGGTTCCCCCACGGTCTCCCCACGGATGGAGGTTCTTGTCACTGACTGAGGCTGCGCTCACATATGACGGCGGAGGCTTCCACCCCATCTGTTGCTGCCCCAGCCCGCCCACCCCTCCCTCTGCCTGGTCTGTTTCTGCCCCACCCCCCTCTGCAGTGCTCCCCACCCTCCGAAATGACCTTCATTTGTTTGTGTCGTTGTCCAACCCAACCTCCTTCTTTCCTACCCTCTGCTCCGTCCCCAATGAGACCTGAGCTCCGTTCTTTTCGCCAGCACAAGGCCCGTGTCCACTGTCCTCCCCGGCCCGTGTCCCTGACAGAAGCATCTGAGCAGGTCCCATGTCCACGTCGGAGGTCACTGTCTTCTCCTCTCCCGTCTTTTTTAAACGTGGGCTCAAGTCACGTAGGGTCAATTGCCTGGGTTGGGGCGCCTCGTCCTAGCCCGTGGCCACAGGCCAGATCTCCATGGTGTCGGGACCCATGTAAGAGGGTCTGCCCCGAGCCCTTGCTCACGTGACAAACCACTAACCTTCTTCTGTGGTATCAGCGGGTTACAGGTAAATTTAAAGCTTATGTCTGTAAGCACCGAGCCCCTGACACCACAAGTACATTTCATTAAATGCAGAAAATGGAAACCAAGGCAGCCGGTGTGCAAAAGGGGAGTCCTTTATTCTGATCCTTACTCTTCCAGAAGGACTTCACCTTTCAGCCTGGGCGCTGACCTATCTCCCAGTGTCCCCGAACCACGACGTCGGGGCCAAGTGACCCCCCCCCCCCCCTGGGCCCTGACAGCCTGCTCCTAGGCTGGGCCCCTAGCTGACACACAGCCCATCATCTTCATGACCTAGGGCCCAACTAGAAAACGTAACTGAGACAATTCAGTTAATTTCCTGGGAATCCGGACGTGAGAAACTGAGCCAGTTTCTGGACAAACGTCAAGAAGGATGTGCTGTATTTGGGAACCAGGGCTAGGAAAGCCACGAGCTGCGTGCTCTCCGGGGCAGGAGAGGGAGCAAGCTAAGCATCAGCCAGGGTGATGCCCAGTCCTGGTGGGAGAGGCGAGCGGCAGGCAGAGGGAAAGTAAGGCCCTCCTGCCCCTGTGGGGGCATAGCTGCCGCCTGGACCCCCGGTTGCATCCCCACCCCGGTGCCCTGTGGCCTGGCTGCGAGGAGCTCTCCTCAGTCTTGTGACCTGCCACTTTACAGACCCTCCCCCACCTCCCACCTTAGCACCCACTACCCTGGGGGCACTTCTGTTCCAACCGGGCCCAGGGCCCAGGGCCCAGGACCATAAAAGTAGGTCATGAAGTCCCCTGGGGATGGGGGAGGGGCAGGGGACTTGCTGTCCGGGCTTTGAAGCCTCTTTCTGTGTTTCTTTCTTGGCCGATCACAGACTGAGTCATCGGAAGCCCAGGAAAGTTCATGTTTTCCCCATTTCCCGAAGCTAACAGGAAACAGACCATTACCAAATTGACAAAGGAAGGTGGGATTTCTTTGGCTTACAAGCCAGAATTTATTTCCTCTGAGGGCGAGGAGGGGGACCTCCGAAATCGAAAATAAACCTCATTTCTAATAAAGGAGCAGTTCCTCATAGAGAACTGCTCAAGAGGAACCGAGGAGGGGTGGGGGGGCGGACCGTGGACACAGAAGCAGGATACACAAAGGGCAACATCTGGAAAGAGGAAGCCAGGCCAGAGGAGGGAGGGACGGAAGAATCTGGCATCCGAAGTGGCTTTGAGGGTCTTGTGACAAGAACGGTAATTAAATGCTTTCTCATCAAAATAAACAAATAAATAAATAAATAATTTTTTTTTTTTTTTAAAGTCTGAAAAGAGGACTAGCTATTATCTTTCTAAACTGGAAAAAATTTTCAAGGGCACCCAACAGACAAAAGGAAAAAAAAAAAAAACAGAACAGAAAACAGTAGAAAAAGGAATCAAGAAGATGGAATGTGCACTTACCCTTTTTTGTTTTAATGTTTTTTTGATGCTTATTTATTTTTGAGAGAGAGACGCAGAGCGCAAGCAGGGGGAGGGGCGGAGAGAGAGGGAGACACAGACTCGGAAGCATCTCCGGGCTTGAGCTGTCAGCACAGAGCCAGGCGCGGGGCTCAAACCCACGAACCTGCAAGATCATGACCTGAGCCGAAGTCGGCCACTTAATCCACTGAGCCACCCAGGCGCCCCCCCCCACCCCACCCCACCCCTCCCCGCACTTACCCTTTTAATTGAGCCCCTGAAGGCTCGAAACAGGTACGGACTCAAGGACTGGGCGTTGACTTTGGCCACGGACGCGCTGAGGGCTTCCCGCAAGGAGGACGGGTCGTAGTCATACACCGGAAAACCTGGACGCGAGTGGACACGGGGACACAGTGAGACAAGAACCCCAACCCCCCCGCCCCCGCCCCAGGCCAGGACGGCACCTGCAGCATGAAGGGCAGGGGGCCGTGGCGCCGAGTTGCTTACCTGCACAAGACAGGAAGTTCACTCCAAGAACCAGAAGAATCGGCATCTTCGTCACCATCTTCTCCGTTCGGGGGAGAGTAGTTTTAATTCAGAGGCAGCGAGATCGTTTCTCGATGTTGGACGAAGCGGCTCCTGATCACGTGTGACCTGGCCTGCTCTCTCCGCCTGCCTGCTGCTCCCCCTGCCTCTCTGGCCTGCCTGCTGCGGCTTCGACAGAAACCATTGATCCTGGGGTCAATATTTGCTGCTGGCTTTTCCTATGGAAACGGGCCAGGTTGAGGCTACTTTTGAAGTTTTGCCCTCAGTGGGGGACTTTAGCCCACGGCCAAAGACATCGGGAGGTCCGGGGCCCCCGCGTGTGCTGTTTGTTTTTCCCGGTCTTAATTTCATCCACATGTGCTGTTTCTGTCTCTTCCTTTCGGTTGCATGTGTAGAAGGAGGGGGTGTAATCGTATTTTCGGCAAAACCGTGCATTTTCAACGGTCGTCCCTTTGGTTCCCCCTCCCGTTCCTAAAGATCTTGCGGTTGATGCGTACGGAAACGGGGTGGCTACCGCAAGACGTGTTTGGAAACGATGGTGGCAAAGGAGATAATTTGATGTATAGGAGCTAAGTGTGTCAGGCAAGTACACGTGCAGCAGGAAGCTTCCTGGTGACCGGGCTTCTCTGCTAACGGACCTTTGTGCACATCACCTAGACCAAAAGGTGTGCGCGTGCTGATGATTTTCACGTGGCGTAAGAGCCCAACGTCGCTGGTGAGTCTTAAAAGCGAGAGATACTTTATAGTAAACGGTGCATGTTCGTGCATGAGAAGCTGCGTTGTGCTGTGGCTCAGGAAGACCTAGCCCGGAATCTCGGCTCCACACGCATCAAGCGTCTACCCTTGTGCACAGCACTCGATGCCTCTGAACCTCAACTTCCTCGTCTGTGAAATGGGCATAAATAGTAAAATATAAAGCGAGCTACTTTTAAAAATTTTTGAAGGCTAATTTTTGAGAGAGAGAGAGACTGGAGCAGAGAGGGGAAGAGGGAAAGAGGCACGAATCCAAAACAGTCTCCAGACTCGGAGCTGTCAGCACAGAGCCTGATGCAGGGCTCAAACTTAGAAACCTCAAGACCATGACCTGAGCTGAAGAAGTCAGATGCTTCACTGACTGAGCCACCCAGGCACCCCTGCAGTGTGTTATTAATCAGAGTTCTACAGAGAAACAGAACCAACAGGGTGTTTAGAGAGGCAGGCAGACAGACACAGAAGCAGAAAAAGAGAGAGACAGAGAGATTTGTTTTAAAGAATTGGCTCACCTAACGGTGGACGCTAGAAAGTGCAAAATCTGCCAGGTGGGCCGGCAGGCTGGAGACCCAAAGAGAGTTGCAGTTGAATTCAAAGGCAATCTGCTGGCCCAATTCCTTACTGCTCCGAGGAGGTCATTTTTTGTCGATTGGTGCCTTCAACTGATCGGATGAGGCCCACCCACGTTATAGAGACGAATCTCCTGTACTCAGCGAGACTGCGGCCGTTTACCAAGGACGCGGTGCGGGGAGGGATGCTGGTCAGAGGCAGGCCCGTTGTTACCGACAGGAAGGAGGAGGAGGAGGAGACACGGGGTCCATTGACCACCGCCGCTGTGCCCTAGCGAAAGTGGGGTGGGCAAGCGTTAAATGGACGCTACCACAGGAGGCAACGTGATCCATCGAAATATTGCCTCTGTTTTGCCTGCCCTCTGCACAAAGGGTCAAAATTGTGCGTCTCATGACTTCGCCTACCGGCCGGTTCACGCACATCTACCGCCCCGAGCCCAAGGGTGCTCTTTGCACACATCCCATTCATCAGCACATTGCCACAAAGGTTGTTCACAACTCAGGAGACAACAGGTGTCGGCAAGGACGCCGCGGAGAAACGGAGAAACGGGAACCCTCCTGCACTGCCGGTGGGAATGCCAACCGCTGCAGCCGCTCTAGAGAACAGTGCGGAGGTTCCTCGAAAAATTGAAACTCGGGGCGCCTGGGTGGCTCAGTCGGTTAAGCGTCCGGCTTCAACCAGGTCACCATCTCGCGGTCCGGGAGTTCGAGCCCCGCGTCAGGCTCTGGGCTGATGGCTCGGAGCCTGGAGTCTGTTTCCGATTCCGTGTCTCCCTCTCTCTCTGCCCCTCCCCCGTTCATGCTCTGTCTCTCTCTGTCCCAAAAATAAATAAAAACGTGGAAAAAAAATTAAAAAAAAAAAAAAAAGAAAAATTGAAACTCGAACTACCTTACGGCCCGGCAATTGCACGGCTAGTTTTGTGTGCAAAAGACACAAATACGCTGATTCATAGGGGCACATGCACACCAGTGCTTACAGCAACGCTATCAACAACAGCCAAGCCATGGAAAGAGCCCAAAGGTCCATCAAAAAGAATGAAATCTCGCCGTTTGCAACGACCTGAATGGAACTAGAGCGGATCATACTAAGCAAAATAAGTCAGAGAAAGACAAACGGCATATGATTTCACTCACATGTGGAATCTAGGAAACACAACAGATGAACAGAGGGGAGAGGAAGCAAACATCAGAGAGGGAGGAAAACCATAAGAGACTCTTAAATCCAGTGAACAAACTGAGGGTTGCTGGAGAGATGTTGGCTGGGGGGATGGGCTAAATGGCTGAAGATGAGGAGGGCACTTGCTGGGATGAGCGCTGGGTGTTGCATGTAAGTGATGAATCACTAAACTCGACTCCTGAAAACACTAGGGCACTAAACTCGGATTTGAGTTACAAAAATAAAAATTTTGAGGGCGCCCGGGTGGCTCAGTCGGTCAAGCGTCCGACTTCGGCTCAGGTCATGATCTCGCAGTTCGTGGGTTCGAGCCCTGCGTCGGGCTCTGTGCTGACGGCTCAGAGCCTGGAGCCTGCTTCGGATTGTGTCTCCCTCTCTCTCTCTCTCTGCCCCTCCCCTGCTCGTGCTCTGTCTCCCTCTGTCTCTCAAAAATAAATAGATGTTAAAAAAAAAAAGTAGTAAGTAAATAAATAAATTATAAACAAATAAATAAACAAAGACTTTTAAAAATCCCTGATAATCTCAGGGTCTAAATGTCTGTCTGCCCCATGCAACACCTCTGGACCCAGCAGCTTTCGGCCTCCCCTCGGGCCACCGGCCTTCCTGGACGGGTCCCAGTCATGCAGGTGCCCTCGCAGTTCCTTGGGGACACAAAACAACCTCCATTCCAGAGCCCTTCTGTGCCCGATTCCTTCTGACAGTGAGGGCCTTCCTTCCTCGTGTTGTCCCCAGGTCAGCTCCTTCCCATCATTCGGGCAGCAGCGTTAAGTAGCATCTCCCTGGAGAGCTTTCCCGAGCACCCCTAAAGTTCGCGTACCCTTCACCCCTCCACATCAGCTCGCCCTTCCTCCCTTCCGAGCCCTCATCGCAAAGCCTGGCGGTCTTGCTTGCTTGTTTGATATCGTCTTTCATCGCTAGACTACGCGCTCCGTGAGGCAGGGACACGCCTGTCCTGTCCGTGCCGAACTGCAGCATCCAGACAGGCGCACACGTGGTCTCTCGGAACCTTCATCCAAGCTCTTTCCGATTCGAGCCAGCAGTAACTTCCGAGGCGCCAAAGGTCACACAAAGTGGTGTGCCACGAGATCTATAATTCTCTTCCTCTTAACCTGGTTTGAATTCAATTCCATTGGAGTCTTCCAGATTTAACTAATGGCACCACCTGGCTCCAACCTCCAAGGTCCCGTTAAGTGAGCAGTGCTAATTAAAGTAATTGCAAAAGAATAGAGGAGATGAAGGAGGTAACAGTGAAACAATGTTGCCGGCACAGGGCGATTGGTTTTGTTTGTAGTCTGCTGGCACCAGAGACATCATTCCAGGGCTGGATTCGCTTGGCTACAATAAACAATGGAGAGCAGGGGCTGGTTGGTGCTACGAAGGGATGATCCGGGGGCGCCTGGGAGGCTCAGTCGGTTGAACATCTGACTTCCGCTCAGGTCATGATCTCATGGTTCATGAGTTCAAGCCCCGCACCGGGCTCGCGGCTGTCAGCCCCTCAGTGCAAAGCCCACTTCGGATCCTCTGTCCGCACCCCCCCCCCGCCCCTTCCCCACTTGCGCTCTCCCCAAAATGAATAAACATTTTTTTAGAAGAAGTGATGATCTAAAAATGCGTCATTTCTGGTAAACCTAGAAGATTATATATAAGCCAGCCAATGAAATTCAGGCCGTCATGATTTATTTCATTATTACTTTTTTTTTTTTTTTGCCTGTCTTCAGCAAGGTATACGGCATTAATTCCAGCAATTTTCTGCCCTTCCCACAAAAATTATTTAGTTAAGCTCTTAAAAGTTACGTGGCAGTAAGTGAAGAAGGCCTTAGAACTTTTTTCTTACATAGCTCCTGGACGTCTACATAACGTTTATCACGGGAAGCTTAACAAGCAATTGGAAAAAGTTTGAATAAAGACGGTGGTCGTCCATAACACAGACTAATAAGGGTCATTGCTAACATCTCCATCATTTCTCTTGGGAGTGCTTCTTTTTCTTTTGGTCACGTCTACAGTAGTATTACTTGAGAAAAATCGCTAAGTTTAGAGCAAATGTAAACCAAGTCTTTGTCTGAACCAGAAATCACAAATTTTGCCTCTATCATGCAGTCTCTTGTAACGACACAGTTTCTAAACTCCTGGGGGCGCCTGGGTGGCTCAGTCAGTAAAGCGGCTGACTTTGGCTCAGGTCATGATCTCGCAGTCCGCGAGTTCGAGCCCTGCGTCAGGCTCTGTGCCGACAGCTCAGAACCTGCAGCCTGTTTCAGATTCTGTGTCTCCCTCTCTCTCTCTGACCCTCCCCCGTTCATGCTCTGTCTCTCTCTGTCTCAAAAATAAATAAACGTTAAAAAAAAATGTTATGGGTGCCTGGGTGGCGCAGTTGGTTAAGCGTCCGACTTCAGCCAGGTCATGATCTCACGGTCCGTGAGTTCGAGCCCCGCGTCAGGCTCTGGGCTGATGGCTCAGAGCCTGGAGCCTGTTTCGGATTCTGTGTCTCCCTCTCTCTCTGCCCCTCCCCCGTTCATGCTCTGTCTCTCTCTGTCCCAAAAATAAATAAAAAAACGTTGAAAAAAAAAAATGTTAAACTCCTGAACTCCACTGTCAAGATGTCCCTCGATTGCCTACGGGACATCGTAGGCATGTCACAGCCTTTCCATGTTCTGGAAATGTCAATATTATTGTTACTTTTATATTCTAGGGGTGATGTGTTTTTGCCAGCCAAAGCTTACAGATCAGAGATTCTCCAGGTGTGGTCCCCAGGCCAGCAGCTTCAGCACCACCTGGGAACTTACTAGAAATGCAAATTCTCAAACCCCACCCGGGGCCAATTATGTCAGAAATTCCAGGGAGAAGACCCAGCCATCTGTGTTTGACAGACGCTCTAGGTGGTTCTGATGCACGCTCGAATGTGAGACCCCCGCGCAGAGCAGTGGCTTGCAACCCCCGGCTGACTCTGCTCCTCAAGGACGTGCGGCCGTGTCTGGAGATATTTGGGTTGTCAATAACTAGGGCACAGGATGCCAGTGGGCATCTCGAAGGCAGAGCTGCTGCTGAACTTCCTGCAATGCGCAGACCCCCTAACAAAGAATTATCCAGCCCAATATATCAAGAGTGCCAACGCTGAGAAACCCTGGGTAAAGGGAAGAACCTTTTTGACCAGCAGCCCTGAGTTTTAATAATGGCTTCCTATTAAAAATTTTTTTTAACATTTATTTATTTTTAAGACAGAGAGAGACAGAGCATGAATGGGGGAGGGGCAGAGAGAGAGAGGGAGACACAGAATCGGAAGCTGAGCCGTCAGCACAGAGCCCAATGCGGGGCTCGAACCCACGAGCCGTGAGATCATGACCTGAGCCGAAGTCGGACGCTCAACCGACTGAGCCCCCCAGGCGCCCCAATAATGGCTTCCTATTAAAACGTTTTAATGTTTATTTACTTTTGAGAGAGAGAGAGACAGAGTGCGAGCAGGGGTGGGGCAGAGAAAGAGGGGGGGGGGGACACAGAATCGGAAGCAGGCTCCGGGCTCCAAGCTGTCAGCCCAGAGCCCGACGCGGGGCTCGAACCCATGAGCCGTGAGATCATGACCTGAGCCGAAGTCGGACACTCAACCGAATGAGCCCCCCAGGCACCCCTAATTACGGCTTCCTATTAGTTTTCACTCATTTTGTTTTTGGTGTGATATGTCCTAGGAAAGATTTTATTTTTGTGTTTATATTTTTGTTAAACTTGTTGTTGGTTTCTACCATGGTCATCTTTTGAAAGCCTCCAGGTCGAAGTCTTGATTGTTCACCTAGATGTTTCAGTTTTCCGTTTTACATTGTACTTATTCAATCCGCTTGGAATGAATTTTGATGAAAGTTGTGAAGTAATGATTTAACAACTTCTTCTATTTCCTAACCAAACCATGATAGATAAGAGGATGTGCTTCACCACGACAAAAGAGCTAGCTAAGCGTAAGGACGGTTTATTCAGAATCGGCTTCACCTTCACGTGACCAAAAATTCAAAACCAGATTAAATAAAATATGTTTATGTTTCACATTTAAAAAAATAAGCGTGGGGCGTCTGGGTGGCTCAGTCGGTTAAGCATCCGACTTCCGCTCAGGTGATGATCTCACAATTTGTGAGTTCGAGCCCCACATCGGGCTCTGTGCTGACAGCTCGGAGCCCGGAGCCTGCTTTGGATTCTGTGTCTCCCTCTCTCTCTGCCCCTCCCCCATTCATGCTCTGTCTCTGTCTCTCAAAAATAAATAAATGTTAAAATCAATCAATCAATCAATCAATCCATCCATCAATAAAAGTGTGATAGGCAGGCCAGTGCTTGTTTGGAGGCTCCACAATTACCAGGGATCTGGATTCCTTCAAGACATCTTGTCAGTATGGTCCAAAAAGGCTGCCAGAGCTCCAACCATCACATTCTATCCCATGCAGCTTGAAGAAGGAAAGAAAAAGATGGGCCTCTTCTTCTTCTTCTTCTTTTTTTTTTTTTTTAAGCTTATTTATTTATTTTGAGAGAGAAAAAGAAAACGCAGGAGGGGCAGAAAGAGAGTCAGAGTGAGAGAATCCCAGGCAGGCTCCACAGTGTCAGGGCAGAGCCCGATTCGGGGCTTGAACTCACGTACTGTGAGATCATGACCTGAGCCAAAACGAAGAGCTGGATGCTTAATCAACTAAGCCACCCAGGTGCCGTGAGCCTCCTCTCTTTAAGGACATTTTCCAAAGGTCACGCACCACATTGCTGCTCACAACTCATTGGCCAAAAACAAGTTAGCAGGGGATTTATGCCCCACAGGAGAGAGGTGAAGGCGGTCTCCAGGAAGACCATTGTGCAGGAGGCTAGAAGGCCACCCCTGAACAGAGAGCCCCAAAGAAAAGATGGAATTAATAGAGTCTCTGACAAAGAATACTGAGAAGAGATTTATACCCTTAGTGTAGACTTTGGAGTTGAATTTCTGTCTGGCACAGAGAAAATTAAGCAAACCTTTGAAAATGACGCATTGCTATTTCCAGGAAAAATAAACATTTGCTCAGGAAAGAATTCGGTTAGGAAAACTTTGGTTACAGTGTGCTCACCAACATGGTCCCCCAGACCACAGGAGCTTAAAACAACCAGATTTTATCTTTTGCTTATGGCTAAACGCGCGCACCGCCAGTTGAAAAAGAAAGGGACTGTCCTCATCATAGTCACAAAAGGACCCAGACTGACGGAGCAAACACCTTCTGGAACGCGGGTAACTTGTGGTGCCTGATCCAAAGAGACCCCTGGAGGATTTCACATCAGCAATTAAATGCCCCGGAGTCTGTTGGCCAGATCAGTCACACGACCCCCACCCCCGCCTCCCACGCCGCCCTGCCTGGATTCAAAGGGAGCAGAAAAAAGTCTTGCCACGTACCCTGAAGGTAGATCCCCAAATGTTTGACATCGAGCAACAGTGACAACCACACGAGGTCACGGGGAGTCGCTGTGGAAAATACAGATATAACCATGATCGTGTAAGCATCGAACAATGATGTTTGGGAGGATGGCTGTTGTGGGAAGCGTTTACTACATCGAGGTGGGGGTGGCGAAGGGGCATTAGAAAAAGGAGTCCTTGGGGTGCCCGGGTGGCTCCGTTGGTTAAGCGTCCAGCTCTTGGTTTTGGCTCAGGTCATGATCTCACGGCTCGTGGGTTCGAGCCCCACATTGGGCTCTGTGCCGACAGCTCGGAGCCTGGAGCCTGCTTCGGATTCTGCGTGTCTCTCTCTTCTCTGCTCCTTTCCTGCTCACTCTCTGTCTCTCTCTCTCAAAAATAAATAAAAACAGGGGCGCCTGGGTGGCTCAGTCGGTTAAGCGGCCGACTTCAGCTCAGGTCATGATCTCACGGCTCGTGGGTTCGAGCCCCACGTCGGGCTCTATGCCGACAGCTCGGAGCCCGGAGCCTGCTTCAGATTCTGCGTCTCCCTCTCTCTCCGCCCCTCCCCTGCTTGCGCTCTGTCTCTGTCTCTCAAAATAAATAAACGTTAAAAAAATTTTTTAAAAGAGAGAGAGATGAAAATAAGAAAGCAGAGCAGACAGGCAAAAGGCTTTTCAGTGTTTGCCTCGGTTCTTTGTTGGGGGTGGGGGTGGGCAGGGCACAGACTTATGTTTCACCATGAGCCTTGTGGTGCTTTTCAGCTTTTTAAAATATGTCAAATATTATTCTGGAAAGGCAAGAAATTAAATTTCAAGTTTCAAGAGTGGGAGGAAATGCCTCGGATGTTTGATAGCAAGCGTCTCTTTATCTTTCGAATGCACAGCCCCACGTGGCGCCCTCCTAGGACAAAAAGGGAGGAACGCAGTGAGATGCCATATTGGTCCCTTGCCCCTCGACCCCGGGTGCTCAGCCCTGGAACAAATCCTGCTCTGTTTCTATTCTCACAAGCAGCCAATAAGCACCATTTAAGAGCAAAGCAAACTAAAGAACTCAATCACCCCCAAAGGAAGGATAATTTGCAGACTTTTCTGCTTCCAGCAACCATGTCTAATCCGGCGCTAACGCCTTGGAAGCACCACAGCGTTTCTAAGAGACAGGAATCCAGAGACTTCTACAACAACACGCTCCCCTTTTAAAAATGCAAATCAGTGGACATGTGTGCTGGCTCAACCACGGAATGCGCTCCAGAGATTTGTCAAGAAGTTTCTGCGATGCTTCCAAATTCTTGGGATTGCTTCGTGCCTCCCTGAAATTAATAAGAGATCCCCTATTTTTTTTTTCTACCTGGTAGTCATTCTCCAAGCATATGCTCACTTGAAGAACTTGGGGGGCAGGAGCTGTTTGGAAGGCCAGCATGGCCCTGTCCCCCTGCAGGCTTCTGGAAGGGCAGCCAACCCCCCGTGACTGAGACTGTGAAACTCTTTTCATTGACTCACAGGGATGTAAATAATGACGGGAGTCTAGCATCTTCTCATCAGATGCCCCGCATTGCCCTGCCTTCCGTCTATCATCTGTGATGAAGGTGATGGCAGGGGGGAGAATACTCAAGGAAAGGGAATAAAGAATTTGTGATTCCACCTCAAGACAATATCCCGCTTCTCAAGGCTAACCTCTTGCTGCCTAATCCTATTAAGCACGTTGGAAACTTGAGAATTACCTCTGCCCTCCTGCAGGATTCTCCTCTCAGCTCCCTCCTCCCAGCCCAGGCAGATGGAGATCCTGGGCCAACTAGGGAGAAGGTCATGTTCTCAAAGAGGCAAAAACAAAGTCGTGAATAATTTCCAAAACGTTGCCCTGTGTTGATGCAGTCGTTTGGATGTTTGCCCAGTGCCAAGGACCGTGGTGAACACTCGTCCCACAGCCAGCCCCTGGGGAATACTGACCCGATCCCTTTTGGGCAGACAAGATGGCGGGACCCAGACTGTAGGGCCAATGGCAGAGTTTATTGTGTTGTCATGCCGCCTTCCACACTTTTCATGGCCCTACGGGCGATGAAGACTGTCCCCTAGGGACACCACTGGAGGGCTGGGCAATCTACTGCTAGAGGCAGAGCCTGGTAGGTAAAGTCTCAACAGGAATCATTGGGACTTTCTCCTTCCTTGGACTAAAATCTCCTTCCTGACCTTCTTCATGGCCAAGCACCTGCTCTACCAGACTCGGCTCAGGCCCCAGCTGCCTGCACAGTTCCCTGCGGCTCACTGTCGCACCTCTTTGTGCCCCCACAGGCCCTCCAATGAGTCCCCAGGACTTCCTCCGTTAGCACGCCTTTCACATCAGGTGAGGGTTGGAGTTCTCCTGTCTGTCTCCTCATTAGAGTGTGAGTCCTTTGAAGGAAGAGTGGCGTCATTTATTTTAAATAACTTAACAAGTGATGGTTGATGAACAAGTGAGCGCAAAAATAAATGAATGAGGGGCGCCTGGGTGGCGCAGTCGGTTAAGCGTCCGACTTCAGCTCAGGTCATGATCTCGCGGTCCATGAGCTCGAGCCCGGCGTCGGGCTCTGGGCTGACGGCTCGGAGCCTGGAGCCTGCTTCCGATTCTGTGTCTCCCTCTCTCTCTGCCCCTCGCCCGTTCATGCTCTGTCTCTCTCTGTCCCAAAAATAGATAAAAAAAGTTGAGGGGCACCTGGGTGGCGCAGTCGGTTAAGCGTCCGACTTCAGCCAGGTCACGATCTCGCGGTCTGTGAGTTCGAGCCCCGCGTCGGGCTCTGGGCTGATGGCTCAGAGCCTGGAGCCTGTTTCTGATTCTGTGTCTCCCTCTCTCTCTGCCCCTCGCCCGTTCATGCTCTGTCTCTCTCTGTCCAAAAAAATAAATTAAAAAAGTTGAGGGGCGCCTGGGTGGCGCAGTCGGTTAAGCGTCCAACTTCAGCCAGGTCACGATCTCGCGGTCCGTGAGTTCGAGCCCCGCGTCAGGCTCTGGGCTGATTGTTGTGCCTCCTAACTTCCGATCCGGGGTTTTTCCCCACACCGCCTACCAAACCTGGAAGGTTTTCCCTCTTTACGAGCCCCCTCTGCAACTCCGCTAACTCTGGGCGAGCACTTCGCTTCAGTACTTGTAAGGGAACAGAGCACAGATGAAGGAACTCCGAGGGAAAAAAATTACACATCAGAAGAAGAGAACACAGAACCCACAGAGACGAGAGCAAGGAAGAGAGATGGTCAGCAAAACCAGCGCCTCCTTCAGGTGATCACGTAGCCGCGATCCGGGGCTGAGGTTTGTCTCGTGGAAGCAATTTACAGGGCCCGGGACTCACGCTTCCTTTCTTCACATCTCGACACCACAGTTCAAGAACGTACGGAAGGAGTAAAGTATAGTGACTTTAATTAACGTCAGGAACTCCGAAAGGTCTGAGATGTCGCCCAACCAGGGACGGGCATGGAAGCTGGGAGAAGGTCCACCCTCCTGCGCCGGAGACGAAGGACAGCTTATTCCTGACGGCAGCAGCTGGAATATCCGCACGCCTCGCATCGGGTACCTGAGCCCCAGCTCCCCCCAGACGACAGGAGACGAGCCAGATTACGCCTGCTCCACGAAGATCCCTGCTCCTGGTGACCCCGAATCTTCCCTGGCACACAGTAGGGCTCCCAACCCTTCTCTCCAGAGGAGAACGTTACCTTCATAGCAGAAAGTTGGCACGCCTGTCCTTGGTTCTGAAGGGAGACATTATCTCTACCTTCCAAGGCTGTTCATCGTATAACAATCTTAAGGGGCACCAGGGCGGCTCAGGAGGTAGAGTGTCCAACTCTCGATTTCGGCTCTGGGTCATGATCTCATGGTTCAGTTCGTTAGATCAAGCCCCGCGTCAGGCTCTGCAGTGACAGTGTGCAATCAGCTTGGGAGTCTCTCTCTCTCTCTCTCTCTGTCCCTCCCCCCCCCCCACAAAACCAAGTAAATAAATAAAAAGTGAAAAAGAGAGAGAATCATTAAATAGACAAAAAAAGACAGATGTGCAGAAACCTCAAAAAACCCGATGTGTGAGCCCCCCCCCCCCACCCCAGGGAGCATCTGACTTCCGCATTCACTCAGCTATTGAACACTATCGAGCAGTCACATGCCAGGCACCGTGCTGCTTCCTGGATGTACACAGGGAACAGACCTGACGTAGCTCCTGACTTCGGGGAGCTTGCACTTCGGCGGGGATAAAAAGCATTCATCCAAGATCCCATAAGTGCGTGCAAAACACAGTGACAAGGAACGTCAATGGAGGCTCCGGGCACCGCAGAAGTCTATCGTGGGATGCTGCGAAAATCTGTCACCTCTGAGTCGGGCTCACAGCTTCCCCAAGACAGTCCTGTCTCGTGCCTGTTGTCCCAGACTGACTGTTCACAGCATCCCTTCCCCTCTGCATGGTGCCCTGTGAGGAACTGGGGGGAGGGGGGGAGGGGGCAGGGCTCAGGGAGGGAGAGCATGTCAGATGAGGCTACAAAGGTGAATAGGACAGGAGCACACGGAGCCTCACGGTCTCTATTAATACCCATGGTCATTATCTGCAGAACATCAGGAAGCTATTTAAGGGTTTTAAATAAGAGTGTCACATGATTAGAGGCTCCTGGGTGGCTCAGTCGGTTGAGCGACTGACTTTGGCTCAGGTCGTGATCTCGCGGCCTGTGAGTTCGAGTCCTGCGTCGGGCTCTGGGCTGACGGCTGGAGCCTGTTTCGGATTCTGTGTCCCCCTCTCTCTCTGCCCCTCCCCTGCCCATGCTCAGTCTCTCTCTATCTCAAAAATAGATAAAAGATTAAAATCAAGAGACAGAGTGTGTCACATGATCAGATTTTCGTATTGAAGAGGGCACTTGGGCCCAGATGGGGAGTTTAGAGGAAGTGAATAGTGAACAAGGAGGGTCAGGGTCCATCGCTGCCTCTGGGAGGAGACCAGTAGTGGTCGAGGAGAGAATGGTTAGATTTAAGAGACACTCGGGGGTACGCCTACCAGGGTAATGACATGAAAGGAGAGAGGCCACCAAGGAGGACCCAAGGATTCCCACCTGGCATGGCGGGTGGAAACACCGGACAGTGTAGTCAGAGAGGCAGCGAGGAAGCGAGGCCAGCGGCTGAACAGGCATGGAGGTCGGGCGGTGGATCCGGGCTGGAGTTATTCACCAGAAAGTCAACATCACAGGGATAGTAGCTGAAGCTGTGAGCATGAACGAGAGGTCCCACAGCGGCGCCAAGAGGGAGCCCAGGCCAGAGCCCTCAGAAAGCCAACGTGAATAGACACGTAGGGTAGAATGGGTTCCAAAGGCGACCGGGAAGGTGCCATCAGAGGTACGAGGAGAACCAGGAGACTGTGGCTTCCTGAAAGCGAAGCAAAGCGAAGAGAAGTGAAGAGGAGAAGGAGACGGGAACTATCAACCGTGTCGAATCTGCTGGGTCATGAGGGAGGAGGAGGATTGAAAAACTCCGTTAGATGTGAAGACATTGGCCTCGCTGGTGATCTCAGGAAGGCGTGTTCTGGACAGGAATGATGGCTGAAGCAGCCTTGGGGAGGACTCGGCCATGAGCGAGAGAGACAGCAATGGAGGCCGTGAATACAGGGACCTCTGTGAGAATCCAGACGACGAAAAGGGGGGACAGGAAGGCCAACGGAGAGACGGAGGGCGGAGGCTTTGCATTTTGTGGCTAGGAAAGGTTAGAGCAGGTGGAAATCTTCTGGTGGGAACCAGTCAGTGGAGACGGGACGAGGTCAAATAAGGGTGGGGAGAGAGTTCACCCCAGGTTCCTGAGACGCACAGAGCTGAGCAGGCGGCGTCCAATGCGCAAGAGGAAGAGCTGACTTGGAGAAGAGGGGGGCCGGGCCCGGGTGGTGGTGGGGACGAAGGAGGAAACCCCGGGTCCAGGTGTAGGGCAGTCTCCAAATCTGGAGGAGGGAGGTTGAGTGAGCGCTCCTGGGAATGGGGAGGTAGGAGGCCAGGCTATTTGCCAAGAAGGAGATGGCGGAGGCGGGGCCAGAGCTTGGGAGGATGGGGGAGGCCTGGTGTGGCCGCCGGAGTTGGGGGGCGGGGGGAAGGGGCAGAGGAAAGCGAGGAGGGTGGGACAGAGTTTATGTGTGCCTGCACACGTGCCCAAGCACACACACTCGGGACGCGATCCAGTCTCCACCTGCCTTAAATTGCCTCTCAAATCCAGCCGGCCGGGCCTCCTTCCTCCCGCCCCGTGTCCGTTCCCGGACCATCCCTCACCAGGATCAGCTCCTGATGAAACCAAGCGAGAGTGTCTGCCCCTCAGAGGGCTGGGGGAGCCCGCAAGGGGGTGGAAAACTGCTCACACTCACCCCTTCACATCCGTCCTTCATCCCCGCTTCACCTACAGAAATGAATTCAGAGCAACCCAAATGGCCGAGAGGAGAAAGCCCGTCAGCATTTCGATCAAAGCGGTCTCTGCTTGCTTGTCCAGGCAGAGGCCGGGGAGCGGGGGGCTGGGGAATGGCTCAGGTCGAGCTCTCCTTTTTCTACCCTCTCAGCCATGGGCTGTCCGTGTTCCCTGAGAAGGTGAAAGAAGGTCCAGGGGCGGGCGGTGGGTGCTGCTGGGTGAGAGCGAATTTATCTTCCCCTTTCAGAGTGTGAAAACGCTTCCTCCGAGTCAGATGGACTTCGAGTCTGAAAATGACTTTCTTTTTTTTTTTTGTTTTGTTTTCCAACGTTTATGTATTTTGGGGACAGAGAGAGACAGAGCATGAACGGGGGAGGGGCAGAGAGAGAGGGAGACACAGAATCGGAAACAGGCTCCAGGCTCTGAGCCATCAGCCCAGAGCCCGACGCGGGGCTCGAACTCCCGGACCGCGAGATCGTGACCTGGCTGAAGTCGGACGCTTAACCGACTGCGCCACCCAGGCGCCCCATGAAAATGACTCTTTCTAACAGGGCAACTGTGTCACCTACTCACAGAAGGATCTGAAGAGGAGAGCTGACAAAGAAGGGACTTAAATCCAGGATTGGGGAGCCGGAAAGCGAAGTGCCATCAGGAGTGGGAGGAAGTTGTTCTCCTGACCTGGAAACGACCCTCACTTGGAATGAGTCTCCTGCTTCCTGACACGCCAGGGACAGGGGGGGGGGCTCAGAGCCTGGCGCTTTGAAGGGCTGGTGGGGTGGTGGGGAGGGAGGTGGGAGGCCTGCGGGGAGCAGACAGCAGCGCCCCAGCGTTCCCAGGGAGGGGGCTGGCAGGGGCACCTGCAGGGCTGCCGAAGCCCGAGGCAGGAAGCCCGGGGTGTCTTCAGTTCGGGGTCACTGAAGGCCCACGACTCAGAGTGAAGCATCCACACACCGCCTAATCCGCCTGAAGGAAACTGACAGCGGGGCTTGAAAGGAAAGCATTTCTGGAATAATCCCAGAGCGCTGCAGTTTCTGATGAGCAGATTCTAGGAAAAGCAGAGAGCCTGGGGGCCGGCGGGGGGGGGGGGGGGGGGGGCTTCGTGTTGCGGCGGGAGGTTTCTCCAGAAGCCCTCCCCACCAGCCCGGGAGAGCGGATTCTCTCTCATCTGTCACTCATCTCGGAAAGAATTAACCAGGAGTCGGGGCCATTTGCCAGCGCTGAGATGGAAAAGGACAGAGGAAGCTTTGGGGGCAGGGCAAGGACAGCAGGGGGTGGCAGGAACCGGGAGGCAGTGCCCAGCCCCTCACAGTGGATCAGGCTGGAGTTGTGAGGGTGCTGGAGAGTCTGGGCTCGCTCGGACACACTGCTTTCTTCCGCATTTACTTCCAAGCAGGACGGCAGAATGGGCCCGTGCAATTTCCCTTTCATCCACGCAAAATTATTGCAAACCCTATTTCCCCCACCTCACAGCTCAAAAAAAAAAAAAAAAAAAAGAAAAAAAGAAAAACAAAAAAACCAACAGGCTACTAAAACTCTTAATTTGGGAGCTATGTCTGGCACCTGGGTGGCCCCGTCGGGTAAGTGTCCGCCTTCGGCTCAGGTCATGATCTCACAGTTCGTGAGTTCGAGCCCCGCGTCGGGCTCTGTGCTGACAGCTCGGAGCCTGGAGCCTGCTTCGGATTCTGTGTCCCCCTCCTTCTCTCTCTGCCCCTCCCCAGCTCACGCTCTGTCTCTCAAAAATAGAAACAATAAATAAATAAATACAAACAAGTCTCTGCGCTCTGGGAGGAGCCACCCGCTGGGGTTGAGGTGGGAAGGAGCCGTCAAAGACGCACATCAATGCCACCATCCGTCCACAAGGGTCCCCTGTGACCCTGCAGGGAGCCCTGTCCTCTCTATTTACACAGGTAGAGTTGCCTGGAGGCGTTTGGTTTGTTTGCAGTTTCCTGGCAAAATCTCTCCCAAGGGTGAATTTCACAGGCTAGCCATAGGGTGACACGTTGTGCCCAGAACACCGAAGTTAAACCAAGTTAATAAGTGACAGGCAGATACAGTAACTAACGTGGTGGGCGGGGCGGGTGGGTGCTGGGTGAAAGATACAATAACTAACGTCGTGGGAAGATACAATAACTAACGTCGTGTGGGTTTGGACTGCCTGCCAGGCACTGGGCTCTGCAAGGTTCAGAACCGGGATCTGAACCCAGGCGAGCTGGTTCAAGTCTGTTCTCTTCACCACTGGCCCGTGTGTCTTTCCCCTACCTCAAACACTCTTCCCTGGAGGAACCCTCTTCGAGAGCCCTTAGCTGGTTCCAGAAAATGCTTCCCTGCTCTCTTCCCCAGAGCTCCGTTGGAAGCCCTTTCTGTATGTTTCCCTGCAGCCCTGTGCTGAAGTGCCCGCCAGAGGGCAAGACTCAGGACTGAAACACTGGTGGATTTGCCTCTTCCTGTAGACGGTGAGGTCTCTGAGGACAGGGTGGGCATGATATCCGGCACTGCAAGGCACCCCATTGACGCGTCTCAGCGCGCACATTAATGAAACGATGAGAAAGACCAGGTCTTGGTCCCGCGAGAGCCACAAATCCAGGGGGGACAGCTCGGTGTACGAGGACCCTGACCCCTCACAGACGGGCTGCAAGGGTTGTGGCCAAGTTGACAAGTCAGGTGCCAAACCCACGGGGGGAAGGGCTGGTGACCTCCGCCCAGGGAAACAAGGAAGGGAGCGATGGTGTTTAATTAGGGCTGAGTAATAGCTTGGCCAGGCGAGAAGGGAGAAGAAACAACGCGAGTGAAGACAGCTCAGGACACGCTGGAGAGCGGCGAAGAGTATTCCACTTCCGTCATATGCACACCTAACCGAGCTCCTGGGAGAGACCAGCGTCGTCTAGCTACGGTGACTAAAACAAACCAGCAGGAATGTCTCTTCGCTCGGGAACTCCACGCAGAGGGAGCGGGGAGACCACGGTAGGAGCTGATAGCCACAACTTCCCCGGCCAGGATTCCGGACCAGGAATGGATTACCGCTGTGCCGAGTGCTGACCGCCGCCCCCCACCCCCACCCCAGTCTGGGCCTCTGGGTAGGGGCCTGGCCAGGGCTTGTGGCCTCCAGAAGGCTTCATCTAGCACGCCGGTGACCCCCAGATATCAGGAAGCTAGGGAGTGGGGGATCCAGGCAGGCTTTCTGGAGGAGGCGATTTTTGAGTTGGGCCCTGACAGTAGAGGAGGAGCTCACCAGGACAACAGGTGGAAGAGACTTTGGACAAAGGAACAGTGGAAAGTGGTGACCATAGAGATGCTGAATCCACGGAGCAGTTACCCAGGGCCAGCTGGACCTGAGATTCCCCCTAAGCTATCTTGTTTAATCCTCTTAACCCTCCGAGGTAAGGACGAGGGTGGGTTTGAGGTCCTTTTGCGGATGAGCGGATCAGAGCACAGAGAGTTTGTGTAACCTCTGCAAAGGCACACAGCCAGCCAGCCAGCAGTGAAGCTGGGATTCACGGCCAGCGCCCTTGTCCCGCAGTTCCGAGCTGGGGGCACCGCACCGCCACCTGTTCAAGAATCCACTGAGGCATGAAACCAAAGAACGGAGGCAGGCCACGGGGAAGGGAGGGCCAGGTAAGTCACGTGGTTTCCCTGAGCCGTGGAGCACTGGGCAGTAGGAGGTAAGAAACGGGCTGGGAGGAGGACACAGCATTCGGCCCAGGCCAGGAGGGCCACACGGGCAGCGGCCTGGGGTCTGTGTGAGACGGCTGTTTCTGGAGTTTGGGGACTAGACGGAGAGGTCGGACCAAGTGTCCGTGGAGGTGGGTAAGGGCCAGGCTGCTGATGGTGCAAAGCTCCATTTTGGGAGATGGGCAGGAATTAACGGAGAGCCATTGAAGACTCAGGAGCAGGGCCCGATAGGCTCCGGGGTGATGTCAGGAAGACAGTCTCAGAGTCGAGAGGGGAGGTGAGACTTTGGCGGAAACATGCCTTGGAAGGATGCTGCTGTAATCCGGCCTTGCGGGAGGCCACGGGGCCTCACAATCTAGATTACCTGTGATCTGCCGCGATCGCTTCGCGGTTTATATGTTCCTTTTCTGAAGATGTGCACCGTCGCAGGGAGGGGGGTCCCAAACACAGCGCCCGGCTCCCCCCTAAACGCCCCCCACCGAATGCTCCCTGACGTCTCCCGCTAACCCCACACGCCTGGCTCCCGCCTGTGCACAGCAAGCAGTGCCCATCTGGAGCCACTCAGACTTCGCTCTGCACCCCAAGGAGCTCCGCCAGGCGTCTGTGCAAACACCAGAGTGGTCTCGTGAGCAGAACTGGGGGGCGGCAGATTTCCTCCATCGATTGTGGAGCAGGTGCTGCTCGGATCCTTCACGGGATCGCTCCCTGCTTAGCGTGCGTCCCACCGCTCCTGCACCCGTCCCCGCACTGGGCAGACTGCGTCGTGGTGTTCCGTTTCGTAAATCCATCCCGTCTCCTCTGGGCGATGGTAAGACGGTGGAGGGCAGGGGCCTCCCATCGCTATCGTCTACCCTGAACCGATCTTATTACCCAGGAAGGGCTCACAGCAGACAGTTAATGGAAACGCATTGTACGTGTAAGGGAGTGAGGCCGGCTTCTCCTGGTCAAACAAGACTCCCGCAGCGGGAAGAGACTGATTTTTGCAAACTGATGCGATAAAACGTGTTGATCAGAGCAGAGCGCACGTTTCTGAACGGCTCTTCTGAATTCTGAACACAAGTCTGAACAGGATCGAGCTGGGGGGGCTTTGGGGCGCTCTGGTCTGATTGATGAATGGGGCAGGCCGCCGAAGGTTGATTTTCCCCTAGAGATTTCCATCTTCAGGAGAATAAAGGCCCAGGTGGGAAGGGAAGGAGGCCGCTGGAGCGATTGTGTCTGAATCAGCTCCAGCTCAGCCGAGGGCCGGACTTTGGAGACTTTTATTTTTGAGACAGAGGCTGCGGGCAGAGGCTGTCTCCATGGCAACCAACAGCTCAGTCCCTACTCAGTCCCCTTCAGAAGAAGCTGAGAGGGGTAGGGGGGCACACACTCCCTCGATTCTCCCTGGAGAAACGTGCTGGCTTTGGAGCAAGAGGATCCTGCCTTCATCCAGGAAAGCACGTCCCAGGCGGGGCTGAGGCTCCGTTATCACGTGGGGTTGTGGACAATGGACATCCATTTGGCCCCCAAGATAAACCTTGAGAGCCTGTTGTGAGCCCACAGGGGATATCCCTAACCTCAGAAATAACTAGGCATGTCTGAGGGGTGGTGATATGTGGGGGACTTCTTAGAGAAGTCAGCTCAGGTAACCCTGGGAACAAAATCCCTGTAGAAACAAATCTGACTAAACTAAGGGATTTGAGGGGCGCCTGGGTGGCTCAGTCGGTTAAGCTGCTGACTTCGGCTCAGGTCATGATCTCACAGTTCGTGGGTTTGAGCCCCACGTCAGGCTCTGTGCCCTCTCAGAGCCTGGAGCCTGCTCGGATTCTGTCTCTCCCTCTCTCTCTGCCCCTCCCCTGCTCATGCTCTGTCTCTCTCTCTCTCAAAAATAAACATTAAAAATTTTTTAAAATAATAAATAAACTAAGGGATTTGAAGCCTTCTCCAATGCAACTGACCTATGTCCAGACCACCCACGTGACCAGAGATCCAGACACCATCAAGCCCCCAAGATGGACATCCCAGTGACCGAAGGGAAGAAACCACCACCACCACGGACCCATAATCTCAAACCCTGTGACTTGAATGCGTCACACTCACTGGCATCTAGAGCTCTTTGTACTCCAGAGGCTCTGGATAGAGGGTACCTCGTGCCCAGCTCCCCTTTTGCCTTGGCTCTGACATGGAAAGGTTGTTCATTTTTTTTTTAAACTTCTTAAACCAAGGCTAGGGCCGGAGACATAATTGGTTTTCGAGAAGCATCAGTACAAAGCTTGTCCTTCGGTGGAAGAAGCCATCTGGTACCGTTTCGTTTACAGTTAACCTACATAATCCTAGCAGTAATATATGGGGACCTCATTACCCATTTTTGTCTCATTTACCGTAGGCAAGAACTTCCCCCACTAGGTAAGCGATGTTTGTGTTGTTCCAGAACTGGGGCTTCTCCGTTTCCTTACCTCTATCAACAGGAGCACGGACAAGTCATGGAGTAGAGGAGTTCACGGACCAGTTTAGACTTCGGCTGACTTGACCAGGATCTTCTGCATGCTCCAGCCCTGCCAGTTGGGGGACCTGAGATCCGTTTGAGACCTGGGTACAGTCAACAGCCAGACTTGGCAGGGACCCTCTTCCTGTGCTGAATCTGGAGTGTCCTTGCATTTCGGGAGGCCTAACGGGTCACTTCACCCCGCAGCCCCTTCCTACTGGAGCACCTCTTTGGCCACTGCTATCGGAGGGATGTTTCCATTTAGGTGTCACAGAACAGACATTTGTCTTGAATATCCTTTTTTTTGCCCTCTTAAAGCGAGACTAATCTAACTCCAGTTTGGCTGAAAACTTCCTAGGGGAGAAAATTCGGTCTACTGGTTTGGTATAGATAAATGGACATGAAACTTTTTAAAAGTAAAGATCATGGTCTTGAGTTTCACGTGAAGCTAGTGTCACCCTATTTTGACTTTCTTGTTCAGGCCAGGCGTAAAACTTTTTTTCCCAGGAGGTGCAAGGATTTTAAAATTTTCTATACGAAATCATCCCCCCACACGCAAAGGGCCGTGTGTTTTTATAAATACAGTAAAACCTTGGATGGCGAGTAGCTTGTTCTATGAGCGTTCCACAAGACGAGCAAACGTTTCTAATAAATCTTAACCTGATAAACAAGTGAATTGCCTTGCGATGCGAGTAGTATGTGACACCGAACGTCACGTGATCACGACTGAGCCAATGGTTCTTGAAATTCGCTTTGATATACAAGCGCTTTGGATGACGAGCATGTTTCCAGAATGAACTATGCTTGCAAACCAAGGTTTTACTGCCTATAACTCAGTAAGGAAAGAATTAGAGAAGCCACCGTTTTATTTCTCCTCTTGCCACGTGCATGTTTGGTCATTGTCTTACGCACTGTCTCAAATTCCCCTGGTTTTTTGTTTTTTGTTTTGTTCTGCATAGTGTTGTGTCTACCTAAGGAGCTGAGCGGACCTTTCCACAGAGAGGCCCTGGAGTCTAAAATGATCAGGATCATTCACTTATTTGTGTCTTCTGTTACACTCGTGTCTCTTCTTTGTGTCGACAATAAAAATCCTTACTGCTTTCTCAAAAAAAAAAAAAAAAAAAAAACACAACTAAGTAATTCCATTTTATTCTCACCGTCAATAAAATGACCAAAGCAACACATGACAGTTCTTCCTTGTTATTTAATTCATTTACACGCTCGTTTAAACCAAGTTGCACGTTACCAGCAGTGGGGCACAGGACAGCAGCTCAGATTAGACGCACGTTCCGTACCTGTGCTATTTCCTACACCTTAACGTGTTAGAGCTACACCTAACGTAACGACTTTGAATACGCAAAACTCACGTAGAGTGGCCGTGCAAAACCAGCTAACAGACAAGCCGAGCTGAAAACACTCAGCCAGTCCTTCTCTAACACCAGTGGATTTTGAGTATCTGTCCAGGTTCTCTGTCACGAGCGCCAATCGGAGACGTTCTTGTGTTGCTGATACTGATGGGCATGTAGACGTCTCTCTCAAACTAATAAGAACATGGGCAACGGACATAGGAATCTGTGGGCAAATGCATTTTAGCGGGTCCACCGATAGTTATGCTAAATTTGGTCTTATGAGAGGTTTGCAGTGTGATTTCCTGGTTTTATTCAAATTCACTATTTGAATGAGGGTAAGAGGCGAAGATTGTTTCTCCCCGCACAGTGGTATGGATCCAATGTGCCACACACTTTATTTTTTCCCACCAGCACAAAGAGGACATAAATCTCTTCTTGGTGGCTTCAGAAAAGGCAGATATTCCAGTTGCCGTAGTGAAACAAAAGTAACGTTCTCCCACTGACAGAGAAATTTTTGAAAATTCCACTCATTGGCAGTTTTTGCCACTTAAATTTTCCATCTACTTTTAGCATCCAAAACCATGAACCCATCAACCCTTTTGAAGGGGATTCCCCTTTAAGCCATCAATAAAGTTTAAGTAAAAAAATAAAAGTATATAATAAATAAAAGTAAAAAATAATACGGTCATTCCCATATATTCGTTCCTCGCCAGCATTCTGAATGTTGTGAGTAATCATTTTAACTAACGCCCAGACAAAATGATAAGACACTTTTGGGGGGGGGTTCGTGCTTTTGTAGTTTTTCTAATTAGATGATCTTTTAATAGCTTCCTTCTACGGTTTCCTTCTGCAGCCATTGAGTTTATAGTGTATTCAAAGCGGGGAAAACTAATTCTGGACATTTAAAGTGCCTTATGTTCTTTGAGCACATCTTTTGGGCAAAGACACCACCCCTTGCAGAGAAAGCCGGAACGAGAAGTGTCTGATAAGATCATCTCCCCAATTCTATACCGATAACTCCACTACCTGCGATATTCATAGAAGTATGTTGGTTTCTGCCTAAACTAAGGGTTAAATATAATGTCTTATGTTAAAGAGTTCTAAGTTCATGGATCTTGCAACTTAGACGAAAGTTAATAACCCCTATTTGCTATACAATTATGAAAAAAGCCTCGTAAATGGTTTGATCATAAATACGCACTCCTGCGGATCCAGCCACGGGAAAATTTCCCGAGTGCAGAAAAAGATTCATACGCCAAGATGCCTGTCCCACTGACCAGTTGGAAACAGCCTTCAACGACCAGTGTTACGGAAATCACCAGAGGTTGTATATTATGCCATTATTCACATAATGTTTTAGAAGACCAGGAACGTAACAAAACATCCTTGATAAAATACTCAGTGAAACAGCTTATACAGAATCGTGTATGTAGTGTGATGACATCATGTGCAATTTTAAAAGATAGATAAAACATGCATAGAGGAGAACAGATTTGGAAACGCCTCCTAAAATGTTAGCAGCGATTATCTTGAACCACTAACAGGAGTATTTATAGTCTCTCTACTTGTCTGTGTCGTCTGAAGTTTCTACAACATCCATGAATTATCTTTACCGGGAGAAGAAGAAAGAGGAGAAAGGAGCCTCCACTGAAAACAAAATCAGGGGTACCTCTTAAGGTCCCACTTTTGGGTGATTATTCACACCGTTAAGAATGGGGGGCTCCTGGTGAGGGTAAGAGGGTAAGACGTTGCTACATCACCTCCGCTGAGAGATAAAAAGCATAATGAGAAGTGAGAACAGTCTTTCCTGAGCAGAGCGGGCCCCTCTGGTCCTGGCAGGTTTTAGAATCTGCCCTGACTGGGGAGACTTTTGAACAACACGCCGACTAATTAGTCACATATTCCCCAAAGGGAAATAGCCGGGGATCAGCTGAGTTAAACAAACCAACCGTCCAGGAGGGAACGCACGACCGGGTTCTTCTTCCCGGGAGACATATTCTGCAACACGCGGGGGTCAGAAGCAGGGAAATCGAAGGAAGATGGGGGGGTTCAGGATCATACTCCGATCACACAGCAAGTCCGCGGGACCGAGACTCAGGAAGTAACCGGGCAGCCTTGAGGGGAAGCTCTTCCTTAGTGCCCGTCTTCCTGTGTGAGGCCAACCACACGTCCGTTTCTCAGATTTGAGCACACTGGGGTGATTAAAGCCGTCTACTCGGTACCCCGGGCCTGAACAGTTCTTACTGAGTCCTCAGTAACAAAACTGTTCATCAGCACTTGACTTTTTCCCACGTAGATTTCTGAGATCACCTGTGAAACAGAGAAAGAGCACCGTTTTAAGAATGGATTTCCCACTTCCGTTCTCAGGAGACGATGTGCTTCTAAATTCACTGGTAACGTACTGGTCATGGGTCCAAATACACTTCCAAACATGGATTTTCTTTTGGTACTGAATTGGCTACCAGACCACTTTCTTTTTTTTCCTCTTAAAGGTGTGAGTTCTGACCAGTTTGCCATGAGGACACAATGACCACAGGTGAGTGACAGAGGTTCAGCTCAGCCCAGGTTAAGACCCAGAATGGTTCTGAGTACTTTATTCACGAGTGGTTTTCCACTAATAAAAGGATGAATTGAAGGAGCATCTAGGTGGCTCAAGTCGGTTGAGCGTCTGACTCTTGATTTGTGCTCAGGTCGGGATCCCAGAGTCACGGGATTGAGCCCCGCGTCGAGTTCCACACTGGGCGTGAAGCCTGCTTAAGATTCTCTCACTCTGGGGCCCCGAGTGGCTCGGTCAGTTAAGCATCCGACTTTGGCTCAGGTCACAGTCTTGCATTAGTAAGTTCGAGCCCCCGCGTCGGGCTCTGTGCTGACAGCATGGAGCCTGCTTCGGATTCTGTGTCTCCTTCTCTCTCTTCCCCTCCCCTGCTCACACTCTGTCTCTCAAAAGTAAACATTTAAAAAAAAAAAAAAAAGATTCTCTCATGTTCTCGCTAATAATAAATAATTTTTAAAAATAAAAGGGTGAGTGGAAAATAAAGTTAAAAACTGCAACAACTTATTGAAATAAAGTTTTGTCGTGATCCCCCAGGGAACGTCACATTCTTTCACTGACCTAGAATTTCGGTGTAGCAAGGGCAAGGATCAATGGATTATTGTGTAGGGATCAAACCATTTCCGGTGACTGCCTTTCCCCCTCAACCCTCGGGTCCTCAGGTCCACTCTAAGTGCAAAGGTCTGAGAAAACGAATGGCTTTCCGCTGTCCCCAGTTCTTAATTCCTTTCAACCTTAGTGTGCGACAAAGGGAAATAGCTGTAAAGCCATCTGTTGATTCTATTCCAAGTTACTGGATCAACTTGGGGATGGAGAGCCTAGACGGGCCAGTTGGTGAAGACCTGCCCCCACCAAAGCCAGTTCACTCCCACCTGCAGCTGCATTCTCTTTCCTTGCCCTTCCCCCCAAAAAGATTACCGCCACCCCCCCCCGGGGGGGGAGGGGTAGAGAGAGACACTACAAGAATAATGCTTTAGGGGTGCCTAGGTGACTCAGTCGATTGAGCGTCTGACTTCGGCTCAGGTCATAATCTCACGGTTTGTGAGTTCGAGCCCCGCGTTGGGCTCTGTGCTGACAGCTCAGAGCCTGGAGCCTGCTTCTGCTTCTGTGTCTCCCTGTCTCTCTGCCCCGAACCCACTCACATTCTGTCTCTGTCTCTATCAAAAATAAATAAACATTAAAAAAAATTTAGGGGCACCTGGGTGGCACAGTCGGTTAAGCGTCCGACTTCAGCCAGGTCACGATCTCGCGGTCCGGGAGTTCGAGCCCCGCGTCGGGCTCTGGGCTGATGGCTCGGAGCCTGGAGCCTGTTTCCGATTCTGTGTCTCCCTCTCTCTCTGCCCCTCCCCCGTTCATGCTCCGTCTCTCTCTGTCCCAAAAATAAATAAACATTGAAAAAAAAAATTTTTTTTTTAATTTAAAAAAAAAAGAATAATGCTTTAGCAGCATGTAGATGGTTGCCTATAAAATTACATTTTCAGTGAACTTCAAAAGGATATGCCAGATAGATAAGAGAAAAGAAAAGAAAAAAGAAAAGAAACGAAAGAAAAGAAAACGGGTCTTATATTGAAAAGAAAAAAAATATACAAAAAAATTGGGCACGCCAAATTCATTGTTTCTAAAGATATCAGTGGTGATGAATTTATAGGATTTCTGTTTTCTCATATATTCCTCTTCTTCTTTCTTCCTTCTTTTAATGTTTATTTATTTTGAGAGAGAGAGAGAGAGAGAGAGAATGAGCAGGGGAGGACAGAGAGAGAGGTAGAGAGAGAAGCAGGCTTTATGCTGCTAAGGCTCTATGCCTTTCCGATTGTATACGACATGCCGTCTTGCTCTAACAAAGTCCTCCATATACGATCCATAATTGTCAGAACCCAAGGGAAAGTATGCAGTGACCAGAAATATTGAAAGGAGCCTAACGCGACACAATTTCCCCTGTAACACAATCCGCAATGAGAAATTTTACAGTGTAAGTGTTTAATGCACAGCCTGTAATCAGTGTCTGAGCCTCAGCACAGATCCTGACACAGGACATCTGTGAGAAGTTCATGGGCACTCAGTAAACAGTAAGGGAAGGGAGGGAAAGGAAAGGAAGGAAGGAAGGAAGGAAGGAAGGAAGGAAGGGAGGGAGGATGGAAGGAGGAAGAGGGAGAGGGAGTCAGGAAACCTTAACTGCGTTTCCATTCCTCGCAATACGCTTTCTCAACAAATTCTAGTCAAATGGAATCCCCACTGCTGTTTTTTCCTATATCTCCATGTTAACATGTTAACACTTAGGTTCAGAAGGTGGACAGGCCGTGGAAACACAATATTGAAGCAAACGGTAAGATCACGGAGCAAAGCCTTGGGTTCAACTGCCAGTTCCCTGAATTACATGTTTACCGTGCAACTGAGCTATGGCTGAAAAGCCTTGGATGGCTCACTAAAACATTTGTTGGTAGGAAAAACATGACCAGCATACATTTGTCTATCGCACAGCAATACACATGTATAGTGTATAGTGTATCATGAGAATAAGGTACACATTTTAGGCACCGATCCATAAAAATATCCACAAAAGAGAATTAAGTAGCAAGGAAAAATGCCAAGTCTTGAACGGGGGGGGCCTTGATTCGATGAATGCCAAAAGAGCTACATCGTTTGTAAGTCACTTTCGGAGATTCAAAAGGACATTTGCACCCTATCGCTGCCAGCGCTAACCTCTGTGGCAGAGCATCACTGACGCAAAAGTAATGTGAATCCAGGCTTCGCTTCTTCCTTCCTATATCCCTACGTTGTTTGAATTTTGGTAACAGTGCATCATTTTCAAATCTGATGACACAGGAAAAGAAAAGAACCGAAAAAAAATCATGATTTGATTTTATTTATTTATTTCTTAAGAATAATTTATTGTCAAGTTGGCTAACATACGGCGTGTAAAGTGTGTTCTTGGCGCCCGGAGTAGACTCCCATGATTCATCACTTCCATACAACACCCAGGGCTCATCCCAACAAGTGCTCTCCTCAATGCCCATCCCCCGTTTCCCCCTCTCCCCCCCACCCTCCCCCCCATCCACCCTCAGTTTGTTCTGTGTATTTAAAAATCTCATGGTTTGGGGGCGCCTGGATGGCTCGGTCGGTCAAGCATCCGACTCCGGCTCAGCTCATGATCTCACGGTTCGTGGGATCGAGCCCCGCATCGGGCTCTGTGCTGACAGCTCGGAGCCTGGAGCCTGCCTCGGATTCTGTGTCACTCTCTCTCTCTCTCCCCCTCCCCTGCTCACGCTCTGTCTCTCTCTGTCTCTCAAAAATAAATAAATGTAAAAAAAAAAAAAAAAAAGAATCTCATGGTTTGCCTCCTTCTCGGTCTGAAAGTATTTGCCCCCTTCCCTTTCCCCATGGTCTTCTGTTAAGTTTCTCAAATTCCACATATGAGCAAAAACATATGATATCAGTCTTTTCTGACTTATTTCACTTAGCATAAAAAAAATCACAATTTCAAATTAGCCTTAAAATATGTAAATTTTCAGAACAAAAATATAACCCATTAAAATGACTTACCTTGCTGTAATTAGATTTTTCTCCATTAGAGTCCATGAAGTTCTATTTGATTTTATTAGCAATCTCTTTCAGAAGGCCCTTGAGATCATTAATCTTGAAAGGGGAGGGAAAAAAAAGTAGGACGGTCTTAAGATGAATTTTCCAACTTTCAATTTTAAATTGTGACTTTTCCATGAAACAGACGTATATACCAAATAGAAAGTATGACGCATCTTAGAACAGAGTGAGTAGCGTGTGATATGGACCCTGTCCACTGCTTACTTTCCAAAATCGTGTCACTAGCCAATACTCATTAGCACCAATTAGTGGGAGCTTTTCTCAAAGGTAAATCAAAAATGGCTCCCACGTTGAAATGATAGGTTTTAACAACACAGGGAAATAATGTGTAGAGATAATAATGGCATGTGCGATGAACACTAATAAAATCATAAGATACTAACAAAGTTTCACTCTGACAGAAGCATAATACTAATAAAAATAATGTGATATAATACTAACGAATCAAGTTTTTGCAAATAAAGTGTCCACTCCCACCAAAAAAGTATAAATTGTAAAACAATTTAAGTAAAAGGCAAAATAAAATTATTTTCAATACATGCATCTTTCGCAAACTTATCGCACAAGACGAAGGAAGCTTGTTCTTTTTTTTAAAATATTTTTTAAAACGGTTACTTATTTTTGAGAGAGAGACAGAGACAGAGAACGAGCAGGGGAGGGGCAGAGAGAAAGGGAGACACAGAATCTGAAACAGGCTCCAGGGGCCGAGCTGTCAGCGCAGAGCCCGACGCGGGGCTCGAACTCCTGAACTGTGAGATCATGACCTGAGCCAAAGTCGGAGGCTTACCCGATTGAGCCACCCAGGCTCCCCGAATGAAGCTTGTTCTAAATTACATGCCACATCAGCGCACTCAATAAAAGCTTGCGTATTGGGGGATAGTAGAAGGGCTTTAATAAGCTGTTCAAAGCAGATGTCAGATTCCCAGAGCTTGCTCAAGGGATAAGTGATGATCCCGAAAGTTCTCCGTGGTTGGAAAGGAGAGATTTTTTGTTGCTCAGAAGAGGAGGGCACAGGATCCAAGAGGGAAGAGAAAGGGGAGGGGAGAGGGGAGCAGGAAGAGAAGGGCGGAGAGAGGTAGTGGAATCCTGTGTAGTTTGAGGGCTCCCTCGGACCCACCCAAATTCTCCCCAAACCTACAAAACTCATGGATGGTGTCGGTGGGCTTCTGGTAGGAGCTGGCAAAGGGGCTGAGCTCCCCGGCCAGGGGCGTGAAGTGGACGGAACCCGCAAGCTCTTCTCTGAGGCCTGCACGAGGGGGCGGACGGCCTTCAGCTACGCTTTCAGTTCCAAGAGACTTCCTCAGCCCCCACCTCGCACAGCCCCGCGGCTCAGGCCCACCGTCCCCACCGACAGTGTCACCGCCAGGCCCTCGGCCGTCAGGAGGCCTCCGTCCCCAAGCAGCCTGGGCCGCGGGAGACAGGTCAGCCTGTCCGGTCCCCTGGCTCTCCCGATGACCTCTGACCCAGGCCTGGTGGTGACCAGGAGACCCAAGGCTCTGCCCCTGCCCCTCTCCCCCTCCAAAGCCACCCCAGGGGAAGCCACAGGGAAACAACACGACAACCAAAAACAGCCTGCCTTCTCCACACACACACAACACCCAGACAAGGCCCAGCCGCCTCTATTCCCAAACCAGACCGTCCAAGCTGCTCTTTGTGGCCACCCCGAGGGCTCGGATTGGTCTTTGAAAGCATCCGCCAGGCACGTCCTTCTCACGCTGAGGCTTCCCCTGCCCAGGAAGAAAAATCCAACTCGAAAGAGGCAGGTTCCCACGCAGGGCGGCCCGGCCACCCCCGCTTCCTCCCACTCAGAGCCGTGCCTCGTTAGCTGCCCGGAACCCTCCGTGCTTCTCTGAACTTGGGACCTTCACAGCTGCTGACCCGGCCCCCTGCGGACGCAGACACGGGCGGCCTGTGGGACGCGTGCCGGATACTGCATGCAAATCATTGTCACCGTCGCATCCCGCACACCTCGGCTCCTACGACCAGCCCACCCCACAAAGGATCCAGTCGTGACATTTGGGGGCCACATCTGCTTTGATGGCACTTAGCCCCAAGCCTGGCACGTAGCAGGGGCTCCTTCAATATTACGTGCTATGTGACCTAGGCACAGAAGCAGCAGACGACATATTTAAATACAAAAATACATGAGGTAGGAAAGTGAATGTATCATTTACAGATATGTATACTATTTAGTACACGTTACATGTCTAATATAAATCCTCAATCTTAGAATACAATCCCCTGCTGCTCCTTTCATGTATTCTCTTAAAATTCCCTAAATTGTCTGTAGTCTTTAAAAAATATCCAGCAGGGCACCTGGGTGGCTCAGTGGGTTAAGCATCCGACTCTCGGTTTCGGCTCAGGTCACGATCTCGTGGTTCGTGAGTCCGAGCCCAGCGTCTGGCTCCATGCTTACAGTGTGGAAGCTGCTGGGGATTCTCTCGCTCTCCTTCTCTCTCTGCCCCTCCCCTGCTGACGATGTCTCTCTCTCAAAATAAACCTTAAAAAAATGTCCAGCACTTTTCTCTTCCCTCCCCATTGATTATAATCCTGATACACATCTTCGCACGATCACCCATGCACAGCCCTCAAGTCCAAGAAAACAGGAATCTTCCCAGCCCCTCAATTAACAACAAACAACACAACTTCAGAAGGAGAGCAGCTGTAACAAAATACACCATCGTGTGATAGCGTGTCCAACAAAGATGGCGGCCACCACCAGTTCCTTTTGGCCCGCACGCAAGCGCCGCTCTCACCTCAAGAGGTGGGTCACGGAATCTGGGCCAGCCTTGACCGCTTTGATCAATAGACTCTGGTGGAAATGACATCATGCCAGGTGGAGGCCTAGCCTTCCGGAGCACTGCCAGTCTTTGCTTCCTCGCTCTTGGAAGCCAGCAACTGTGGACCAAGGGGGACAGCCCCAAGACCACCGTGTGGCGACAAGCCCAAGCCACCGGGATCAGACGTCACACGTGGGAGAGAAGCCACATGGAGGAGCATAGGGGTGCCAAATCCTGGCCTCGCCACCCACTGAATCCAGCCCGATAAATCCAGCCGCGCCCACAGGAAGCGGAACCGCCCGGCTGATGAGCCCCCAGACTCTTGACCCACAAAAAAACAAGAGCCAAACAAAATGGCTATTGGGAGCCACTGAAGGGTGGGGGGGGGGTGTTTGTTACACAGCAGTAGGTAACTAAAGCAAATTGTGATGGAAGCATTTGATTGTCCGCACAAAACAGACCATCATCCGGAGTAGTCGACTCCAATGTTCACAGCTGGCAGTTCCAGAGAAAGGGAAGACGAAGATTCCACAGGAAGACAAGAGCTACTCTGGGGGACCAGACACAGACACACCGTCCAGTCAGGACCTGTCAGGCAGGTGACCTGCCTCGCATCAGGGGCGCCCGGGTGGCCCAGTCAGTTAAGCACCTGACTCTTGATTTCGGCTCAGGTCACGACCTCACGGTTCGTGAGATTGAGCCCCGTGCTGGGTTCTGCACTGACAGCGTGGAGCCTGCTTGGGATTCTCTCTCTCCCTCTCTCTCTACCCCTCCCCTGCTCAGGTGCTCTCTGTCTCTCTCTTTCTCTCAAATTTAATAAACTTAAAAAAAAAAAAGAATTCTGGTGGTAAATAACACATAAATAACCCCCAAAATTTGAATTGGATAACTTCTCATGTAAGAGCTCTACGAGGGGGTAGCTTTTGGTCATTTCTTCACTCAATAAACATTCATTGAGACCCTAGTGGTCCAGGCAGGGTGCTGGAGAGTCTGCCTTACTCGATGGGGTACCGGCTAGCCACACACGGCATGGCCCTGGGGCGGAATGTGACTGCCGTCATCCAGGATGCCGTTCTCAAAATACCGTGATAAAACACCAGGTGTCATTACCCCCACAGAGCCTACCAGGGATCTGGTACTTATGAATCAGTTGTAATGCCTGCTAATCCTAAGTCACAATTTCCGGCCACCCAGCTCAGGGCGGATGTGGGCACACTCTCCCCTCGCCTAATGCTCACGTGTGTCTTCGTGCATTCGCAATGCCCTTCCAATTAAATAGCTAACAAATTAGAGCAGCATCGAGGACGAGCACAGAGGCTCACAGCCTCCCAAATCACTCTTCTGAGCCTCGCTGGTGTTTCTGTAACTGCAGGCATCTTACACCTGCTTTCGCAGCTGAGAGAAAGCGCAGAGGGGGCCCTGGGTCAGACAGACACAGGAGACAGTTCAAAGGTCGGGAAATAGGACTTTAGCACACAGGGGGCTCTCTGAGAAGTCACTCCGTTCCAGCCCCCAGACCTTGCATGCTGAACGCACACGGAACAGGGTCACTTCTATCTTTTCCTCTTTTTTTAAATAATTGACTTCTTTTGTTTTCAGACCACAACCACTGGCCTCCCGCTGAAAGATCAAAGACAACACAGATTTAAAAAAAATAATGTTTCCCAAACTATCATCAGAACTATACCTTTGTATCCAGCTGTCTAAACCGATGCCTCATTCTTCAAAGACGTTAAAAGAGAGAGAGAGAGAGAACAAGAGAAGGGCAGGGGGGGAGAGAAAAGGCTATTAGACTCCATTTTACAGTCTTTTAAAGAACAAAACGCCGATCGTTTTCATTTTCAGCTAAATCCGTGTCAGCTACGTCCTCTCGCCGATACCCACACGAAGCGGGATCCCACACTCACCCCCGTCAGAGGTACAGCATACACATGCTATCTCCACTGGCGGAGTGGCGGAATCTGACCTGTAAGGTCCACCACCCCCCCCACCCACCCCCGTTCCAGAATCAAGATCTCAGAGACCAGGAGCGGAGAAGACCTTAGGGCATCTGCCTTGTCACTCAGAGAAAGAGCACGCCATCCATCCCACGTAATAGCTGGGTTGAACTCGGCAAAGGGATTCGTTGTGCTTCTATTTACTCTTTCTTCGTTAGAGTGAATTTCGAGCCATGTTTGGAGCTCTCAGGAAGAGTGACCTCATCGGACCGTTAGCCACGTTAACCCGCATAATGAGAAGGGGACCGCTCCTAGAGGCCCTGCATGCCCTTTACTTGGGGACCGTCTACGGATTTAGCTGTGACGTATCTCATTCTATGGCATGTTTACAATGACTCCATGCAACTCATAACTGAGCTTCAGGACTTCTCAAGGACAGCCCGTAACGGACCCACCAAATGGTCTCCCGTTCTAGTTCTTCATCACAGAGACAGGTGTGCGTCACCTGTGAGATGATGCCAATTGCCCGAGATGGGTGGGTGGGTCTTCCCAGAATCCACCTCTGGAGCCATGGCAGAGCGACCTGCGCTCTTGTCACCTGGTTCCCAGGCCCCGCCCTGCAGCCTCCAAGTACCTCTTCCCTCCCTGGGGCCTCGGAGGGCAATCGGGGTGGCAAGTGGGTGGTCCTGCCCTTCTGGAAAGGCTGACACACACTCACGTGTTTCTCATCTTCAATTGCCCAGGTAATATCTTTTTGGTGCTTTTTCTTCCTGCTGTAAATTCTCTTCCCAGAGCTTACTCAAAGAAGCTACTTATGTTCTGTAAACTTAATGTACGCAAGGGGGGGCCGTGCAAAGCAGAAGCGAACGACTGACATACTCCTCTGAGGTGTCATTGGCTTTCGTGTTGATCTTGACGAGGTAATTTTCTTTCATGACACCCTCCCAGGCCAGAGTCTCGTTGTCTTCGTTTTTGAAACCTTGAATAATGAGACCAAAAAAAAAAAAAAAAAAAAAAAATCACACTGTTTCTTCTGCCCCTTACCTCCTAAATCTGCTCGTCATTTGGTGATACCCTGGACCCAGAAGATTTAAATTCGTCCCGCACGGGCTGATGTGAGTAACGTTACTTGCTAGTAACAGCCACAAAGCGATGGAATGCTAATGAATTTCTTGGTAACAGTGAAGAATTGGAGCTGTCTGAGTGAAACAGGAATGCAATCTTTATTCTAAACAGAAATCAATCAAAAGCCTGCCTGGGTGTTTTTGTGACTTAGTAAAATCATTTCACCAATGAATTCTGTCCTCACGTTTTATGTGTGCTCCTCTCTCGTTTTGATGACATAAAAAGGCTATGTCAACCACTCGGTTGGATAATTATGGACGGATCGCTACTCTCTCAACCTAAAAGGGGCGTAGGGACTTTGGAAGAGAGGACAATAAAGCCCGGACATCATTCCTACCCTTGTGAAATAATACGCCGTCTGGGTGTGGACCTCAAGGAAAATTCTTCCACTCAGTCCTTTTCCTTTCATCTAAGGCAGGGCCTGCTGTAAAACTGGCCTGGGGCATGTTCCAGCAAGATTCTCAGTTCAATTTCTTACAGTACCTGGGCCTCTCAGAAGGCAAGCAAACAAAATCAAAGATCAACAAGGCGCCTGCGTTTCAGGTAATGGCACAACGGACAGCAATCCTCCGTATGAACTCGTGGGGGGAAAAAAGCACCTAGGTTCAGGAAGGCGTCCACTTGCGGGAAAAAAAAAAAATCTAGTTTTATTTTTAAATTGCCTTTAAAGTGTAAGATCTTCCTGGATTTAAAAAGAATTAATCGGGAATCAAAAGCAGAGCCGATAGGCAAGTCACGGATTTCAGCAAATCCTATATAGCAAATGCCGGTTTACAGAAAATAATTCCTAACTGGATTTTTTTCCATTGGATTTTTCCTAGCAAAGTGGTTGCCAATGTCTTCTGCTCAAACCGCGATGCATGTAGAAACCCAGTGAGAGCACTGAACAACCAACACGGAAAGGAACAACACACACTCCTGGACACAGATGGCCAAAGAGTGACAGTGACAAATGAGCGACGGTCACGAACGACAGTGACCAAGACAGAATGGCAAGTTGTTTAGCAGTCGAAATAATGCCGTTGAGATGATGGCATGGCACTTTCACCACCCAACGTGGAAAATTAGCAAGGTCTACAGTAATAACTATGGCCTGTGTTGGCAAAGATGTGGATGAGTAGGTGTCCTGTAAGTTGGGGGAAAAGATCTGTAAATTGTTACAGCTGCAGCACATGATGGAGAAGGTGGAGGAGGGTGGCAGACAATATGAAAAGATTTAAATCTGTAAGTACCCTTTATCTAGAAATTTCTCTCTTAGAAATAACTCCAAGGGAAAAAAAATCAGCGGTGCGCTAAAAAATGAAGGCATACAGCTATTTATCGTCATGCCGTAGGACACGGAAAGCACCGAAACCCTCTACGTGTGTAACAGCGAGGGATTGGTGACGTTGAATGTGGCGCATCCGTAGGCTGGGAGAGTCTACAGTTCAAAACTGTCGTACAGGTTGATATTTATGTGTATGGAAAATGTGCATGATGTATTATTAACTAAATGAACAAATAAGGTTATGAATGTGTCTGTACAGAACAACCTAATTATCATATACCCACACGAAACTAATAGAATAGATACCATTATGTTAACAATATCTGAGTGGTGGCTTACGTGTGTCCTCGCTCTTTCTTATTTACGTTTTTCTGTATTTTTCAAATGTTCCATAATGAATATGGATTGGTTTTTTCTCATGGAAAGCAATATATTTCCTAACAGTGCAATTACTGGGAAGGGGCGGCATACTTTGTCATTGTTACTTTATGATGTCACCAAAAAGTAGCAAAAACGGAAGCCTGGGGGACGCCTGGGGGGCTCAGTCGGCTGAGCGTCCGACTTCGGCTCAGGTCATGATCTCACGGTCCGTGAGTTCGAGCCCCGCGTCGGGCCCTGTGCTAACAGCTCAGAGCCTGGAGCCCGCTTCGGATTCTGTGTCTCCCTCTCTCTCTACCCCTCCCCCACTTGTTCTCTTTCTCTCTCTCTCTCTCTCTCTCTCTCTCTCTAAAAATAAACATTAAAACATTTTTTTTAATGGAAGGTTGGATTCTACCTTATCTGAAAAGTTGTTTGAAAAATCTTGGCATTTTTCTCCAAAGGACAGTTTTGAGCTTAAATCCCATGACGTCCCGGTGACTTGGAGGCAAGTGCAAGGTGAATTTGGGAAACGAATTAGCACGAGAGGCTCTGGCAACCACCGAGTGCTGTGGTTTCTGGAATCCGTGATCTCCAAGCAGCGACAAACGAATGAATGGCGAGCAGGGTGTCCAGAAGTCTCCAGCGAGTAAACGGGGCTCTCGGCTCGCCCTCTCCCGCCATCACTGTGCCCGGCATGGAGAAGGACCTGTCCCGCTGTGCCCCCCTATTCCCTCTATTTCTTTATTCCTCCCTGAGACTAAGAACTATATGGGGAGAGAGAATGTCATCTTTTTCTCAAATGGTTGTAAGAGCATCATTCTCCCCGGGCGCCTGGGTGGCGCAGTCCGTTAAGCATCCGACTTCAGCCAGGTCACGATCTCGCGTGATCTCCCGTGATCTCGCGTGAGTTCGAGCCCCGCGTCGGGCTCTGGGCTGATGGCTCAGAGCCTGGAGCCTGTTTCCGATTCTGTGTCTCCCTCTCTCTCTGCCCCTCCCCTGTTCATGCTCTGTCTCTCTCTGTCCCAAAAATAAAATAAACGTTGAAAAAAAAATTAAAAAAAAAAAAAAAAAGAGCATCATTCTCCCAAGGAAACCAGTGCGGATTCACATAGCTCATTTCTGACCTGTTTGCCTCCTGAAGCTGAAGTCCTGCCCATTTGATGGCCAAATTGGGGGATTTGCTCCCATTTTTATGTTCTTAGCGTGCTTACTTGTTGACTAAGTTTTGGGGGAATAGAATGCATCGTGTCGTCAAACCCATCCAAATTCAGAAGACTGATTTGTCCTTAATGATACACTGGATTTTCTGGTCCCACTGATCTTGGACAGAGCACAGGGTACGTGTGGAGAGTGGATCTTCATTCCAAATCCACCTACCCAGCCCCAGCCGGAATCCAACCAGTGATGGGGATTCACGACCTCACACGGCTATTCATTTCATTTCCTGATAATGTGATTTGTTGGACACCGTCTTAAACTTTTACCAACTCAAAATCTTCCTCCCTGAAATTTTTATCCACGGTTCTTTCTCTGGAACCATGTAGGCAAAACTATGGGCCAAGCAGCCCAGCCCCCGCATGCCTCTGTTCGCAACTGGTACCCCCAGAACAGAGTTAGTATTTGTGAAGGAAGGAAGGCTTTGAGCAATATGACTGTTTTTACACTGTTTCTTCTCTGTGCGCCATAGGGTGTATCCCTTTTTGTGCTTTGCTTTCCTTGACTTAAAGTTTGTGACCGAAAAGTTCATGCTTTTCCTGACGATTTTTAAAAGAAATTTATGGGATGCCTGGGTGGCCCAGTCGGTTAAGTGTCTGACTCTTGATTTCAGCTCCAGTCGGGATCTCACGGTTCGTGAGTTCGAGTCCCACGTCAGGCTCTGCGCTGACAGCGTGGAGCCTGCTCGGGATTCTCTCTCTCCTCATCTCTCTGCCTCCCCCTGCCTGTGCTCTCTCAAAATAAATAAATAAACTTAAAAAATAAATAAAAGAAATATAAAGCCTCTCACAGCTCCGAAACACACGAGCCCTGGTGCCGTGCGTGATGAAGAGGTCAGCCTGCAGGCCTCCCCCAGAGCCAGATACCCTGGCTTAAATCTGAGGTCAGAAGGCAAATGAACGGGCTGGCGGTGCCCTTTCTATCTTTTTCTCTGAGCCCAAACACCCAAATGAATAACAATAAGCCTCTCCCTCCTTTCCTGCTTAATTTGGTCGAACCGTGTCTGCAAGCTAGGAAGATCTGTCTGGGTCCGTGGCCCCAGGATCAAGTGTTAAGAAAACCTAGCCTAGTGCAGGGAAGAGAGCTGTACCGGGGGAGGGTGTCCCCCCAGGGTGACTGAGAATTCCCTGATGATAGATTCTGGCTCCCACAGCGGGGGGGGGGGGGGGGGGGGAAGGAGAGGGAGCCCAGTGGGGACCCTCCTGCTCCTTACCCCTTATCGGGGGCTAAGGAGGTGGGTAGCCCCGGGAAAAGGAGAGCTGTGGGCATCCCCGCCTTCTGGAAGGAAATGGGTCCCCATCAGGGAGAGTCTGCGTGGTGTGGACTAGAGGTTAAGGGGAAGCAGCACTGGAGAAAGTACCGGCAAGCCCTGGGAGTCGAGGGGCCAGCCAGGGAACAGCTGAAGGACCCACCAGGTGCCCACACAATAAAGGATCAGTTTGTGCACACACGCCAGGTCAGAGAGCACAGAGCCGGCCTAGAACAGCACCACTGTTTCCAGAAAAGACTTCCTGCTTCTTTCCCCTCCTCCCTCCCGGTGCTCCAACCCACAGAGGGTCCGTGACGGCAGCTGGCGGGTGGGAGAGAAGGGGCGAAGAGAGAGGCAGAAGCCAGCGGCCCACACTTCCTTCCAGCTCCCCCCGCTGAGAGGGGGCACAGCAAAAAGGGGAGCCTCCCGCCCGCATGGCCATCAATGGGCTGGTGAACAGACCAGACCGTACATGCAGTGAAGTAATGATAAGATTTTCGATTTCGCTCAGAGCGACCAGGAAAGTCAGGAGCTCTGCTGGGGCGGGGCTAACGTCTACCAGAGTCGACATCTCACGGAGGCAAAACCGAAGTCGCGTCTTGACACTGTCCTGCGCGTCCCACTTGTTCAACCTACTATTTGCACGATTATGATGCTCACCCGAATGTTATCCCCCCAGAATGAGACCAGCCCACAGATCTGCAACGCTCCCTTAACCTACTCTCTCCCTCGGGTAATTCCCTGTCTCTACGGACATACGCATGGGAGCGAGGCCGTGACTATAAAGAAGCCCCTTCCCACCGCCCTGAGCGGACATGGCGCGCGTCCCCCACGACTGAGCACTGCTCCTGTTCCCGGGCACGGAACGGACAATGACTCACAGCAAGGAGAAGTCTCCGTGTTTTCCCTCTTACAGCAGCACTGGAAACACTTCTTCACCACCATGTAGAAGTAGGCAAAGACCACGAAGGGGAAGGGGATGTTCAGACGGTTGCAGTACTCTTGCACCAGGAAGTATCTCTGGAACTTCCAGACCTGGTCGTTGTTCTCCTGGACGGTGCCCACGGTGTAGCTGGTAGGAGGGGAGACAAGGTCAAGCCTCAGCCTGCCACGCGCCTCCTCATTTGATTGCCAAACACGGTGGCATTGATAACGAGGCATGACTGTGATATAGCTTAAATGATAGCTTAAGTCCAGGCAGGGAGGAGAATCCGTACCGAGACCGGGGCCAGGACAGCTCAGCATCGGGCACTCTTCAGTTGGGGCTGGGCCAGAATTGTGTCTACGGCCTCGGGGTCTGGGGCTTGGGGTTTTAGCGCGCAAAAAATACTGTCCAGGGAACTTGTAAAAAGCTTTTTACTTCAAGACCTTTCAAGGATTCCCTTCTGTCGTTGGTCTGTTATTGTGTTAGTCACAAAGAGGCGAAGGTATCGACTCTCTTAGGAACAATTTGCTCCTCATATGTTGCTAACGGGAGTTTAATTGTAAACAGTCTGGGAAGGAAGTTTGTTCATATTTATCAAGGGCCTTAGAAATGTTCATCCCTTAGGGGATGCTCTATGTCCAAAGGATTTGGTTGGACAACTTAATTAAAGAAAACGATGAAGCATTTTACCAATTGGGAAGTTCAACCATCCCTTAGGGGCACCTAAGTGGCTTAGTCGGTTAAGCCACCAACTTTGGCTCGGGTCATGATCTCACGGTCCATGAGTTCAAGTCCCACGTTGGGCTTTGTGTTGACAGCTCAGAGCCTGGAGCCCGCTTCGGATTCTATGTCTCCCCCTCTCTCTGCCCCTCCCCTGCTCACGCTCTGTCTCCCTCTCTCTCAAAAATAAAATAAACATTAAAAAAGAAATGTTCATCCCTTTGATCCAATGACTTGACTTCTGGAAATTTAACCTAAGACTATGGAGGTACTGAGAAAAGAAAATATATCAAAGGATATACACGCATGGCTGTTTGCCACAACCCTGAAAAAACCAGCTTCCCCAACCTCCCACCTCAACAGAATGGGACAACGAAAATGCTCAACACTAAGAAAACGAATCACCCATCATGGTTAATCAATAGGACTGCATTATGTGGCCGTTCAAACTAATGATCACTAATAATTTTTATACTTTGGGGAAAGGCTTATAACACATGAAATAATTAGGCTCAAACTCACACTTAACCACACCATCTTACTACGTGAATCACAACTCACAGGGAGAAATAAATCCGCCATTCACAGTGGTGATCTCCAGCCCACATCGTGAATGTTCTCTATTCTCTTTTGTTCCCTTCCTAAGCATTACGCCATGGGCATGAATTATTCACGTAATTAGAAAAAACATCCACTGGTCAGAAGAATGTCTCATTGTGCCACTGATTTATCAGCTACAGATCAAACCAACCATAACACAGCTAACGCTGTGCACCAGACGCTGCTCGAAGCAGCCTGCTTCTACTAACGACGTAATCTGCAAACAACTCTCCATGGGATAAAAGTCCTACTTTCGTCTACAACGGACGGATCAGAGAACTGAGGTATAGCAGGCATAGGAATATTGTCTGAATTTCCCAACTAGGAAATGATAAGGCCAGGCCTTGGGCCCTGCGGTCCTGCCCAGCGTCTGTCTGCCTCATTACCACATAATACCACCTCCCAGAGTAAAGCAGGAAAGGTTCTGAGCTATGCTGTGTCTCCAAAGGATTTGGTTGGACTACTTCATTAAAGAAAACGATGAAGCGTTTTACCATTTGGGAAGTTCAACCATCGCAGATACTTGTATTGCTGATATCAAATAACCACCACCACCCCCCCACCCCCCTGCCGCCCTGAGAGCCAAAGAAGCAGCAATCAGTCTTTGAAATCTATAAGCAAATTCTGACTGGGTTTGCATTCAATTCTCCCAATTCTGGGTAAACACTTCGCAGGCCAGACCTGGATGAGGTGACCAGGCAGGGGACCCGGGTCTGTCTGTTGTGAGACCTCATTCTTGCACGCTACGATTTAAGGCTTAAATACCTTTAGCCAAGAAACGATCACACACACGGGCAAAACACTAACCTACACGGCTATGGCTTTGGTTACAAAAGCTTGGCTTTGCTCGTGTCGGAGCCTGCTGATGAACGGGACAGCCCGGGTCCTGGATTCCGTGCAGGACCGGTGTCGGCGGTAGGTGCCCCTTCGGCACCTATAAGCCCAGCCCCAAGGAGCCAGCCGTCTTTGCAGGAAGGGAATTCATGCTTCTTGAACATCTATAACACATCACCTCCTCCACGAGGCACGGAAGATGGTTGGCTGATTCTCATGTCAATTCTGTCCATTCTACGCAGATGGTTTTTTTTAGGTGGAAAACAGGACTGTGTTGTACGAGAGTGGAGCGGAGTGAACTCGGCAGCTAGCTTGCAGTTTCTTCCAGATGCAGGTCAGGCTGCTCTGAGGCCACCACCAACATCTTTACCTGTCCTCGTGGGTCCCCGCTGGCTCTTCAAACGGCACCGTAGGCCCCTGCGCTGAAAGAGGGGAGGGTGGCGGGCACACCCCGGATTCACGAAGTCCAGGCTGAGAACTTGCCAGAGGTCCGTCTGTTACGTTGTGACAGAACAAATGCCACCATCCAAATCACTGTCACTGGAGGATCTCAAAATGCTGACGTAACTAGTCAAACGGGCAAAAGCCACAGCATCCATTTCAACGCATCAAATGTTGTTCTCTGAGGTTCCGCCCGGAAGGAATCAACCACTCCTGTTGAAGGGAGGGACATGTCGGGTGCTTTCGAGCAGGGGGAGCCGGCCTCTCCGGCAGGTGGACCTCTCTCCCTTCCTCGGGAGCTCAGCACCGCACTCGGGCCAAGAAGAGTCCCAGTGGGAAACGATTTGCATCTTGGCTTCCTCACTAGTCGCTCAGAAGCTGCGAGAACATCCCATGTCTTCCGGGTCATCTAGAGAAGGGATTGGCCAACTGTGCCCGGGGGGCCAAATCCACCCCCCACCCCCACTGTTCTGCAGGGATCGCCACATTAGAATGGTCTTTGCCAAGCAGAAAGGTGGGGGTGGGTGCTTGGCACTGGGTCAAAGCCAAGACCCTAGCTGGCCCTCACAGGAAAAGTCGCCAGGCCCTGGTCTAGAATGCATTTGGGCCCATGCCCATAAACTAAGGTCTTCATTGGTATCATCCTCCTGGGCAAACAGTACAAACCCTTATCCGCATCCCAGGGGGCGACTTCGAGCCAGCTGATTACTGGACTTGAATGCCCAAAAGCCACTTTGCATAAATAACACATTTCTGGGGTTGGCCATGCTGGGGCTTATTTACACTGAGGCCCACCTTCCCCACACGGCAGGAGCTTCTAAACTTCTCCACCCCTCCCCCCACAGATGAGTTCCAGACTCAGACAAAGAGAGAGACAGGAGCGTTCCCCAGGGAAGGCGGATCGATAATTGAGCACCGCTTCAAACTGCTTTGTTAAAATAATTTTTATATTCTTTAGGCACTGCGTTCCATCTCTGTAAAAGGAGAGGCAGGATCCTGGTGCCAATACGTGAGCACCACCCCCCTCAGCAAATGTCCAGAGCAACTCAGACACCATCTCTCCCACCCAGGTTCTGGGCATCTCCCTGTCGGCCGCTGACCATCCAGAGCCTTCCTGGAGAGGGAGTCCACGATGTTCCCTTTGACCCTACGACTCCACGGATATCATGTGCCCTCCGCTACCCAGCTGGTGGGAGATCTGCAGTGATGACTGAGTTTGGTCCCCTAAGACCACCCAAGTGCCTTCTGTGGAGCAGGACTGAGGAGGCAGGAACCTCACAGGGACACAAAGTTTCAGAGATTTGCTGACACTGAAAATGTTACCAAGAGATAACAAATGTTTAGGATTCAGATAGCCTTGAACATAAATGAGATCCAGCAGCACGTTAACAGAATAATATGCCATGACCAAAGAACAGAGGACGACTAAATATTAAGATCATTTATATAATATATCATTTTCCTAATACATCACAGATCAAAAGGAAACATGCCATTTCCCTAGCTGCTAGAAAGTCTTCTGGCAAATTCAACATCCATTTCTGATTAGAAAAACTAAAAAAAGAAGTAGGAGGAAAAGAAAGGAGTTAAATAAATAAGAAACAGAGGAAACTTCCATGGCACAATTTAAAAAAGGAGAGAGAGAATAAAAGAATTCAGTAAGGAGACTCATTCCAAAATAAATAAGCAAATCTTTAATAGCCTTCCTACATGTCAAAAATTACTTACTGAAAAAAAAATAATAGGAAACAATATCTTGTTCGCAATCACAAATGGCTAGGAGAAAAGGTAACCAAAAATCTTCCAGATCCATATTATAAAACTGTTCATCGTCACCAGGAAACCACGTATCTTTGAAAAAGTGGAGAATCACACCATTTTTTCTGGATGGCAAGATACCATTTTTTTTTTCAGCCTCCCCTGAATGATTCTGTCAAGTTCACATCATCACAATAAAATTCACAAGGGTCTTTTTTTTTTTGAAGGGGAAAGAATAAAGGGTTTTGGAAGATGAGCCTTAGGCGCCTCCCTGTTATTAAATGTACGAGAAAATCCAGAAAAAGTTTTGAATGAGAATAAGGAAGGGGACTTGCACAACAGATGCTAAAATCATTTTTTTAAGTCAGTAATTAAAGCCATTTGGTAGTAAAAACCAAAATAGACTGATCAACAGACCAGAACAGCAAGTCTGCCAAAAAAAATCACGAAGAAAAAGAAGACGCTAAAACAATGGCAGAATTTTAGAATGAACTGAAAGACGAGAAACTTGCCAGCTAGATCTCAATCAGGAAACACCTCCTCTGAGCTTTTCGCAGATTTCACACGCGTTCCATCTGTTACTTCTTCCCAGACACGCCAGCAATATCCGGCCAGACCTGCCCAGTGGCCTTGGCGACCCCGACTTCTGCTGCCTCCCCCCAGGCCCCTCCTGCACATCTCTGTTCCCCTCTCATTCCACAAGATCAAAAAAACAGGTTCAAAGTCAACAGTAAGAGACAGCCAACCATTTCACTACGCTGATTTTTTTTTTTTTTTTCAGAGAGAGAGAGAATGAGCATGGGATACGAGCAGAGGGAGAGAGAGGGAAAGAGAATCCCAAGCAGTCTCCACGCTCAGTACAGAGCCCAACACGGGGCTCGATCCCACAACCCTAGGACCGGGACCTGAGCCGACATCAAGAGTCAGACGCTCAACCAACTGAGCCACCCAGGCGCCCCTCACTACACTGATTTTGGAAGTGCGAACTCGGTTTAGTGTTTTGCTCTCAGAATCACACGACTAAGACTGTGCCCTGTGCCCAGCATCAAGACCCAGCAGATGCTCCTTCATCTGCGAGAAAATGTCCTACTTCTTTAACGTGGCATAAAAGACACCCCACAACCTGGCCCCTGCCTCCCTTTCCACCCCCTTCAGTGGCTGATTCTCCCCAGACTAGCTTTATCTCCCCTGCTTCGCCCCCCACCCACCGCCTTGAGTCAGGCTATGGGCTCCCCCCAGTAAGGGGTCCTCTGAGTGAATGTCACCTCTGCTCAGTGCCACTCCTCCAATGTTCTGTCACACCTAATAACGCTGCCCTGGTCTCCACAGTCTCTGAAAACAGCCTTTTTAGTACTTCTTATATAATATTCTGTTATGTTATATTACGTAATATCATTATACTACATTGTTATGTATTGCATTATATCGCACATTGTATCATATCATACTATATGAATACGTCTATGTGCCCCTCAGCTCCTTTAACAGCACAGACTTAACTTCTCTCTGCCTCCAGCTCCTCATCTGCAAAGTGATAAAAAAAAGCCACACCTCCACCAAAAGGGTCAATGACAGGCACCTGCATGGCCACACCAGAAGAGAATCAGTAAATACGAGCTATTCTTTTTTTTTTTTTAATTTTTTTTTTCAACGTTTATTTATTTTTGGGACAGAGAGAGACAGAGCATGAACGGGGGAGGGGCAGAGAGAGAGGGAGACACAGAATCGGAAACAGGCTCCAGGCTCCGAGCCATCCGCCCAGAGCCCGACGCGGGGCTCGAACTCACGGACCGCGAGATCGTGACCTGGCTGAAGTCGGCCGCTTAACCGACTGCGCCACCCGGGCGCCCCAATACGAGCTATTCTTAAGACCACGTTCTCTGCTCCTTTCTTGTTCTCACCCCTTTCAACAGCGCCCCCGAGCCAGTCGAAGTGTCACCCAAACCTCTAGTTGGTCCTGGTGATTATTTTCTTTTTTTTCTACTTTTCTGCATATTGTAATGAACGCATATTCCTCCTAAGATGGAAACATATTTTGGTTACAGAAATTCTCCTAGATGAGGACATGTTTGACGGATCCCCTTTGGGAAAAAAAGGCAAAGGGTGGAATATCTCCAGGACGGTGCCCGTGAGCATCACAGCTGCGTGTCAAGATGACCCAGAGTCATCTACTGACTGTAAGTTCACTTCATGCTCTGATGAGCTGCACAGGGCCCGTGATCGATAATTTTAATGCAGAATAATCACAGAGGTTTACAGCCATTACCTCTCCCTGTTGAATGCCATCTAGAGAGCACTCGAATACTGCTTTAAAATTCCCAAGTGCTCCTTTACATTACAGTTCATAAGGTCGCCGTTGTGTATGGTTAAGCTTTCACATGAATGCTTGGATGTGATGCGAGACGGGGGTCACCGCCTGGCGGCCACTGGCCCACAAAGCCCAAAACAACTACTCCCACGGCCGTCAGAAACAGTGTTCGGAAGATTCCGCCCAAGGGTGGCGGGAGGGTGGCTCCAGTTACTCACAAGTTCCCAGACAGGCATCAACAAAGAAAAGGTCTCTGGTTTAACCCGGGACTATTCTCTTTTCTTTTTTCTTTTTTAATTTTTTACATTTGTTTATTTAATTTGAGAGAGAGAGAGAGAGAGCGAGCAAGTAAGGGGGAAGGGGCAGAGAGAGAGAGAGAATTCCAAGAAGGCTCCATGCTGACAGAGGTGGGGCTCAAACTCACGAACCATGAGATCATGACCCGAGCCTAGGTCAAGAGTCGGACGCTCAACCAACTGAGCCATCCAGGCACCCCTCACCAAGGACTATTCTAGGAGACCCCCCCAAGGGGAGGGATGCCCCTAAGTTGTCACACCTAAGCGCTGAATAGGGCAACAGTAGGGTACCGTGCCATGGTTGGGTGTCTTAGGGAGGAGAATTGCATTCAAGACCTGAATGGACACAGGTAAGCTGGACGGCCGTGTGGCCAGACCCATGGCCAGGCATTCACTTCCTCAACCTGAAAATGACACGCTGGGCTCCAGTCCCTCCAGGCTCCAGATTCTATCAGTTCATCATTATAATGCGGATAATAGATTAGAAATGTGGCAAGGTCCTCCCTTCACAGCACACAGACCCAGGACAGACCTAAGTCATATTCTACTCTGTGCCTCTCTGAGATTTACCAAATTAGTGCAACTCAGATGTCACGGCTTTGGGAGCTATCAGCCCCTTTGGTTAATTTCTGGGGAAACTGCATGGTGGCCAGTTTTCACACGGCCTGTCCCGTGATCGGTGTAAAGGTTGTAAGGGTGTGTCCTCCCTCCCTGGCTTTCATGTGGACACATAATCACCCAGCAGCTGCCACTCTCTCTGCAGCTCAGACTGGGACCTCAGGCAGCATGACCCTGTGTAGCTTCTTGACTCCTGAGTCCTTCCCTGCCTGGCCACCCGTTGGGGTGGTGACGGAGAGGGTTGCACATTCTCTCCTTAGGTCCACGTGGACACAACAACCATATGATCTCCGTGGCCCCCCCAGGCACAGAACAGACATTATACATCTATGTGCTACAGCCCCCGCTGGTCTGTGACCCACCAATGACACGTCTCAGGAAATGTAAAGACCTGAGAGCCAAGCTCCCAAGGCGTAACTGAATAATGAACTAAACACAGGAAGAGCCCTGTTCTCATTCATCCAACCCACAAAGGTCCGGGTGCTGAGCCTGACCCGTCTCCATCCTCTAGAGCTTACGGTCCAGAAGGACAGAGGGTTGTCACTGTGTGGGGGTGCGGGGAGTCTCTACACCAAGTGGGGAGGGCATCGGGGACCACTCGGGCAGAGGATGACGCTCAGCTCCTTAAAAGGCGAGCAGGATCGGGGCAAGAGACAGGCAAGATGGAGCAAGTAATCCCGACAGAAGGAACAGCACTTGCAAAGCATCAGATGTCATAGGTCACCACCCTGTTTCAGGACAGACACCCAGGTGCTCCCCAGGGACAGACCGTGAGATGTCTGACTGTTGCTCAAAAGCCAGGTCATGCACAGCCTTGGAAAAAGCTGGAGAACCTGAAATTTACCTCGAAAGCCATGGGGAAATACCGACATCCTCTCAGAATTTTAAGTAGAGCAGTGACATTTTAGCAACATTACTGCGGCCACAGTGTAGAGGTGGGACCGAGGGAGGACTTCTTTGTATGCGGGTAGACCAGATGGCCACTCACTGCTCAGCCTGCTAGATGGGTAACAAGTCCAGAGGCATGTGGCCCCACCCACCCCTGTGCAAAAGGAGGCCACGGACCCTCATCGACAATCCTTGTGTCTCTTGGGAGTCCAGGGCTCTATGCAACAGCTGTCTTTTTCTTATTTTTTCTCTACATTATAGAAGCTTTATGCGATTACTGTAACAAGTGAAATACATACCTGTATTTTTTTTTTATTTTTTACATGTTTATTTATTTTTGAGAGAGAGAGAGAGAGAGTATGGGAGCTGGGGAGGGGCAGAGAGAGAGAGGGAGACACAGAATCCGAAGCGGGCTCCAGGCTCCGAGCTGTCAGCACAGAGCCTGACGTGGAGCTCGAGTTCAGGAACCGCGAGATCATGACCCTGGCAGACAAAGTCGGATGCTTTACCAACTGAGCCACCCAGGCACCCCATACACTTGTTTTTTAAATTAATTGTACTAATTCTTTTAATTTCTTGGTTTTTACTGCAAGAAAATGAGATTACACCATAAGAACTAGTCTGCAATTTGCTTTCTACGTTTAACAAAACATCATTCTTTCAAGTCCATAAAAAGAGAGCTATCTTTTTTATTTTTTTTTTTTTTAATTTTTTTTTTTCAACGTTTATTTATTTTTGGGACAGAGAGAGACAGAGCATGAACGGGGGAGGGGCAGAGAGAGAGGGAGACACAGAATCGGAAACAGGCTCCAGGCTCTGAGCCATCAGCCCAGAGCCCGACGCGGGGCTCGAACTCACAGACCGCGAGATCGTGACCTGGCTGAAGTCGGACGCTTAACCGACTGCGCCACCCAGGCGCCCCAAGAGAGCTATCTTTTTTAAAACCTGCGCGATACTCTGTCATCTGTAACAAGCTTTCTTCGGCCATCCCGCAGTCAAGAGGCATCAAACGATGATCCAACAAGCATCCTTGTATATATGTCCTTAGGATAGAGTCCCAGATGCGAGAGAGCTGCCTCAAAGGTTTGTGTGTGTTTTCTTTTAATAATTCTTTTCATATCACTTTCCAGAGACTGAGAGGCAATTCACATTGCCAGCAGCGATGCCCATTTCCCAGCATCACCCCCAACACAAGAGGCTTTCTGAAATTTCTGTAGATCTCATGGGTCCTAAGCCAGCATCTCGTCGGCTTTTCTGGCCTTTCCCATCAACAAGACGGAGGCCCTTCTCGTGTGATTTCCCGCCACATGAAGTTTCCTTCTCTGAATTGCTGTTCCTCTGTCAATTTCCTATTGGATCATCTTTCTGCCATCCACCTGCAGACGCTCTTTCTACATCGGGAATTAAAAAGTCTTCGTTCATCTCCTGCCACAGTTTCCTCCAAGCTACCACTTATCATGTGACTTCACCTGAGCTTTCCTTTACCTTCAACACGTGCTGTAGGAAACCAACGGTGTTTATCTTGCCTTTCGTCGTTTCTGGGTTTCTGACTCCGACAAGGTGTTTCTCTTCCACCCCAACGTTTAACAATGATACACTATTGCTAAATTTTCTGTCTGTCTGTGCTGGGATCACATACCCAAAATGACTACCTACCTTGGGGCACCCGGGTGGCTCAGTTGGTTAAGTGTCTGACTTTTGATTTCAGCTCAGATCGTGACCTCACAGATTCGCGAGTTCGAGCCCCACATAGGGATCCACAATGATAGTGTGGCGCCTGCTTGGGATTCTCTCTCTCCCTTTCTCTCTCTCTCTCTCTCTCTCCTCCTCTCTCTCTTTCTCTCTCAGAATAAATAAACTTTAAAAAAAATGACTACCTGCCTTAAAACAACAACATACAACTGTTGCTCACACTGAAACTCAACAACAGTAGCTCACACTGAAACGACCACTGAAACCCGGTGAAACCCTCTTAAGAAAGATGAAGGGAAATGAAGATCATGATTTTCTGAAAGTATTAGGGAGAACTGCCAAAGGCAATGAAAACATTTTAGAGTCACCGTCGCATTCTCTCTTCACCTCATGAGACATGAGCCCCAAAAGAAAGTCACTCTCCTGACTCTGCTCTTATGATTTGTATTTAAACTGAAAATTGTTAAAGCAGCCACTAACTACAGGCTGAGTCCTTTAAACCCTAGAATCCAAGCCACCGAATCCCTAGAAAATAAAGACATTGGAGAGGAGCTGAACCCCACTGCATCGGTATCACGTCCACATCGTGACCCGGAAAGATGGCTACGTGGATGCCAGACGTGCAGAGTCTGGGCGTGCTGGAGGGCATTACAGGTACCTGTCTGGTGTCATAGAAACTTGCAGCACAGCTCACAGGGACTCACTCGCTGTGTTGTCGATATAGTCCCTCGAAGGCCGCACCCCCTCCAGTCCCCTATGCCCTAAGCTCTCACCTAACTTCCTCGCGGGTGGACTTCTAGGATCTTGCCCCCCCCCCGGTGCCTCCACCCCCGCCTGGTACACCGTGAACACCCGGGAAAGTCACGACCGAGCACGTGCTCAGACTGAACGCGAATGAGCCCGTACCCGAACATGGCGACGAGCAGGTTGACCAGCAGGATGTTGGTAGAGAGCATGTAGATACACACGAGGGGGATGGTGATCCACTCGGGGAACCGAGGCAGATTGTGCTCGTCCAGCTCCACACACAGCGGTTTCGACTCATTCCCAGTGAAGGTGCAGTGGGCAAAGTCGTACGTGGTACCTGCGGATGTAGAAACCAAAAGGCAACGTGAGGACCCTCTGGAGGAGGCAGTGCTACGGCGCCTGGGGTGAGGGGGTGGGGGGACACAAGACAACCTAATGAGGATGGCTTGGCGGGGGGATAGCGATGATAAAAAGCATTTGGGTTTCGAAGACACTGAGACCTGATCAACAAAACTAGCTGATGGATTGGAGGTGAGGGATGAGATCACAGGAGGGGTCAAGGATAGGATTTGCACAACTGAGTGACAGAGCCCAGATGGGGGGGGCCTTGAAAAAAGTCCCAGTCCTCACAAAGGACTAAAACTACTGGGGTGCAGTGGGACTAAAGCCACGAGGATGAAACGTACTCCCTGATGAATAATGGTGAGCACGGTGTGCAGAAGGGAAGTTAACGACAGCAAGGTGCCTTTCCGTCACGCACAGGAAAAGAGCTAAAGCCTTGGAAAAGGCTGTAGCAGAAGAGGCCAGGGCTGCCCGAGGCCACAGGGCTAATCGAGAGAACACCAGGGAGCTGAGAAATGTGACCAACAGGGCAGGGGAACATCGGGATCGCTGTGTCGTGGCAGGACCGAACACGACAAGCCCAGGCTATCGTCGGCATCACAAAGATGCTTTCGACAGCTCGTTCAACACACACGCTGGCCTGCACATGCCCCACTCCTTCCTTACGTAAGCTGGGTGTGGGCACATCCGTGCCATCCGTGCTGCCACCAACCTGCCTCCAAAAGAGAGCGGACAGTGGGCTACCGCCGGATGTTTAAATTCCAATTGCCAGTGCAAAAATTTCAGTATTGCTCCTTTTGAAATAAATGGGCTCCCAGTTATACAAGAGAGGACAACTCACAACACCTGTTCCTAAACTAGCGAGGCTTGTTGCTGTCAACTGCCACGTCGCTGTTGAAAACACAAGAAACGCTATTTTTTGAGAAGTCGAAACGTCGCAGACTACACTGCTGAACACGTCTGCAAGGCGGGCGTAAAGTCCTGCTCCAAGAAAAGGTCATGAGGGTCAGTGTTCACTCCCCGGTGTTGACTCAACGCCAGCTGTGGATCAGAGCAGGGAGCCCCGGAGGCCGGTTCCGGAAGCAACCCCCCTACCCCCGGCTGTCCCCACCCGGGCCGGGTCAGGCTCACCGTCCACGTCGCTGGGCACTTGGCCGAACATGGCCAGGTAGGGCTCGTAGATGACCGAGCGGAATATCCATCTCCAACGATGCTCGTTTTGCCTGAGGATCCCTTGCCTGGCCACGCCAAAGGCCACCATCCACACCGCAAACAGGAACAGGAAGAAGAACACGTCAATCAGCTGTCAAGGGAGGACACGAGAACAGAGTCAGGACCGTGCCCCGCGGGTGGCTCGTCTGCTCAGCTGACCACAGGGAAGGGTCGAAGTTCCAGTCACCCTGTGTTCCCCCTAATTTGCCACCTTTGGGTCTTGGGACAACTCTTTTCCGGAATTAAAACCAACGGATGTATCTTGGCTTTACGTCTCCCAACCAGCTCAGCCACAGAAACCTTCTGGATGAGAGAGCCCAGCTCGAGAGCGAAAGAGGGGCCTAATTCTGGAGCACCTGTACCTCTACTCCTCATCAGGCTTCCTTTCTTTAAATCCCTACATCGCGTCCTCGGTATTCTTTTTTTTTTTTTTTTTTAAGAAAAATTAAAAGCTGTCTTTATTAGACAAGAACGCATGGTTTAATTTCTTGTTTGACTTTTTGCACACACAGCATGACTTCATGGTGACATGGTGCCTCAGATATGCTTTGAATTAAAACCGCAAACTCAAAGGACCTCAGCGTTGGAAAGCAACCTCCAGATGAGCTAATCCAAACGCCCATCTGACTTACAGACAGAAGCACAGGAGGTTTGGGTCATCTGGAAAACAAGCTTAGGAAACCCACATCGTCAGTGGATAATCCTCTTTCTGTTGGACGTCCCTGTGAAAGGGGGCTGGTAGGGCTCGTCCTACATCTATACTGCGTGGCTACAGAATCGAAGCTCTGATCATCGCTGTGCTTCTAGCCCCCGGCACGCTTCCAGACGAACATTAACCTCCGCAGTCCGCATCTATAAGATGGGTGTAAACGTTGCACTCCTGCCTCTTCTCTGAGTTGTCCAGACTCAAATGAAAACAGCTGGTAAAGAGTGACATCTGGACAGATCGCTTCACTGGCAACACATTTAATTAGCCACTTGCTCCTACCAGCCACCTGTTAAGTTTTAAACCGGGGGAGGGCCCTGATGAAAGCACGTCAGAGACAGCAAACCTTGCCAATTGTGACCTGCCGGGGGACCAAGCCCCCCTACAGACAATTGGAGGGGTCTGGCAAGCAGAATGCGAACCACAGACCCCCTCCACTCTTACCATCCTCTGCAACATGATGATCTTGGGTCCTAAATTTCTGCTTACGGTGAAAATGTGGATCAACCTTAGAGTGAATATGATATAATCCAGGCAAAAGATCACCCGTCCGGAATACAAAGAGGTTTTATTCGAAGAGTGGAGCCTACGGAAGGAAGAGAAGCAGGGCCCGTGAGACTTTGACAAAAGAGTTCAAACTTTCGTTTTTAAGACTAACCGAACACGAAGAAACAGGGTCAGGGTGCCGAGAGTGAGTGGAAGCAGACCAAGGACAACGCGTGTCAGTCACTGAGGACCAAAGGCCCTGGTCTTCTGCCCTCGTGGCCCCCGGTGGAGCAACGACAGGGCACACAACAAGGCTTGCAGAGGTTTCTGCCACGTCCTCCTCAAACTCTACCCACTGCAAGAACGCCGTCGCATTGTCGCTAACTTCCTGGCTCCCTCGGCCACCATGACGGTCCCGGTCCCCAGCCCAGACCAGCCACTTGGGACTAGGTTCTGCCAGGTTTCCCCTAATGAGACCTCACCTCATTTGCACCAGATCATTTGACTCGCTGGCCACCTGCGAATGTGTTAATCGGGAGCCGTGTGTTTTCGCCTCCTGGAATTCTCCAGAAATCACGTCCAACCCACCATGATTCAAACGCTGAGCCCCAGCAGAAGGGAAAGGTATCGGAGGGGGAAACGGAGCTCTCACTCGCTTCAGACTGCGGAGTGAGCAACGGGTAGGCGTTCGTCCAAAGAGTCAGGCTTCTCTGCAAGGGACGCCATGTGCACAGCTCGAATACGACCACGAGCTTCGCCTTGAGGCTACTCGGGGAAGGCAGGCCCGGAGGGGTGCGGGCACGGGCGATGTGCGCCACGGTCTGGGTGTACCTCGACTTCCCTTTCATGTGGTGTGCACATTGCTTTTTGCCTTCAGCGCTGATTCCACACGGGTTTTTCTAATCATCCGCTCTGACTCTGGGAGGGCAGGCTCCATAGCCAGCATTCACGAGGCAGTTAGGTACATTTTAGAAGATTACGTGGGGAGCACCTGGGTGGCGCAGTCGGTTGAGCGTCCGACGTCGGCCAGGTCACGATCTCGCGGTCCGGGAGTTCGAGCCCCGCGTCGGGCTCTGGGCTGACGGCTCGGAGCCTGGAGCCTGTTTCCGATTCTGTGTCTCCCTCTCTCTCTGCCCCTCCCCCGTTCACACTCTGTCTCTCTCTGTCCCAAAAATAAATAAAAAACGTTGAAAAAAAAATAGAAGATTACGTGGTCCAAAAGGAACACGTTACACAACATTTCACGTGCTCATCATCCTCTGCTTCCTCCGTCACTAATCATCCCCCTCCCCAAAATTCTGCGAGCACAGAGAGAAAAACTGTGAAGAACTTTTCGATTACAGATCACCAGGAGGGAGAAGAGAGGAGACGTAACTCCATGCCGACCACGCTGGGTCTCTAAGAGGCTCAGACGGTGGCGTTTGCAGTAATCTCGAGATGGGGGGGGAGGGGAGACAGGTTGATCTTGGGCTTGAAGTAGAAGAGATCTTTTCTTCACCTCTTCACTCAAGAAAATCCAAAAAACGCCTGAAACTGGGAAAGGTGGTGAGGCCAACTTACCGAAACACAATTCCTGCTATGAAGTAAAAAAGCCCGAGTGTATCCATGACATTCCACAGGTCAGTGAAATAATTCACCCCATTCATGTACCACTGCAGCACAGAAAGGGACAGAGAGAGAGAGAGAGAGAGAGAGAGAGAGAGAGAGCATCAGCAGCTGGGAAACATCAACTGCCTCCAGATTTTTTTTTTAACGTTCACACACTTTTCCCCACATCCTTTTTGAGCCACATGTCCCATGTGCCCTGCCACGTGCCCCGTGATATTCTGGGGGGATTGGAAAGTAGGTTGCACACTTGCTGTTCCGTTACTCATGTGTTGCTGACAAAGTCAGAAAAAGGACTCATGCACCATCGCCGTTCTTTAAAGATGAACCAGAAGACAGTGAGCACAACCTGCGTGGACAAATGTGGAACACCCAAGCTGCCCAGTACAGTGGTATAAGTTGTGCATTGCACAACTGACGACTGTCGTCGTCATAGATTTGCGTATTTGTTGTAAATACTTTTTGGCACATGGCAATAAACCATCTTGATAAAAGGAATTTCTCTTTTTCTTTTATTATTTTAACGTTTATTATTGAGAGATGGAGAGAGACAGAGCACGAGCATGGGAGGGGCAGAAAGAGGGGGAGACACAGAATCCGAAGCAGGCTCCAGGTTCTGAATTGTCAGCACAGAATCTGACGCGGGGCTCGAACTCACGGACCGTGAGATCATGACCTGAGTCGACGTCAGATGCCTAACCGACCGAGCCACCCAGGCGCCCCAAGAATTTTCTTTTTTACTTTGCACACAGGTGTTCTATGCGGCACCTATGAGGACAGGTGCAGTCGCAGAAATGACTGACAGGAACAGTGTGCCTCAGGGACCCTTTCATCATGACTTGTGGGTATTGGGTATGATTTCTCAGAAGAAAACTTGTCAGGAGATAAAGAGGGAAAAGACGATCCAGTAGAAGGACAGCCCCTTGGTGATCTGTCTGCTGGGTCTGGGGGACTCCAGGGTAGTCACCTGACCCTCCCGTCCGTCCCTCTATTTCAAACCTGTTTACCGAGAGCCCACAGGATTCCAAATACCCGTGCCGGGCTCCTGGCGCACAGGATGTCCGATTAGGTGCGATGCTGATTCTCAAGGAATCCACTGGCCCCGGGGAAAGGCAGTCACTGGACATGTTTAAAATGAAACGCGGTAAGGGCTGGAGGGCTGGTGACACCAAGCCCAAGTGAGCTCAGATAAGGAAACCACCAGACTTACTTGAGCGACGCAGAAAAACATCGGCAAGGACGTGTCCTCAAAGGTACGTGGCACTTTTCAATTTCACTACGAAATCAAGCACCAGGGAAATAAAATCTCCCAGCCCCGGTTCGACCACGTTCCTCTGTGGGATGGCTGAACGCGGCGGCCCAGAAACCGCATCAGCATCCCTCACCGTCCATGCGGGCGACCCCAGTCTCACCGATGACCCGCCAAGAACCCTGATCCGGGAGGCAGATAGGAACACAGCAACCAGGTGGATCCAGTCCAGCTCGGCCTCTCAGAATCCTGGCCTGAGCCGGGGGAGAAACCCTGAACAGATCGAGCCCGGGGCTTGGAGGCACTGTTGTAGTAAGAAAGCGGGGTTTTTTGGTTTTTTTTTTTTTTTTTTTTTTAACGAACAGAGGCCTCTTTTCTGAATGGAATGACAGACAGGGGCTATACTCATCAAATACCAGAACCATATTCCAGCATATCTTTCAGGATTTGGGGATTCCATGGGCCTTAACACTGAAGGGGTGATGGAACTCATCTCGTGTTGCATAAAGATCCACAATTTGATCGATGGACGCTTGTACATACGGACTGCCTTGGTTGAAAATGTCAGTTTAGCCTATTACAGCCGTCCGCCGGGGAAGGAGACATAAGGAGAGTGCACTTTGGGATACCCAGACACAACCTGAAACAGGTAACATCCTGTCTGGTTCCGGGTTTTTCCTAACGCGTGTGAATTCGGTTCATTAAGACAGTGCCAGGATAGCAAAGCAGATTCCTGGAGGAAACCAAACTGAGGATTCCAGCCGCACGAGTCTGCAGGCAGAAGAGAAACAGCGACCCCCAGCGTTGGATTCCTTGAACGACGAGATACCCGGAGGCCATGCTCCGCAGTCTGGCTCACAGACCTCAGGGTCAGCTGTCGGGGGCGCAGAGATGGACTTGAATCTTTTCATCCCCCTCCCCGCCGCTCTCAACCCTCAGCCCGAGGCACTCCCATACATCGCCTTAACGCACACAGGATCGATGAATGAAACCGGTCCGTTCCAAAGTGATGTTTAAGAGGAAAAAGAAGAGGGGCGCCTGGGTGGCTCAGTCGGTTAAGCATCCGACTTCGGCTCAGGTCACGATCTCAGTCTGTGAGTTCGAGCCCCGTGTCGGGCTCTGTGCTGACAGCTCAGAGCCTGGAGCCTGCTTCAGATTCTGTGTCTCCCTCTCTCTGCCCCTCCCCTGCTCATGCTCTGTCTCTCTCTGTCTCAAAAATAAATAAAAACATTTAAAAAAAAAAAAAAAGAGGAAAAAGAGGAAATATTTGCCCAAAGCTGGACGCCCGCACCATCACCCTCCGTATCAAACATCACCCATTATAAACATACACAGGATAGCGGGACTGGGTCAGAGCTGTGGGCATCACCTCCTCCCAGCAGGCCCCCGGGATAACTGGGCAGTGCTTCTCCGCAGCCCACTTCGCTTCCCGAGGCTCCTGCCCCCCTGCCCACCACTCTGTCTACTCTGGGTCTCTTCCAGGGAACATGTCACACTACACCTGCCCAGGGTCCTTCTCCAAGCAAAATGCACTTGTCCTGAGCCTCCTTCGAATAAATGACTTCGTAGTTAAACGTTCATACAACTTTGGATGGAGATATTTGTGACCTAAGGACTTCTCATTTCACAGCTGCAACCCTCTAGGCCAACCTTCCAGTAAATGTAAGACTCTGGGCAGTGCTGTTCTCTCCTCGGAAACTCCCAGAAACGACCCCCGCCGATCCTCTCTAACCGGTAAAAAGCTCCGTAAGAACAGAGAGATTTGCGTGCTTGGTCTGTTGCTGTATCTCCAATGTCTAGAACAGTGCCTGGCATCTGGCAGGTGCTCAGTAAACACTTACTGAAAGGCAGGAGGCACGAATGAAGTGTTTGGCTTACGCCAAGACGTGTCTCCTTGCGTCTTCCAGCCGCCGGGCCAAGCCCCGCCCTCTCACGCAACCCAAAGTCCTGTCTCGGGCCCACGACTTCTCTAGATGCCTGGAGGAACCAGACAATGGCTGCAGCTTCTGTGCCTTCACACCATGTGGGAGTCAGGGTCAGCCTCGAGACTAGTGAAGAAATGCCTGGGAGCATGAATGAGCGAGAAAAGAACATTCCGAGAAGCAGCCACCGGCAGCACCCTCTGCTCCAAAGGACACCCTCGAGCCCCTTGATCCCGGGCTTCCCAAGTCTCCCTCGCTCTGGCCTCATGAGCCACCGTCGCGGCCCCTGCTTGCTCCCAGTCAGAGCACCGCCGTGGGACTGAATGAGGAAGACCCTGCCTCGCCAACTCACCTCTTAAAAAACATACACTCTCGGGGCGCCTGGGTGGCTCAGTCGTTTAAGCGTCCGACTCTTGATCTCAGCTCAGGTCACGATCTCACAGTTCATGAGCTCGAGCTCCGCATCAGGCGTGGAGCCTGCTTGGGATTCTGTCTCTCCTTCTCTCTCTGCCCCTCCCCTGCTTGTGCGCACACGGTGTGCATGCACTCTCTCTCTCTTTCTCCCTCTCTTTCAAAGTACACAAATAAACTAAAAAAAAATTTTTTTTTAATTAAAAAAAAAAAAAAAAAACCAGAGGTGCCTGGGTGGCTCAGTCGGTGTGGCATCCGACTTCGGCTCAGGGCTTGATCTCGCGGTCCGTGAGTTCAAGCCCCGCGTCAGGCTCTGTGCTGACAGCTCGGAGCCTGGAGCCTGCTTCCGATTCTGTGTCTCCCTCTCTCTCTGCCCCTCCCCCGCTCATGCTCTGTCTCTCTCTGTCTCAAAAATAAATAAACGTTAGAAGTTTTTTTAAAAAAATATACATTCACTTGCCAGATATACATCAACGTCATCCCTTGAGCTAAGCCCCTCTAGGTCACACATGAATACGAAGCCAATCTCTGCATTGGGGCATTTTCATGCCACTCGCTGCTGGACAACAGCAGCATATGTATGAGGAGCTGAGAAACCACACCCGGGAGCGGAGGAAAAGGAGGAAGGCACGACCCCAGAGCCCAGCCACAGCAGGCTAGGAGAAGGGAACACGCGTGACCCCACGTGGAGAGCCAGCTCAGCGCCTACAATGGCGTCAGGAGGTTCCCAGTAAAAACGGTGCTGTTCCCTTACTTCCTCACATCGGCCTGGGCCCATTGCTGCCTTAAATGTGGAACCTCCTTCCGTCTTTGCTTCTCCCGAGCAGGACATTTTCACCCCCTGGCTGCAGACACATAGTAAGTCAAAGCCAGCAAGTAAAAGACAGCTGGGAGAAAGAGCCTTTACAGAGGGGTTATGGGGTGAATCGCACCCCCCAAAATTCATACTTTGACGTCCCAACCCCCATGTACCTCGATGGGGCTGTGACCTCACGAGCCAGTACGTGGGGCCCCCAAGAGGCCGACGCGAAGTCAGAATCCTCTGCGCGTCAGCAGGACCCTGACCTGGGGAACAGTTGCCGGTAGACAGAAAGCCTGATATCTTCCCATGCGCGACACCCATGTGGGTCGTTCATGTTGCTCTAACCCCCACCTGTCCCCTATCTCCATCCCCCACCTGCACCTACGGGGCCGGGGAGGGCAGACGCAGGGCCCTGGTGCAAAGACTCCCTCCCTCCCCCCGGCCCACAGCAGACATTGAGAACTGGTCAAGACACTCGCCGGCTGAGAACAGAAACAGACTCAAATCATCCTCAGTCGAGGGCTCCTAGAAGCCACAAAAAAAGTCTATCAGACTTGGCATGATGGTTGAAACCACTTTGGGATTGCCGGACCAGGCAGCGACACTGTGAGGTCAAGGACGGCGCTCTATGGCCCTCCGAATCTCTTGTGACACCTGCCGTAGCATCGCGTAAACATAAGCACCGAGGCCATGCTTCCTGAGTGGGTATGATGTTGGGTCTGGGCTCAGAAAGGGGGCGACAGAAGTGACAGCCACAGCACTGCTCTCAGATCATCACTAAGTCTGAAAGGGTTTCCTGGGACTTTTCATAACGGTTTAGGGACAGCATCACCCTTGCCATCAACGCTTATCTGTCCAACAATTACCAAGGGAGCACCTGCTCTGTGCCAGGCATGGGCTACAGCTTTGGACTGAGTGGTGGGGAGAGGATACCACAGGACGCAGATCCCAAAGAAACTGCAGAAAAGCACCATGAATAATTCACACGCACTCCCTGAACTCCACGGGGACTTCTATGACTTTCTAACACTGTCACTCTGACACGCTGGGCATTAAGATGCTCTTAGCTTGAAAGTCCCCCCATCTCCCCTGCCTCCCTTGATGACGGTAATGGCAGGCGTGGGTTTGCAGTCCAAGGTCAATCTTCTCTTTGAACACATTCCCAATCCTGAGTAATTCATTTCCATCAACTAACATTAATCAGCAAGGAGCGAGCTTGGTGCTAAGAAGTCTCACCGGAGGGCTGTGATATTGAAAGGGCCCCGTTTACTTTAGGAAAACCATGACTTTGGAACCTCGGAAGCAACTTCTGCTCCTCGCTGGCTTGGGGAAGACAGCACCTACTGAGCAAAGGAGGAGGGGCCCCACGTGGGGACGGTCCTACCTGTCTTACTTCATCGCAGAACAGGACAAAGACCAGGGCGTAGAGGACCAGCTCGGGGGAGTGTGGCACCGAGTGAAAATCCATGAGCAGCACGTAGGCAAACAGCAGGAGGAAGGCGATGTAGAAGACCACGTTCCAGGCAAAGACCACAAAGGGGGAGGTGAAGAACGCCACGTAGTACCACAGAACCTTCTTGTGCTTGTCGATGGGCTTCTTCCTGGACCAAGAGGTAAGAGCACCGCCATCACCGTCCGAAGCATCGCGGCCTGCGGGGGCCTCGGACCCACGGCCGGGGGAAGGGGAGCCAGATTGACCCCGCCAACACTCAGCCCTTGGCATTTCAGGATTAACAAATCCGAGTTCTGCCTTGGATACTGAAGACGTAACTCTATCTCCAACTGTTTGGAATCAAACCCGGGAAAAGCCAGAGAAGATTCCCAGCCCTACTGTGTAGGGCATGCTGCCTACAGTCCCATCATACATTCCAGGCTTTATAATCCTTTACCTAAGGATTTACCTAAGGATACGTGCACACACACACTCTCTCTCTCTCTCTCTCTCTCTCTCTCTCTCTCTCTCTCTCACCTGTCATCATATGTCTCAGTTTCATACCTAAATGATACAAAGCCACAGCCAACCAAGGGTATAATAAACAAACACAGGATAATCTTCCAATTCTTGGTGTCTCGGGAGATCTCTCCATACCACTGCTTGGAAAGAAAATTCTACAAGGAGACAGAGACAGAGGACACGAGTCCTTATTAATGCAGCGAAATGCAGGATGGTTTGTAACCTTTCTTCCCAACCCTCACACCCCCTCAAAAGAAATAACTCTCCAAATCAAGGTCCTATCCTTTTATATTAGTTACCTGGACTCTGAGGGGCTTCGATAAAATGATTCACGAGTGCGTTTGATTGTCAACCCTTTCCTGACTTGGGTTCTGTGAACTTTAACGCTTATTTATTTTTGAGAGAGATAGAGAGACACAGAGCGTGAGCGGGGGAGGGGCAGACAGAGAGGGAGACAGAATCTCAAGCAGGTTCCAGGCTCCGAGCGGTCAGCACAGAGCCCGACGCGGGGCTCAAACCCACGAACTGGGAGATCATGATCTGAGCCGAAGCCGGAAACTTAACTGACTGAGCCACCCAGGCGCCCCAAGGTTCTGTGAACTTTAAAATAGAAGTTGTGTGAGTCCAAATTCCCTAAAGCCATGATTTTTAACCACTTCTAATTCTTCTTAAGTTTAAACAAGTGTCCTTCTAGCGCCTTCCTTCCCCCTGATTGCAAATCCACACACCCGTCCAGCGCCACCTGCAGGACCCCCGGGGTTATTTCCGGAGGCGGATAGGTGACAGGAAGGGGGAGACAGTGGGCATCACAGCATCACTCGGAGTCGTAATGCATGGATAAGCTTCTCCCAGACTGTGCCAACCCCTGAGAGGTGGGACGGGGGCCCCCCAAGAATGTGGCAATGAGAAACCTCAGGTCGCCTCTGGGAGCCACACCTCACATCAACACAAAAGGGCCAGTGTAGACCGGTCCTCATCAAAGGAACACACAGCTTCAAAAAAGGCCTTTGTTAGTCAGGAGGGGATTGGCGCTGGCTGGGAGGCTCAGGGCCTGTGTGCCCCACCAGACCTTCCATCTGAGAGAAGCCGCTTCCCCCCGGGGAGCCCGCCATGCTCTGCCGGGCAGCTGCAGCCAGGAGTGTGCCCGGCCCAGGAGGGGCAGCCGCAGCAGAGGACGGCCTGCAGCTGCTGGGCGAACACCAGCTGGCTTGTGCCCACGGGGGCCACACCAGGGCAGGCTCCCTGCGGCCCCCACAAGTCCCGCAGGGTTGAGCCCTGTTGATCAAGGCGACAGCGTGCTCCTTAGCGTACCTGTGTCTGCCTCCTTCCCTCGCCCCTCTCACCGTCCCCACCACCCCGTGCACTTCCTGGGTTCACCACCAGAACGAACTACTTGCATTTAAATCCTTGCTTTGGGGCCTCTCCCTCAGGGAGCCGGACAAAGACAGGTCATACCTGTCCAGCCCTCCGCACCCTCGCATTCCTGCCGAGGGGACGAGCACAACCAGCGGCACCGCTAGGTCCCCAGTCACGGGAGGCTCCTCCCTAGCTCAGCCTCCACGGCCACCAGCAAATTCGGACCCCAGGCAGCAGCCTGCACACAGGAAGCCAGCTCCCTGGGCCCACGTGTCTGGCAGCGAGATTTCTCGCGAACATTAATGGATCAGCCTCTGGTTGAAACCCCTGGGACTGGAAAACTTGGAACAAGAGCAAGAGGCAGCCTCCCCCAGGCCCAAAGCTCTGGGGGCACCAGCAAGGTGAGGCCTGAGGTCAAAGGCGGGTGAGCTGAGCGCGGCCCCACCTCCGCATCCAGCCCCGCCTCCAGGCCATCCTGCCCCCAGGGCTGGCCTCACTCTCCCCCCCCCGTTGTGGTGCAGACCCTCAAACAGCAATAAATAGCAAGACTCTTCCTTTGTGCCTTCCTGGTCACCGATGACTGTCGCCCTTTACTCTGGCTTAGCTGTAGCCGCCTACGGGTTTTGGGTTGTTTTTCCCACAAACGCTTTGCTAACTTTGCTAATCATCGGTTGCACGGTGTAACGGAAAGTCCACCTGACAGACAATCAACACGGATTCAAGCCTCAGCTCTGCTACTTCTGGCCGTGCGACCGGGAGAATGTTCCAGAACCTTTTCTGAGCTGTTGCGTCCCTATCAGCAGAATGGGATGACCTCCACCTCCGCACGTGCTGTGAAGGCAAAACGTGGTCACGCGCATCATGTGTATGACAGGTAAGGGTGAGCCCGCCCACGTCTCCCCTGCCCCCCCCCTTCACACCCGGGCCCCTCCAACTGGGATTGTGGTGGGGGAAAAACCTCCCCTCGGCGACCGGAGACGCCAAGTGCAAACGGCCGGTGGAAGTCGGTGCAGAAAACCTCTAGTTAGGCCTCACCCAGTTCGAGCTGGTTCCTCTAAGTGCGGCTCCTACCAAGAATAACTGTGACAGCATCCGCCGAAATAAAGGGCCGGCACCTGTCACATCCCGCCTCCCCAACCCTCACGGCAACCTTCCTTTACAGAGGAGGAAACTGAGGCTCAGAGGGCTCGCGTGCTTTGACCCATCACCACGCACATAATTAGGGATCCGGTGGGTGGAGACCCAGGCGCGGGATCTGGGGACCCAGCCCTCCTCCCTTAAGGTGCAGCGCCGCCCAGCGCTTGGCGGAAAGTCAAAGAACGTTCTCTCTCCTGCACTGTCTCTGGAAGCAGGGGTCTCTACCCACGTCTATGTGCTGCCACCTCCTGGAGCGTCACTCAACTTCCCCTGCCGGCTTCTCCATGGGAGGCGATGGTTTTGTTTTAACGCGGCGCGCGCGGACAGCACCTGGCGGAAAAGGCCCACCTCTGGCGGCGACGTTGGGCGACGGCGCGCCGTTTACCTGGACGCCAGGCTGGGCGATGAAGTGCTGGTCCGTCGCCTCCACCGCCAGCTCCAGGCAGTTGCTGCCGCCCCAGGCTTCACAGGAGTACACCAGCAGCTGCTCGGCCAGGTCCTCGTCGCTGCTGTAGCACTCCGTGAACAGCTCTGCGGGGACAGTGTCGCCAGAGGGAGGGGGGCTGCGCGCGGGGCCGGCGGAGGCGCACACAGCTCCCGCCCCGCCCCCCACACCCCAGCCTTGACTTTGCGCGGAGCCTGGTTCCCAGCAGGCTTCCGGAACGCCAGCGCAAGGCACCACGTCGTCTCCCACCCAACAGAGGGGCTCTCGAGGCACACCAGGCCCAGCGCCGCCCTTGACGCGGCAGGTGTCCGCACGCGCCCCCTGAACCGAGCGGCGCTGAACAGGCAGCCCCCCGCCTTGGGTGGGGCTCAGCAGAGGGGCTGCGGACCCTCTGCTTCCTCTTCACCTACGCCCCCATCCCGTTTACCTCCTGGGCCTCCTTGGTGACGGCTCTTCGCAGACAGGGCCCCGTGCCAAACCACGACGACCACGACAAAAACCATGAGGAAGTGGAAGAAACACTGACCTACCGCATCAAAGCCGTTCTTACACGTTGAGACCCAACCAGAGAACCCGGGGAATAAATCCGTGCGGGGAATTTTTCAAAAGTCAAAACCCTAGGATCCCTCCTCTGAAGTCTATCAGAAATAAACAGACTCTCCTCGCAATTTTAATGTATTAAAAGAAAGCATCGGACACCCTTCGGCCAACACAGAGAAGCCAAAGTCACGAGCGTCTGTTCGTTACCTAAGACAAGGGACAAACGTGTGCGTTTTGCGACGGGCCACATGGCCAACTGAAAACCCTCAAGTGAAACGGGAAGAAAAACCAAGCAGGTCCAAACTGTCTGTTGGTGGGAGGCAACTGTTCTGGGTCGCTCACGTTCCTGCATGGTCTGGACCTTCTTCTTTTTTTTTTTTTTTTTTTAATGTTTATTTATTTTTGAGAGAGAGAGACAGACATGAGCTGGGAAGGGGCAGGGAGAGAGGGAGACACAGAATCCAAAGCAGGCTCCAGGCTTTACGCTGTCAGCACAGAGCCCAACACGGGGCTTGAACTCATGGACTGTGAGATTCTGACCTGAGCCGAAGTCGGACACTTAACCGACTGAGCCCCCAGGTGCCCTAGTCTGGATCTTCTCAGCAGAAAGCACTGCTTTGTTCAAGAATGACCGAACAGCAGACAGAAGACAGGCATTCCAGAAGGGCAATGCTTAGCAATGCCTCTCTGTTCCAGGTAATGAACAGTCGCACCCTGGAGGGGAGCATGGGAAGGTCACCCGCAGCCCCAGTAGAAGCCCCAACCCTCCTAAACTTTGGGGAGCTGCACCGTAGGCAACAGCAGCCCGTAATCATGTCACTCCAGGGGAATGAAGGCACGAGGAACCGACCCAAGATTCTGGTCTGGCTGCTGCCTTGGCCATTAGCAAAAAACCATCTGTGTCCCTGACCCAGGGGTTTGGGGTCTTATCTGTAGGTTGCAGGCAGGCAACTTGATAACCTGCAAGTCGGATAAAAATCTCAGATCTGTCACAGCGTCTCGACAGCATCCAAAAAGACTCCTCCCCTGCCCCCCAATTCCCTGCGGTGCTGAGTTTCTTAGACTTGGCCTGGGCGCGGCTCTGGCGGTTGTGGGAGGAGACCGCCCACATTTCCTGCATCCAACCTTGGACAAGTCAGTAAGCGCCAGGGCCGAAAGGACTATGGCTTTGGCCACAGCACGCGCACCCCTGACCGTGTGGTCTGCAGCCCCGAAATCAGGCCAGATAAGGGAGCCTGGACGTGCCGTTGACCTCTGCCACCCGTGGGTGCTACAGGCACGTGCGTGCCTCCTGCCACACGGACGCCCGCCATGGTGCCCCACTCCCGGAGACTCACCAACTGCACGGGTCTCGTACTCATTGGCCAGCTCCTCGGACTCCCCTGCCGCATTGATGTCATTCTTCACCTTGGCCAGAGTCTTCAGAAGCTTGCTGGCTCCCAGGGCTGCCAGGGTGCAGCCCCTGGTCTTTCAGAGGGGCGGGTAATGTTAGTTAGTTCCTTATCCCTTCAAGTGGTCAAGTCAACATTAACGTCAGACAAGGACAGACTCATGGCAAGAGCAGGAAATGGCAAAATCTGAACGGTTCATGATGATTCAAAGTCAAATTTGCAATATACACAAAACACTGTCGACCCTGAAGGCACTCCCAGTCTTGAATGTGGAATTGGCATCTAAAAGGAAAATATCAAGCTAAATGCCAAGAGAAACTGACGGCCTAAGGCCCAACGGCCCGGCCGCCGCACTGCGTGTAGCAGCTGAAAGGGAAGAGAGGACTGAGCATGCGGGAGAGCTGACGATGGGGTTAGCAGGCCTTGCAGAGTTAACACCCATCTTCGTGCTCCAATAACGGAGAACGTCTCTTCTCCGCAACTGAACACGAGCCGTTACGTGCGAAACCACAAGGACAAATCTCAGCAAGCTTCCCAAAGCAGAATTTACACGAGCCCTCCTTCCTATCCCTGATGCCATAAAGGCAGAAGTTACTTTTTCAAACTAAACTTAAAAACTGCATCCACTTGGAAAACAATCCCGCACCTGCGCACACGGGAGAAGCGAGAGCCTCCTGGGTTGCCCACCCAGCACAGCTACCTTCCAGGAAGGTACCTCCCCCCTCCCAAACACCCCTCCGTCGCCACGGAAACAGAGGCGCAACCATGTCCACCCGAGGTAAGACATTCCGTCGTGTTGATGACGTTTCAGATTAGGCGTGTGAGTTTCGAGGTCAGAAGGACCACAGCAAAGCATGCATTTGGAGTAAATTTGGCAGGGGGCCCAGACATTTACCTGCTCCCAAATGACCTTGGAAAGTTCCTTCTTGTTCTGAAGAATGGCCCAGATGAAGAGTGCTTGCAGGGGGTGTCGAGTTATAGGAGACACGTCCTGGGAGGAGATAGAACATGTGGTCAGCACACAAATGGGAGATCCCTTTCGTAGATACGCCGGCGTGAGGATGGAAGCAGGTGCCAGGATGCCCCAGGGGAGCACCCCACGTTTGGAGGGCTCTGTATGTTAGTGTATGAATCCAGTGTAACAGCACAGAGGTGCGATTTTCATCACGGCGACTCACCGGGTAGGACGATCTGACAGTCTCTTACCTATCATCGAAGACGGAGTATGACTAGACAGAAAAGCACAAAGGGCAGGAGTATGTCTGACAGCAATGTAAAAACTGAACAGCTTCTGACAGCCTGAAGCATTCCTTCCCATCACAGAAATCCGTTTCTTATCTACAAGAGTCGCTCGAACTAAAATCTAACTTTCCCACAGTTTAAGTTCAATTATTATGACATAAAACCACGCTTCTGTCTTTGGAGTGTTATTCAAACTTCCAATTCCTAACACATTCACCAGCTCCTCTCCACAATTCCGGATCTCTCAATGGAAACTTTTCAGATGGAAAATAACTAACCGTCTATAACTTCCCTACGGGTTTAACCAAGATCCAAAATGCTTCAGGCAGGATTACGGATATCGCAGAGGGTTTTAACATAAACAGTGTCAAAAAGAAGCTTTCTTTCTTTTTTTTTTTAAATGTTTTTAAGTGTATTTATTTATTTTGAGAGCGTGAGTGGGGCAGGGGAAGAGAGAGAGGGAGAGAGAGAGAGAATCCCATGCAGGTTCCAGGCTGCCAGCACAGAACCCGACTCGGGGCTTGAACTCATGAAACCGTGAGATCGCGACCTGAGCAAAACCAAGAGTCAGACATTTAACCGACTGAGCCGCCCAGGCCCCCCAAACAAGCTTTCTGGACACTTCTGATTCCTTCAAACACCTAGCTCATTTAGATTTTTGCAGTGCACATGTATATACATACACAATTCATAGAATTATAGGAGATAATGACTTCGTTTGAGTTTCCCCAGAAGCAATCAAGAATTTGAGACGAGTAGTCAATCTGAGAAGTGATCCCAGGGAAACCCATAGGAGAGTGAGGAATAAGATCGGAAAAGAAAGAACGAACGAGAAGGGTGTGTTATCAACAAGTTGTCACTGTAGGTAACTAGAGATCACTACCACTAGGGAGTCCTGGGAGCCAGTGTAGAACACATGACTCAGAATTAGCTCCTCCAGGGGTGCCTGGCGGCTCAGTCGGTTAAGCATCCGACTCTTGATTTCAGCTCGGGTCCTGATCTCACAGTACATGAGATTGAGCCCCACACGAGTCTCTGCACTGACAGCTTGAAGCTTGCTTGGGACTCTCTCTCCCTCTTTCTCTGTCTCTTTGCCCCTCCTGTGCTCCCTTTGTCCCTCTCAAAATAAAAATAAATAAACATTTAAAAAAAAAAAAAAGAATTAGCTCCTCCAAATGGGGAGGGAGCTGGGATATTTATACACCAACCGCTGGCAGTCACGGGGCCCCAAGCAAACCTATGGCAAAGAGTAGCAGGTGCTGACAGTTGGAAACAGAGCCTGCCTGTGGTCAAGAAGAGAGAGGCCTGAGAGAATTCAGGTGCATCGACAACAGCCTCCCAGATGAAAACCTGGATTATCCCTTTGGAAATAATCACTGCCTCTTCTGTCTACACACGAACACCTGGCAGTCCCTCACATGGGCAATCCATCATGCCCAAGAGGCTGAGACATGAACAGGGGCCATTCACCTTTCCCTCTTCCTTGTTAGACGCCTTCAGACAGTGTGTGTGCCACACCAAGCTTTGCAGTTAAGAAAAACTGCGACAGTGATTTGAAATATAGCACAGAGCTTAAAGCAAGATATCAGACGACCCAGCAGGTAGACTCATGATCTTAAGGAAAGGCAGTAGCAAAAATTAACCACGCCAACATGTTAGCTACTTTATGGCGGCAAGGGGAGACGTGAGAGAGGGGGAGGTTGAGATATTTTTCGAAGGAAGACGCAAAAGCGGACAACCGCCCTGGTACGTACGTGAAGCTCTACGTCTATCTCGTCCCTGCTATTTCTGTCTTCCTTCCGGAAGCCTCTTCGGAAGTTAGCTACCAGTTTCCAGACAAACGTGAGGAGGGCGTCATTATAGGAATTCTTGGCAATCTGCAGGTTCCGATACACAAGGGTGCTGAAGTGGTTGGAGAAGAGCTCGGTGAGGACGTCGTTGGTGAGAAACTTCCGCAGGTTCAAACCATTCTCCAGGAAGAGGCGGACGAACTTGGGTCTGTCCTTTATGAGAGCCGTAAACATGACCTCTTGAAGGTCAGCAGACTACGGAGAAAGCAGAGCAAGGACTCAGACCCCGAGGCCACTGAGGGAAACACGAAGCGTTTTCTTTCTCAACCACATCACATTTCCAGCCACCAAGTAACAGTACCTTCAACTTGTTTTTAATCCTGTCTGGGGGAATACGTTTTATCTTTTCAGCTCTAATACAACATTGGATTATAGCCCAAATAGACGGGGAAGCGACGAGGTGGAATATTGGGCTTGGATGTGGGTGTGCAGGTGGTTTGGCCTCTTGCTATGGCGGAGTAGAGATGACCGTGTCGGTCAGGAATTTATCGCGGTGCCTGGCACGGCAGAAGTCCTCCGAGGCAGTGTAGTTCACACCGTTTCTCTGAAGTCTACGCTAGACATTGATTGTGAGCCAACCACCGGCACCTTGGAACCCTCCCGTTGCCCAGCAAACCACACATGACCAGGCCAATGGCTGTGGGACACTTGACAAGTACACCTGGTCATTATTTACCTTTACCCCCACTCTCTGGGCCCTCTGATAAACCTATCCCATGGGAGCTTAGGGAGACTCTTATTAAAGATAATTCATGTTTACGTCAGACCCAAACCAGTGGATGACAGGCCACTGTAGCGTCCGGATATGTTCCGCCTGTCCTCCAGAATAGATCCTACAATGTGATTCTGTTGCCAACGTGACAGTTTAGAAGGCTCTTAAAAACCCACACACTTCCGGGGTGCTTGGGTGGCTGAGTCGGCTGAGCATCTGACTTTGGCTCGGGTCATGATCTCACGGTTTCTGGGCTCAAGCCCCGCGTCGGGTGCTGCACTGATAGTGTGGATAGTGTGGAGCCTGCTTGGGATTCTCTCTCTCTCTCCCTCTCTCACTGCCCCTCCTCCACTCCTGCTGTCTCTCTCTCTCTCTCTCAAAATAAATAAGTAAATATTAAAAAAAAAAATATCCACACATTTCCAGCACTAAAATCCAGATTTAGAAGTGAAAACCAGAAAGCCTGACAACACAGAGAACCATCAGCCAGAGCCAAGTGACAGCTGCTCCCGGGGACCTGGAGACTCCAGTCCCCAATGTTCCGGCCACTCCTCATTACTGTCCGCCCAGCCCACTTCCCTCATGATGCTTTTCTGACCCCAGTTTGGGGGAATATCCTCTGCCAAGGGCGGCATTAACCGTTTCTGTTTCTGTCTCATGTTGGGCCTCTGGGGATCACACGTTGCCTGGAGACAGACCTGCCAAGTGGCCCCTGAGTCCCCACGCTGTGGCTCGAAGGGGAAGGGAGGCCTGCCCCGGGCCAGCACGAGACAGCTACACCTTCTCCTCTGTCCTCAAGGCACGTGTTCCTTTGCCCAGCACCTCCCGTATCCTTCCAATCATTGCCTTTCCCTCAGTCACACGCTTGATAGGACAGGGTCCCCAGACTTCAGTCAGAGTCACCTTCTGAAAACACAGGTGGCTAGAGACCATCTTAGAATGTCTGCTTTAGCAAGTCGACACGGAGCCTGACAAGCTGTGTCGCTAACTACCAAGTCCCCAGGTTATGCCCACGCTGCCACTGGTCCGGGGACCACACTTTGAGAACCGCTGGAATACGAGGAAAGAGAAAAGCTTTGCAGTCAGACACGTCTTTGTTTCCAAATCCAAATCTAGGTGACCTAGATGGGTCACCTAGAACAAGGCCGTGTCTCCGAGCCTCAGTTCACTCTTCTGTACAATAGGTGTTTGCAGGGATGAAACCAGCTAACATAGGTCAAGATCTTTACAGGGGCGTGTGGGTGGCTCAGTCGGTTAAACGTCCAACTTCAGCTCAGGTCATGATCTCTTGGTTTGTGGGTTTGAGCCCTGCATCAGGCTCTGTGCTGACAGCTCAGAACGTGGGGTCTGTTTCGGATTCTATGTCCTTCTCTCTCTGTCCCTCCCTGGCTCATTCTCTCTCTCTCTTTCTCGGTCTCTCAAAAATAAATAAGCATTGAAAAATTTTTTAAAATATATATATGTCTTTTCAGAGACTTGAGGGCAGAGCAGGCCCTCCAAAACCCATCAGTAACTCTTGATCCTGTGGTACCCATGGAGGCCTGGATTATTAACCAGCAAAATGAGATCGTCCCTGCGATGGGTTGGTGTGAGGGACAAATAAACAAACACCACGAGACTGCTTTGTGCGCTGTAAAAGGTTACACCAACATTACCATTATGCCAAAGGCTTTGGCTTATTTTTAAACAGATTCTTAGGTAGTGTTTAATATGTGCCACTGTTCTAAGTGCTTCAGAAACATCATCCGATTTAATTGCCGTAAGAATCCAATGAGGTAGACGCTATCATTATCACCTCCGTTGACGGATGAGCGGTGGGTGCTGTGCTGGTAAATGTCTGCCAATCGCATCTCTGTGGGGGAAGTAGGCGCTCATTTGTGGTCGTTTTCAATTCCTGTGGTGTCAATGCTCCCACTGTGCCCGATTTCCAGGCACCAGTGTGATCTCACTGAACGCAAAATTGGGAGCAGGGAGAAGAAGCACATCACTGTCTCGAATTTCCAGCATGAAGAGACGGCAGACGTGATCAACCTCCAGAGCACAGATGATAGAAATGCAGTCAAATAATGCTCAAGTGATGAGTCTTGATTATTTATTGCCTTTGGGTTTTTTTTTAAGTTTTTTTTTTTAACATTTATTCATTTTTGAGAGACAGAGAGAGGCAGAGCATGAGCGGGGGAGGGGCGGAGAGAGAGGGAGACACGGAATCCGAAGCGGGTTCCGGGCTCTGAGCCATCAGCACAGAGCCCGACACAGGGCTCGAACCCACGAACCCACGAGATCACGACCTGAGCCAAAGTTGGACGCCCAACCGACGGAGCCACCCAGGCGCCCCTTATTGCCTGTTTTTAATTAAAAAACATTTAATTCTGAGTTTATGCAATTTTTAATAATGACTGTACTTAACAAGTGACGCAAATGACACAAAATGTCTAAAACTTTAGCGGTCAGTTCTTCCAAGTCAGCATCAGCTGACGCCAACGCACCACCTGTGGGGAAACTGAGGCACAGAGAGGTCAAGCGATTTGCAGAGTTAAGTCACACAGCTGGGCTGCCTCTAGGGTCCATTCTCGTAACCACTATGCCCTTCACCCTTAACTATCTTTAGTGAGTCCATAAAATTGAACGTACCGTCCGCTATATGCCTAAGTTTATGTTTATTTGCACCGTCTGACCTTACACCAATAGAACATTTCACACACAGGGATTAGTTTACAAATCACCTAACTAGATCTGCTTATAATTCTACCTTCTCTCAACTTATTAAAGCCTTGCATCATGCAATAGGGCTCATTATGCTGCAAAGACCAAACACAAGTGAATGTGTGCCGAAGGAATGAATAATTTAAAAACCCATAAGCCATTACTTCATTTGCATCACATTATGAAAACTGATAACGTGTTAATATAATATAGATCACGTCTTTGTCTTCGATTATACAACAAGGCCTTAAAAACGTTTTCTGAGCCTGACTGCGCACGATGAACGTTAAGAAATACACGAACCTTCCCCGCCACGCGTACGCGTATACGATTCAGTGAATTCTCACTGCCCACCAACTGATGACTTAGGTTATTCCAGAGGAGCCCAAAGCAAAGTAGCACACGGCCTTGCAGACCCAAGGGGGACTTGGGTCTACCAAACAGAGCTCCTAAGGCTGATTTAACTTGAGTAGGACACCAGAGGACACTGCTAAAAGAAACACAGTCCTACAACTCTGATCAAATTACCAGTGAGAAGAATCGGTCCACTGGGGACAAAAAAAAAATACAGTGTTTAACAGACATACCACTTCCATATTGGAGGTGCTTGTCTGGCTGGGAGTCCGGAGTCCCTCGCTCCTAAGACATTCACTGCGGGTCTTCAAACAAGCTGTTCTATTTTTCCCACACGCATCTCACCGCTGACAAGTCTCTTACCAGAGACTGGGCTGGGCAGTTGGGACACGGTGCAAAATGAGTACTGTTTTCTCCATTTTTAGTCGAGCTCCTTCTGATAAACCCCTTCCAATCATCTTGCACATAGTGTCCCCGTACGTCTCCCGGTCTGCGCCTAGGGCGGTGTCTGTCCCACCGCACCCAACTGGAGAAGCACATCTCGCATCATGACCGCAGGCTGGAAACTCTGAATGGCGGCAGTGGTTTGATACTTTCCTACAGTAAGTGCTTCTATTTTTAGTATCTCTCAACAACCATCCTACTAAGTCAACGGGGCTGTCCAAAACCACAGATGAGGGAAGTAAAGGTTGGCACCGAAGTGGAACAGTGCTTTATGAGATTTGGTATTGAAGACCTTGTCTGAATTGGCCCGACCTGACACTGGGATAACCCGGAAGGGCTTCTGTTACCTCCCATCGGCGGTCATTGGTGAAAATCTCATCACTGGCTAGGTCCAGCTGGTTCCATTCCAGAAGAAGCTTCAGCTGCCCATTCCAGTTATCCTTGTCTTGTTCATTGGTGCTAAAGGCTGTAGGAGGACAGGGAAGGAAATCGACGCCCCAGAAAAAAGACAGTCAGAATTGGCCACGCAGCCAATTATCAGAGCCATTTATAAAGGAGATTCTAAAGCATGTTCTCTTAGAATCTGACACTCAGAATTGTCATTTCTTAGCCACATTCTCTATGGTACTCACTCTTGTCCATATTCTGTATGTCCTAAAGTATATAATGAAGATCAGTTCAGATGTTAATATCTTTCCATTTCATACCCTAACAGTGTAACTATGCTATGCTGATGTTTTCCACAGATTCAGACTCCATAAATGTTACATTTCAAGGACCCTGTCTGACTTAAATTATATCTAAATCTATGAAATAATGAGCCATAGTATAACAACGTTCTCATGGTCTTTTCCAGAGCTAATATATTCTGTATCTATGTATCTCTACAAATATAATCCCATGTTAATAAATACACTGAAACAGCCAATTTTCTGGCAAACACAGCAAGAATAATGCTAATAAATGGCTAATGCTTAAATCACACTTCCCAGTGCCTTACCTTACTCTGCATACCTCACATCTCTTACTCAGCTGGCTCAACTCTACATGGTCTTGGCCAACGATTGCTTTACTGTGGGTAATACCACCTTGATGGAATTCTAAGATGGCAAAGATCACGGATGAGAATTTTAAAACAGGTTCATCCGTAAGCTTCAGGAGGTGTGTAAATTCCTGAAACTGGATGCAAATTTTCTCATATGTGTGAAGTGTGTGTGCATCTGAGTACACGGGGAGCCCTAGGACAAAGCCCCACAGCTTTTATCAACTCCTGAGACCCAGATGAAAATTTTAACCCACGGTCGCAGACAGCTCTTTGGAGAGTGCTGGGATCATATTCGACCGGTATTTTAACGACATAAAAATTCTTGTTCTATTAAATACATTCAACCAAGGAGATTTAACGCAGCAGGCCAATAATAGTTATTCTAGCTTCCGATCTATGATAACCAAACTTAAGTGCAAGATTATATTTCAATAAAGCTGTTTGAAGAAATAAGCACAGGCCATTAGAAGCCGCAGGAAGCAACACAAAGCTGAAACTTGAGACGCTACCTTTACTCACCTTTGTACAAAGCATAGGAAATAGCGTTGCTCACAATTTCATCCCCAGCTTCTTCCATTTTAATAACTGTTAACAGGTGAGAACTTTCGAGAATTTCTTTGAGCTGGCAAGATTTAAAGAGCACTGTCATCAGGCAACTGCTTTCAGACATAAGGAGCACATAAGCTTCTCTCTTTTGGTGAAGACCCTTTTATTCCATTTTTTTTTTTAACACCACATAGAGGGCGTTCCCAATCTCCTTCCCTCCCTTTAGGGCATCTGTACCCGTAGCGTCTAACCTCTGAACTGGAATAATGAGCCCTTAACCACGACGAGAACAGAGCACTGGTTGTACAAGGGCACACATGTGAAAGAGCCCCCAGCAAAGAGCTGAGACTCAAGGGACTAGGGGTGAGTGTGTGTGTGTGTGTGTGCGTGTACACGCACAAGCGTGTGCATGTCACAAAGCCTGGCACACGGTAGGCACTCAATTGTTGAATGAGGAAATAAATGAGGAAAGAGCGACAGAAGCCACAGAAACCAAGGCACCTGGGCAGCTCAGTCACTTCAGCATCCAACTCTTGATTTGTGCTCAGGTCATGATCTCACAGTCCGTGAGCTGGAGCCCAATGTCGGGCTCTGAGCTGATAGCGTGGAACCTGCTTGGGATTCTCTCTCTCTCTCTCTGCCCCTCCCCTGCTCTCTCTCTCTCTCTCTCTCTCTCTCACTCTCAAAATAAATAAATAAACCTTAAAAAAAAAGTTTTTTAAGCCACAGAAACCAAGTGCGGTCATAAGGCCTTCACCCACGGGAAGCTTCAGTCCAATGTGCACAACAGCCAAGAAGACTTGGTGACTGGAGAAAGAGATAAGGAATTTGCTGTTATCCTTTGTGATTTTTCTGTCATGTTTTATGTTAAAACCCGATCCCAGGGCTTCAGGCGCTGGGGAGCTTGGCCGGAGCTTAATGAGGCAGAGCTCCCCCAGCGGAGGAAGCCGGTTGGGTTTACTGAGCTCCGGGCTGGGGATGGGGGCCCAGCAACGTCTGGAAGTGACGATGCGGAGCACCAGAGTGTCAGGTGGACCGGGGGAGGGGGGTCTCGGGCCAGGTTGGGAGGATGAAAGCTGTGTGGCAGGCAGGGCCTTGGATTTGGACGTTAGGGGGTGACTGTTCAGCCCGCGGTCTCCTGGGAAGGCCGTGCTGGGGGTTCAGAGGCTCAGATCAAGGGGTGACCAGGAAATAAAGGAAAACTGCCTGACACATCCAGGCTGGGCAGCCCGACGGACAGGCTGGGAGGGGGTGGGGTGAAGGGAAGGGCCCTCTCGCCACACAGGCAGTCCTTGCTCAGAAGGAAGGGGTCCAGCTAGAAATCACAGGTGGAAGGGGTCCAGGTCCCACGATTCTGGGGGCACAAGTTGGGGGGGAGACATCTTTTCTTTCAAAAGGAAAAGGAAGAAGGAATACGTGAATATGGATACGGAGCAAACTGACGGGGCCCAGGGACAGCTGCAGGGAATCTTAACTGGGCCCCTCCCCGACACCTCCCTCTTACCTCCTCCCGTCCTGTCCCCCCACTGCAGCCAGTGTGCACTTTCCTGAACACAACCCATCACAATTCGACCTTTCAGGGACTTCCCATTGCACTTGAACAAGGCCCAAAGTTTGAAACGGTGTTCAAGAAGCTGCCTGGCTTGGTCCCTGGTAAACTTTCCAGCTTCCACCCTCGTTGCCATATTATAGGTCCTTGGGGTAGGCCATGCTTGCCCTGCACCTCAGGACCTTTGCACATGCTGTTCTAGCCGTTCCAATCCCAGTCCTCACCCCGCTAACTACCTAGCCTTCAGATCACAGCTTCCATATCACCTCCTCTGAGAAGCCTTCCCCTTTCATACCAGGCCAGGCTCCCTTGGCTCGTGCCCTTACAAATCCATGTAATCTTTCTTAAGAACACCCATTTCAGTTCAACCTTATACATTGTAATCACTCAACCTAAACTTTTTTCCAATTTCTGTTCTCTCCATGCGGACAAGGGCTCTTCCTGCTGGGTATCCTGTTCTTCCTGAAGTGCCTATTCCAGAACCTGGCATCTGGTATACATTCAATAAATATCAACTGCATAAATGAGTAGATGAGTTTGAAATAAATGAATGAATGGTATCTAGACTGCTTGATAGATTGGGATACTATGGAGAGTCAACTTCTCGAGAAGGTGAGGAGTGGGCACAGGGGGATAACTCTGGTTGAACTGGTAGAAGGAGAAAGCATGATCGTAGGGAAGAGGTGCCCTGGGTCTCCAGGAAAGGTCAGGAAACCATGAGTGCAGATTTGGGGGTTGGCTGTCCACAAGATCAGTGAGGTCACCCCCAAGTAGCCTGGGGTGTTGCTCAACTAATATCTGACTGGATGTATGCATTCATTAATCGATAATTCCACTCTTGACCATGGTCTTTTGGGAAACCTGTACCAATTGCAAAACTTTACATAAGTGCATAATTAAAATGCCAGACTAATTTTGTATTATTGACGGATGTCTTCTGACATGATTATAACTATGATAGATCATTAGCATATTAGATACGAATACGAATGAGGTATGAATCCCAGACAGGATAAGTGAAATGTGTCTGATTTTTAGCCTGTTTCAGATTTCCAGTAACAGATTTTCTTAAAGCAGAAATCAAAATCCTTTGTCAAGAGTGGGGGACCTGTTAGATGGCCTCTGTTCTTTGGCCATGATGTGGCTCGGACTCCAGAAGAAAAGTTGCATGAGGAATAGAAGGAAAGTCACTGGAGAGGACCCAGGGCCATCGCTGGTGGGAAGCTAAGAGTTGTCGATTCCTTCCTCTGTGGGTATCCTTGACCCAACCACTGAATTTCTTCCTTCCACCCAGGGAAAGCACCTTGAGTGCAGCGCTCAACATACAATGTCGCCGTTGATATGCATACTCTGGGATTGCTCTGCTGATATGTTTGGAATCGACTCAGACCATTTAGGTTTCAACAGGTGGACAATCAAAAATGTACAACCACTCGGGGAGGGAGGCCTCCTTTTCCTTACCTGTGTGTTTGTATGCAGAGCAAGCTCTATCCAAATTAGGCCCTGTGATACTCTCTACCCCTTCACTTACTCCTACTCAGGTTGAGAGAGTGACATATCTGATTGGTGACTTTCGCCTTGCCTGGCCAGCCCTTTCCTGCGTCTCCACTGGGATCTGCTCCTAGCAGAGTGCCCGTGCTCTTGTCTGCCCTCAGCCACACACCTAGCCCGGGAGACGCAGAAGCTATCCAGGGCCACCTCCGTCTAGGTGGGCTCATCTGGCTCTTTCCGGGGCTCAGCACAAGAAAGCCCGTTATGACTGCACCCCAAGCCACATCTGTCAACCTTGCCTTCATCATCAATGAAGCTGATAAAATTTAACGTCTATCCACCCAATTCTTGTGTCTGTCTCTCAACTGGACTTGGGCCAAGATACAAGAAAATCCCAGCACAAACTTTTATAGAAAACCACCAGCTTTACCTTGTTAATAAAATCGGGGAAAAGCAATAATTCAAGTAGGAATATCATACAAGAATTTGTGGGTCAGGATGCCATTCCACACCAACACCGACTCTGAAAGAAGATGCATCTGTGTTTTCAGTTCTGGATTCCAGGTAATAAGGCTTAATACGGAAAGGACTTGCTTCCTGATTATTTCAGCTAAGTGCCCACTCATATGAAATTAAAGAAGACCAGTAGGGTCCCACTGTGTGTTAACTTACCACAGAGTACCAAACAGCCTAGAAGCCTGGGTTTTTTCTCATTATTTACAAGGCTTTGGTTTGTCTAGGCTTACCTTAAATAATGGCAGAGGCTACCATGAACAAGATTATCTGCACTATTCTAGGATGTCAGTTTGCCGTGTTTGGTATTTTGAGATGCTTTCACAACTAACTACTGTTGAAATGCCAATCTAGTTAAGGAATATTTTTTATACTAAATCCAACCTTGAACTCTCATGACAAAATGGGCTCTATGATTAAAATCACCCGCTCATTGCCTATAGCCTGTTTTGTTTTTTTTTTTCCTTTATGGATAAATTCCCAAGTGGTAGCCTGTGCTCCTAAAACTATCTAAACATCGAACGCCATTCTGGAATGAGTTGAGGTGAATTCACCCACTAATATTAACGTGAGCTTTCTCATGAACTGAGCGATCAAGAAAATGGAAGCCAATTCCGGTCAACAGCAGTCATGAAACAGACGGAAAAGTGAGGAGGCATGGCATTATGTTAAAATACTTTTATAGGCTTAGCGATAAGAAGTGTCATAGATATTCCGGTAAGTACCTTTCTTACATGGTCTGATAAGAAGGGCGAGAGATTCTGAATGGAATCACAGGCCAATTAATTTAGAAAGGCAATCATTCCATAGTAACAACTCCTCCAGTGAATTTCTAAAACATCATTGCCTGGGATTTCTTGCCTCCCCTCCACTGATACACACAAAATTCGGAAGCTAAACATGTGGTGAAGTCAGGGCGTAAAAGGATTACCAGCTTTGCAAACAGACTTGACTTTGAACCCCATATGCTACCCTTACCAGGTACAGAGACTTGGAAGTCATCTAACCTACGCGAGCTTCAATTTCCAGCGAGAAACCTGGGCCAGAGTATCACTTCAGTGTCACTGAGAATAGATAAAATAATGCAGCTCTAGCAGAGTCGGGCATGTAAGGCTTCCTCCCTCCCCAAGAACTTAGCTGCCTTCTCCTCGGCACCTGGAAGTCCCCCTAAAGCTCACCCATTTGATCCAACTCTCGGTCTCTTCCTCAGGCAGCCGGGACACCGTGCGGGGTAAGAAGCGCACCAACTTCTCCTTGACCACGGATGACGTCAGCACATCCTCCACCTCCACCAGGCTCGCGATCACGTCCGCAATCTGCCCTGAGCCTTCCACCACCACACAGGGAATTTTACTCTTGATGGAGGTGTTGATGGCCTGGGAGAGGGGAGACAGAGTCGGCCAGAAGAAAGACACACTGATGGCCAACACAACGCACTCGGGACCAAGGTGGTCGACCAGACACCTTGACACATCTCTGCACATTTTCCTCTGGTTTTTTCTGGGTTTTTTTTTTTTTTTTTTTGAGAGACAGAGACAGAGCGCAAGGCATGGATGGGTAGAGGGAGAAGAAGACACAGAATCCAAAGCAGGCTCCAGGCTCTGAGCTGGCAGCCCAGAGCCCAACGTGGAGCTACAACCCACAAACTGTGAGACCATGACCTGAGCCAAAGTCAGACGCTTAACTGGCCAAGCCACCCAGGCGCCCCTCCTTTGGGGTTTTATTTCAATCAGAAGCAAACCAAATGTTTGCAACTGTTTATGAATGAGAAATGTGGGCCAGGTGTATTACACCCTGTGCTAATACCAAATCTCATAATAAGGACACGTGTGACGAGCTTAAGTTCTCCATAATAAGTGCTTTAAAATATCTCTACCTACAAAATTGATCATTTCAACTCCTGACATCATAGGTTTGCATGACAACTTCTAAAACGGTATTCAATATTATCACTGACAGCTTATGTGGCATAGGTTAAAAATATTCATACTCATGAAGTATGAAAAAACCTTCAAGCAGCTACATATTTTCTATTATGTTGACACCTATTTCCCTTAGAATTCCCAAATCATTTTCCTTGCCCCTTTTACAAAAAGAGAATAAAATTAAATTTGTTTCTTATATAAATATGCACCACACTTTTATTTCCACAGAGGCTGGCAGAGGGGAATCGTTCTTCAGAGTCTTAATTCACTTGATGGCAAGATAAAGTGATATATATGCCCAGAAGAAACTTTGAGTCCCCAACCTTTAGGAGACACTGAATGCCTTCATGGAGAACATGTCACCCGTGGGGCGTGTGGTGCCTCACTGGGGCAGACACCGGGGTGTTCCCAGCTCTGCACCCCACTACCTGCCCTGCGGGCAAGTATCTGCATGCTGGGGCCGGAGTGGGGTGATCAGACAGGGAGCTGTCCCTCCTCTCTCTCGTCCCCTGTTCTGGGCACGGTTACTGGCTGCACAGGTGCTCGGGGAAAATGCCATGGAACTGTAGTGGCCCTCTGGAAATCAGAATTTCAAATCTAAAATTTGAGAGAGACATAACAAACATAACCATCTTTCAATTACTTTCTCTTCCTCTTCTGCTCTTAAAGAGAGTGCATGTCACCTACTGAGAGTTTCATATTGAAAAAAAATCGCTTATGTTTCCCTGATAAGGCTTTCCCTGAAAAATGTTCATTCACCAATGGTCTCAGTAGCAGATCTTACAGCAGGTGCTCAATAAATACACATGAATGAATGAATGAATGAATGAATGAGAAGGCCATTGTTATATAAACAAAGAGAAGTGCTAGGTTATGATTCCAAACAACTTGGCCAGGAATTACTTGTAACTCCGGGAGGAGGCTCTGGGAGGGAAGTGGAAGATAAAGAATCATAGTATCTACACAGAATAGTTTGGAAAATGAGGGGGCAGGCAAATCAATGTGAAATTAATTAAAAGGAGGAGTTGAAAATCACTTTCTTGTGAAGTCCTACTCCTAAAACTAGGCATCTTCAGCATGATGTGCATGCCTTGAGACACCGACAAAAATGTGGTAACACTGATGCATTCTAAAGTCAAGCAGATACCTGGCTGCTGGCAAAATGCTCTCAGTAAGACCAAAGTCTGCACGGATGGGGTGGGAAGCAGAATTCCTGCTTGACTGCTCAACTTGGAAGTGTAGAATTGTTCAGGAAGTTTCTGTGATCTCAGAGTCACTTTGGGTTTGGGGTTCCTTCTTGTGGGTGGAGGCTTTGCAGGCCCAGGAAGCATGTGGATGGGCTTTTGGTGGGTCTGGGAATCCTGATCTGGGGGCAACCTGTGTGTTTATGATCACAGCCCATCTCCACGCACATGGGGTAACCATGGTTTTCCAACATACATGCTGCTTATGATCTGTCTTAGGAGTTAATGTCAACCCTTCTCCTTGGTGGGCTGACGGCCAAAGCCAACATTAGGTATACAGGCTATTCATGTTCTTCCAAAGCCTCTTCTGGAATATTAGAGAATATTGTGTGGCTAAGAGAATACTACCTACTTGCTGTAGTAAAAGAAATTGACCACACAAGCCCCAAAGCCCTGAAAATGCAAATTTTCTGGGTTCGCTTGTTGATCAATCGTCTAGAAAACCAAACCAAGACTCACTTTCAAAGTCTCTTTGCCACCTCCTTGGGCAAAACACACAATGGGGATCTTGCCACCATAGTTGGAATCTGTAAGGCATAAAATGTAAAACGTACTCATTAGAAGCACTCATCTACTTCAAGAAGAGGTAGACCAGGAGCTTCTGCTCCATGAGCCCAGGGTGTGAGGTGATGGCCGCAGACCTCGGACTGACTACAGGGTGTGAGGTGATGGCCGCAGACCTCGGACTGACCACAGGGTGTGAGGTGATGGCCTCAGACCTCAGACTCACTACAGGGTGTGAGTTGATGGCCTCAGACCTCAGACTCACTACAGGGTGTGAGGTGATGGCTGCAGACCTCAGACTGACTACAGGGTGTGAGGTGATGGCTGCAGATCTCAGACTGACTACCTACCCACTGACCATGACGGATGTGTCTCTGTGCCCAAGCCAGCAACAGCATGACATGGGTCGTATTGCAATTCCTTACTGATATTTAAAAGGCTAACGTCTGTGAATGATTTAGTTTTGCCAGGTTCAAGTGTATCCTTAAAATAATTACACTCTCGCTAATCTGCACAGTCCTGTGCTTTCTTGAAGGGGTGAAAACTTTACATGACTATGTGTTCTCTCCAGAAAGAGTATTACCAATACAAATGCCTTCCTTCATGTGTGCCCCACTGAAAAAGGAAACAGGTTGAGAACACCTCCAATGCGTCCCTGTTACCAAGTCTATTACTACATCATGACGTACTCCGGTTCCATAACAGGACACATCTCAACACCAGCATCTCAGCAGTGGGAAGACACAGAGAATTTGCCACTCTACGTGGCAAATAAAGGCTTTTGCTCCATTGTTGCATTGTTCCCTTAAAGTCCACTTTCTAAATCCTGACCTTGAATAGTGCGCTCAGAGATGTACTTCTCCAGCTGATTCCGCAGTTTTGCCTCAACCGTAGGATGTCCGTGGCAGCCATTGTCCACGAGTAACAGATGGGTGTGATTGTTGTCCAGGATATACAGAGGGTCTCTCTTGAAGTCATCCATTATGTACTGAGCTGAAAAATATCCCTGAAAAGTACAGAGAAACTTCTCTTTGAGATTTGTGGCCCAAGATGCAGGATAGCATTTGTATATGTCAATATTAAGGCTAACCCTTCAGGTCCAACTATACTGATGTCTCCTCCCAGAGTCCTAAATGCAGAAGGGTCTTGGAGATCTTATGGAACAGGGCTTCGTTTTAAACATGAAGAAATGAGGGTTCAAAATGGCGGGGTCACTTACTCGCTGTCACATAAATGGCCAGTGACCGTGTAAGGATCACATTTCCAATCTAGTTCTTGTTCCGTTGACCTGTGCTCATTTGTGTAAACTCATTGAAACTGATAGCATTCCAGGAAGTGTGTGTGTGCTTCTGTGTGTGTGTGTGTTGGTATCCAGACACACACACAGAAATCTGTGAGTGTGTGTATGTATCTACACATGCACACATACATACACTACTTATATTTGTGTGTGGGGGGGATACAGGTAGACATTGATATACACACATACATATTTGTCTGGAATCTATCACATGCCAAGACCTTTGCCAGGGTCTATGGACTAGAAATTGAACAAGATGGAGTCTTTGCTCTTTAGAAGCCCATAGTTACAAGGCCAAAAAACCGAAGCAATTAAAGAGATATTTTGTCCTAACACTTAATTCCATACAATAAACAAGTGCTGGGGTAGCATGAAGAAAGGAATTTCTGACCTTCATGTTCCATTCGAAGGTGTTTGGTTCTCAGAGTATTAGGGTTGCATTAAAAGATGTTCAATCTTGGGGCGCCCGGGTGGCTCAGTCAGTTAAGCGTCCAACTCTTGATTTCAGCTCAGGTCATGATCTCATGGTTGTGAGATGGAAACCCACGTCAAGCTCTGAGCTGGTGTGGAGCCTGCTTAGGATTCTCTCTCCCTCTCCCTCTGCCCCTCCTCTACTCACACACATGCACTCTCGTTCTCTCTCTCTCTTGCTCTCCGTCACTTTGTCTCTTAAAAACAAAAAAAAAGTTCAATCTGAACTCCAAGAATATAAGCAAAGTTTATAAGGGATGATTCAATAGGGAGAGGAAGGTTACTGCCTACTAACGCCATATGTATTCAATCAGAACAAAAGAAGAATGAAAACAAAATCCATATATTACAGTTCTCCTCTGAAAGTGGTCCTGGCCCAGTCAGGAGTTCCAATCAGGAGAGTCCTGGAAATGACAAATGGGATAATATTTGCAAGACAGGGCTCTGGGCACTTGACAGGGGAGCCCTGTAAACTTTCCTGGAACAAATCATTCCTATTCCATTTATATTCTTCCAGAACATAACACTAATTCCAAAAACTCAACAAGGGAAGAATCACACAAGGAAAAGCCAAAGACCACACTGTCTAATGAACAAGGATACCAAACTCCTAACAAAGCATTGGATGATTAAACCCAGTTAAGGTTATTAAGGAAAAATTAGCATTGTTTCTAAGATTAAGTCCATTAGATTATGGCTTCAAGGGGAAAATTCCAACCCGATAGATGCAAAAAGACACTTTGTACCCAACATTCACTCTGGATTTAAAAAATTATAAACTGGAGGGGCACCTGGGTGGCTCAGTTGGTCGGGCGGCTGACTTCAGCTCAGGTCATGATCCTGCGGTCCTTGAGTTCACGCCCCGCGTCAGGCTCTGTGCTGACAGCTCAGAGCCTGGAGCCTGCTTCGGATTCTGTCTCCCTCTCTCTCTGCCCCTTCCCCACTCATGCCCTGTCTCGCTCTGTCTCTCAAAAATAAATGTTAAAAAAAGTTATAAAGTGGAAATAAAAGGATGATGCCTTACGATACTTTCTGAAAATACATGTACATTGAAGCTTTCACCAAATCCCATTTACTGGTGAAAATACTAGCCTCGTTCCTACCACCCTGACACCAGGTATTTTGAATGCCCATTGGGATACTTGCTATGATCATTGGTATTTAACATCACACTGGACATTTTAGCCCAGGCATGAATACAAGCAAAAAATGCAAGATATAATTAAATGGAAGAGTTGCATTTAGAAGTAACACTTTTATCAGTAATATAGTCGCAAACATAGAACACTCAGAGAATCTACTGAAAAAAAAGAATTCATAAAACATTTGATTCAAAACAACAAATAAATCCTTTTTTATATAAAAAACGGCCTCCAAAATTACATTGAATGAAGACCTCATTCACAATAATAACAAAAATACATAATCACTAGAAATAACATTAAGAAGAAATATGTAGGTCTTAATGAGGAAAAGTGTAAAGCTTTCCTCAAAGACACAGACTTGCAGAAACTGAGAGATATCCTATCATTGGAAGGAGACTCGATATTACAACAATTTCAATTTTCCTGCATCAGATTATAGGTTTTAACATGATTCCCACTCAGTGAATATGAAATTTTATTGTGTTGTTTTGCCTCATGGTTTGTCTTTGTGGTTGTGCTTTGACAAAGGGATTTTATTTATTCTTTTTTTTAATTTTTTAATGTTTATTTATTTTAGAGAGAGACGGAGACAGAATGCGAGTGGGTTAGGGGCAGAGAGAGAGAGAGAGACACAGAATCCGAAGCAGGATCCAGGCTCTGAGCTATCAGCACAGAGCTTGATGCAGGGCTCGAACTCATGAGAGCCGTGAGATCACGACCTGAGCCAAAGTCAGAAACTCAACCAACTGAGCCACCCAGGCACGCCTGACAAAGGGATTTTAAAGTTTAAATACCAAGAATAAGGAGAGGCGTGAGCTCCTTTTTCATGCATGTGTATTGCAACACTACTTTGGAAAGTGTAGCACTGACTCCAGAAAAAAGAAAAAACAGCTGATGGAAAATGAGAAAAAGCCCAAAAGAGATCCTCAAAATATATAAAACTTCAGTGTTTGTGAAATGTGGTATTGTTTCAGACCAGCTAAGTCCCCGTCCTGGTATAGCCCGTCTACTAGGAAGGGGGGGTTGTAAGCCACGAATAGAGACCACAAAGGAAGATCCGGTCAACAAAGTTATTGTAAACAACTTCCACAAAAGACCAAACACTCTTTTTCAGGGAAGACAGAAAAGGAACAAAGAAGTCAACCACAAGATCCTATGTGTTGGCTGTGAAACCACTGTAAATCACCAGAGATTATCATTAACAGACACATAAAGGAATACAAACTAGTGCTATAATTCGAGTATTTAAAAATAATACACACTCACTGTAGGAAACATGGAAAATGCAGGAAAGTACAAAAAAAATTAAAATCATGCTTAATTCCACAACTCAGTGGTCAGCACCATCAAGACTTTAGGGAACTTCTGTCTTTCCTAGGCACACAGATTAACTTACATAGCTTTCATAATTTTTTATTTAAAACTGCAAATATTTTCCATACCATCAGAAAACCTTTGGAAGTATTATTTTCCACAATATTCCTCCATGTTTATAAAGTAATCTACCAGAAGATCCCTCTGATATTGAGATTCCCAGCTCTTTAGGTTTCTGTCAATTCTTGATATCGTCAGAAATATTTTAATCATCTGTTTGTCTAAATATTAAATTCCCAGTGAGATATTTGTAAGTACAGTATGAACAGTTTTCACATGCTTGATATATACTTTGCAATGGTTTTCCAGAAAGGGCACCGATCTGTTCTTTCTCCAGCAATGTATAAGGATCTCACACTTCTGTATGTGTTGGAGACTATAAACATCTTTGAAATTAACCAATAATAGAGTTTTAAAATTTTTTTCTGGGTGAAGCCATCTGGCCCAGAGCAATTTTGGAGCTTTTTACTTCCCTTTAAGCTCGTCCATTGATAATTCATCTAGTCAGATTTTCTAGTTCTTCTTGTTGAAACGGGTTTTGAAAATTATAGTTTTACAGAAAAATATAAATTCCCATGAGATTTTCAAATTTTTTGGCATACAATTATGTTACAGCCACACAATTTTTCTCAGTATTTGTTATCATGTTCGAATTCTCGGTTTTATTTATTCCTTAAATTAAATTGTTAAAATGATTTCGGGGAATAAAGAATATTTCCATTCTTCCTCTTTTTTCTTTTCTAATTTAGTTCCGATCAAATATTTTTTTTTCTTCCTGCTCCTCTTAAGTTTTGTTAGAGTGTCATTTTTCAAACCCATTAATTTGAACACGATGGTGGTTAAAAGGCCGTGAACCATGTTTCTGCCACTTACTAGCCATGTAAAAAAAAGAAAATTTCTTACTTTCTCTATGCCTTAATCTTCTCATCTATAATGAGAAGGTAACAGTAGCACTTAACTCCTTGTTGAGTTAGTTTCATTGTTGTGAAGATTATTATTAATATCATTGAATTATTTTCTTTATTTTTGCTAATAAAGGTATAGGACTATGCATTTCACTCTGAGGGCAGCTTTGGCCATATATTGTTAGTCCTTGCATATAATATTTTCATTTCCACTGCTTTCTAAGTGACTTGCGATTATATTTTTTGAAAGCTCATTTTTGACCCAATAGTTATTTAGCAAGGGGTTGCTAGTTTGTTTCTTGCTTCCCAAGTGATTGGAACTCTCTGTTTAATCTTTAGATACTCATGTCACATTTTACTTGTTGATAGAGGATGGGCCTCATAAACTGCCATGAGGGAAATACTGAAGTCTTTTGTGGTCGTTGTTCCAATCCAGGGGGATTGGTAGTTGGTACATAAAGTACCTACTTTCTGGGGTTGCTCTTGTGATTTTATGAATTCATATATAAAATATATCCACCATGATAGTGGTGATTCTCCAACACGAAGCTGATGCCCAGGACAAACATGGCTGAGAGACAAACAATGCGATCTTTCCCACACAGCCTGCCCACTGTCCTCAGAATTCTACCAGGCGACACTCATCCTGAAGTTGGCATTTGATGTGAGATGATTTTGCCTTCCCTGGCTGCGTGTCCAGCAATAACAAATAAAAGCTACCATTGACTTTGCACAATTATTCCGTCCCATACAAGGTTATTATTATAAAATAATACAAGGTTATTATTATAAAAATTCAAAGAGAACTCGCTCAAGACTATGTAGCTAGAAAAAGTCTACTCTGTGTGCAAAGCCCATCCTCCAGCCACCCCACCAGGCTGCCTCCTGGAAGATTCTCCAGAATGGCTCCTCGCTTTCCTCGGTCCCTTCTACACCTCAAAAATACAGATGTAATATCATTTAAAGAAAAATAAAAAGAACCAGAGTAATTCTAAAACTCCGCCTAAACTTCTAAGGAGCCCCAAGTGGGAGAAGGTAGAGATTAAATTGGGATTTCTGAACATCTGGCCCAAAGCTTCTAGACAGACATCACCTATTATTGCTTGAGGAGGTTTTCAACTCACTAGAAATGCTGTTTTCAAAATTCCATGCTTGATACAAAACCTCATAGGTCTACCTTGTATTTAGAACGTGAAATGTGTATTGATTACTCTCTAAATATGCTCTCAGGAAACTCTGAGGGGAGAACTATTCACAGGCCTCTTCATCCCAAATTAACCAGGGTTCACAGCATTGATTTCAATTCCTGTGAACATAGCCAAGCAATAAGGGTATGGTGGCCAGAGCTTAAGTCCTCCTGGGACAGACTCAGGTCACAGCTATAAAGAATAAAGAGCCTGACTTTAACACGATATTGCCAGGCAGAAATTTTAATGAACAAAACGCATCCATTGGTAACTCCTTCTCAGGAATTCCTTGATCGTGTCCTCTTTGTTTTTAATTGTCGGTCCCAAGGGTGCTCCTTGTAAGGCCGACCTCCCCATAAGCTAGCTCCATCACAGAGCCCCAGTGGGCAGGCCAGAGCCCCAGGCCACGGTCTTTCTCCTGTGTGACCTCCCAGACCTCCTCCTGTTCCATACCTCAGCGTCGCAATTCCTGAGGAGGGTGTCCCTGTTGGAGACCATGCCCCAAGCCGCTATGCCAATGGCTACGATGTTCTCCTCTGAATTCCTGCTGATGGTGTTGTCTCTCACCACCTCCCCGATGTACTTCATCAGGCCATAATGGGTGCCTCCAGTGAGAATCCAAGCACCTGTCCACGAGGGAAGAGCGCAGATAAATGCTCAGCTGGCTCTGAGTATCGTTCTTGTCCTGTGGCCACACCGCCCCCCAAAGAAGCCTCCACCCTGCGAGCACCAGGGCCCAGCACTGCCAGCCACACCTTATAATGGGCCTTGCCAAGGGCCGACCGTATGGAGAAGAAGGAAAAGAGGGTCTCAGGAGGCGTTTCTAGAAGATGCTGCTTTTAAAAAGACGCAGATTCTGGGAACCGCTCTAGATCTAAAGCATCAGAGTCTCCGGGGGGAATGCGAGAGGCCGAGGGAATCTGCATCCTTAACCAGCTTCTCAGGTAAATCTTATTATGGATAATAAATGCCGGGCCTGAGCCTGCGAGCAGGTGAGGCAATGGCGCCATGGGAAGCAGAGTTCTCTTCTCTCGGCCTCCTACCCCAGTGCTATGAGCCTAGGGCCGACCATCGAGCTTTACTTCGTGATTATACAACTTTGCACACTGGTATTTTACGGTTTATATTTGGTGATCTTCACAGTGTCAAGGGCTTTGCACATTCGTCCTGCTTTGGTTTTTTAAGAAATGCAGAAAATACTTATAAAATATTATTTGGCACAATGATCGAACCTAAAGTCGGAAGTGACCCCGGTCTAACGTGCTAGCCATGAAGGAATCCAGCCTGAGGATGGGCACTGGCATCTCTTGATTAGCTCTGGTGATGGAAGGCTCACTCTGCCCCCAGTTGTTAGAAGGTCCCTTTGTTCACTATTTGTCTCCATTCTCTCTCTTTTTTAATGTTTATTTTTATTTTTGAGAGAGAGCGACAGAGACAGAACATGAGCGGGGGAGGGTCAGAGAGAGAGGGAGACAGAATCGGAAGCAGGCTCCATCCAGGCTCTGAGCTGTCCACACAGAGCCTGACACGGGGGTCGAACTCACGAACCGTGAGATCATGAACTGAACCAGATTCGGACGCTTCACCCACTGAGCCACCCAGGCGTCCCCTGTCTCCGTTCTCTAATTGTACTACTGTCTTTAGCGATAAGGAACGAGTTTAGTCACCTTTCACATAAAAGTTCTTCCTATATTTTTAGGTAAACGCAGCATGGTCCTTAGGACTGTCATACCTGATTCCTGCAGCCATTCTCAGAGGATGTGAACTCCAGACCCTCGGCACCCAATCTCCTTCCTCCAGACAGATTTTCATCATCAACCTCCCCCTTTCAACCCAGGCAATGGCAAGTGAAGCGGCCTCCACGCGGCCAACACAGAGGACGAGACTGTCCACGTGCAGCCCGGGCCCCCCACCCCTTCACCTCCCTGGATGTTCTCAGGCCAGAGACTTTTGTCCATTTCGGTGCTGTAGTCCCAGCACCTACAACAATTCCTGACACACAGCAGGCGCTCAATAAGTATTCTGAATGAATGACGTGTGTTCAGGACTTAGTAGTAAGGAAAGTGACCTGCTCCGTTTCGTACCAGAGTAAGCACCTACTGTAGCTCCCCCTGGTGGGTCCGGAAATTGAGAACAAATGAGGACAACGGCCCAGTTTCTTCTTGATGTTGAAAGAAAAACTCTTACCTAAAATAAGACGTGTGGGGGTGCCTGGGTGGCTCAGTGGGTTAAGCATCCCACTCTTGGCTTTGGCTCACGTCATGATCTCCTGGTTTGTGCGTTTGAGCCCCACATTGGGCTCTGCACGGACACATGGAGCCTGCTTGGGATTCTCTCTCTCTCTCTCTCTCTCTCTGCCCCTCCCCTGCTCTTTCTCTCTCTCTGCCCCTCCCCCGGTCATTCTCTCTGTCTCTCTCTCTCTCTCTCTCTCTCTCTCAAAATAAATAAATAAACTTTTAAAAATAAAATAAAAGAAGGCATGTGTCCTTAGCTCTCCCAGTTAACTAATTTTTTTCTTTAATATAGTTTACTGTCAAGTTGGCTAACATACAGCGTATACAGTGTGCTCCTGGTTTGGGGGGTAGATTCCCATGATTCATGGCTTACCTGCAACACCCAGTGCTCATCCCAGCAAGTGCCCCCCTCAATGCCCATCCCCATTTCCCCCTCTGCCCCACTCCCCCATCAACCCTCGGTTTTAATAAAGAAGTTCCTGGGGCGCCTGGGTGGCGCAGTCGGTTAAGCGTCCGACTTCAGCCAGGTCACGATCTCGCGGTCCGGGAGTTCGAGCCCCGCGTCGGGCTCTGGGCTGATGGCTCGGAGCCTGGAGCCTGTTTCCGATTCTGTGTCTCCCTCTCTCTCTCTGCCCCTCCCCCGTTCATGCTCTGTGTCTCTCTGTCCCAGAAATAAATAAACGTTGAAAAAAAATTAAAAAAAAAAAAAAAAAGAAGTTCCTAAAATATTAGGCTTTGATAAACTGAACCTAATCATGAGGAAGCATCAAATTGAATGACGGAACAGTCTGTAAAAACAATGTGTCTGCGTTCTTCAAAACGTCCTGAAAGACCAAGAAACTCTAGATAACAATTCCAGATGAACAAAAGCCTATCAGTTTGCTTTGACATGAAAAGCTAAATTCAACGGAGTCCACTGAGGGGGAAAAAGGTGTGTTCGGTTTTTTTCTCAAAAGGATAATATTGGAATAATTAATTAAAATAAGGACTGTTTTTTAGATAACAGTATGGGGCAGCTAGCTTCCTCAGGTTTGAAAATTGTACTGGGTTATGGGAGAGAACACCCTTGTTCTTGAGAGATTCGTGCTGACATACTTAGGGGCTAAAGGTCGTGATGCCTGCAATGTACTTGCAAATGATTCTTTAAAAATAATATGGGACTGTTTTGGGTTTTTTTTTTTTTTTAATGCTTATTCTTGAGAGAAAGAGTGAGACAGAGCACTAGCAGGGGAGGAGCAGAGAGGGAGACGCAGAATCCAAAGCAGGCTTCGGACTCTAAGCTGTCAGCACAGAGCCCGACGCGGGGCTCGAACCCACGAACAGTGAGATCATGACCTGAGCCGAAGTCGGAAGCTTAACCGACCGAGCCACCCAGGTGCCCCTTGTGTGACTGTTTTTGAAAAACCGTATGAAAAATGTGAGAAAATGTTACCAAGTGGTCATTCTAAGGGAAGGATGTACACACATTCATTATGTTATTCTTACAACTCTTCTGTAGGTTTGAAATTTTTCATAATAAAAAGTGAAAAAGAAAGGAGGTACTAAAGCCACATGTTTCACGTAACAAAGCCACAGCTATTTGTCCTGGTCTCAATTAAACACTTACCTGGCGCCAACCACCTGCCAGGCCTTAACCACTAGTCCCAAAAGCGCATCACTGGTCTCAAAATTAAAGAGCAAAGAAATCAAACTTTCCTGTTTGACGCGCCAGAGTGTTCTGGGTAAAATTTTCCATGCAGAAACAGCACAATGAAAACCTTAGCTGATTCAAGGAAACAAAAGCACCCACAGGGAAGCCCCTCGGCGCTGTTTGCTTCGGGACCCCCGCCCCCCACCCCCTGCCAGAGCCTCCTGTCTGCCCACTCATTTGCGGACCTTGTTTTTAAATAGATCGCGATTAACCGTGTGCTTCTAGAGCCTCTAGGTTCTGCGCATGAACTACACTGGGGGATTTCGTTCGGTCGCCCAGCCCAGGGCGGAACCCCAGGACGCGCTGTCCCCGTCCCCGCGCGGGGACCCCGCACCTTTCGACTGCGCGATGTAGATGAGGCGGCTGAAGATCTTGCGCATGCGCGGCTTCAAGGCGAAGTTCTTGGCCCCTCCGGTCACGGAAATGACAAGGTTGGGCGTTTTCAGGTGCCAGTGCTGGGTCAGCAGCTCATAGAGGGTCTCCGCGTCCGTGTCACAGGACAACCGGATATACTGCGGGGAAGGGGGAAGGCGGCAGGGTCAGCGCACCTGTCGCCACAGCCACCTGCTCCTGTGGGGAGGGGCGAGGCAGCTAAGGGGGTCCCGCGGGGAAGTGTAAGAAAAGCACTAGGCTGCGGGGGGCGGGGGGGGGTGCCTAGGGGATGGGGGCGCCACCGAGGGCCCCCCCGGGGCCGGCTGGAGAACCTGGGAATTTATCCCACAAGCTGTGGGGCGCCTGTGAAGCTCTGAAGCAGAGCACGTGGGTTTACATGTTAGGGAATCTTCCAGCACTAGGGCTGACTGCAGACCACGGGACAAGACTGACACAGGGGAGCCAGCCGTGCGCACACAAGAGCTGGCAGTGACCCATCCTGGAGCAGGGGCCCTGGGGAGAGACAGCAGTGTGGGTCACCCTCCCGGGGCCCGCCCCCGGGGGGGGGGGGGGGGAGGGGGGGGGTTGAGGCATCCAGACCCAGGCTCCAGGCTGCCTACGGAGGGTACTGCCATGGACACAGAAGACCCAGGGTACCACTTTCCGGCCTCAAACCTTGCTGTGACACCCCTGTAAGAGCCTGACATGTGGGTGTGTAGAGGGACAGGGCACCCTATTCGGGGCCATATGTCTTCTCAAGAATGCCACGCGCCACACTAAATGAGACAACTCCCAAAAATGGTCAACGGCCTTCAGCAGCAGCGGGGGTTCCACGTGGATGTTCCGAGGTCGCCTGCCGTGTGCCCCGGGGAAGGGCCTCTGAGGGACAGCCGGTCACCAGCTGAGTTTTCCAGTCGCACGTAAGGTGATCACGGCTTTTTGACTTTCACAAGGTTTATCTTTTCCTGCAATCGTTTTGGGATTGACTGCCCGTCCCCTCCTGCCTCCACACTGTTGGACAATTCGAGGTACCTCCAAGGATTGTGTTACAAGGTTACCAGGTGCCTCCCTGGTTGTGTTAGTATATGAATCAGCTAAAGCAGAGAACCGTCTCCTACCTTCCCCTTCTTCCCCAGAGTCTCAAACTGAATATCCCCAAAGGCGTCCGTTGGAAATTCCTTGGTGTGTTTCTTGTAATTCCATTTCTCATTTGGGTTGATCTGGGTGCCTTCCACGTGCTGGCTCTGGGTGTAGCCACACTTACACACGTTTTCCCTGAGCGGAATGATACCGAGAAGGAAGGAACAGATCTCGTTAAGCCTACTGGACGGGGTTCATCATGTTTTTAGAGGAAACCGCACAAGACAAGCTTAAATAAACGCACAAAGAGATCTGACCATCGAGTCTTATTTCCAGACTATAGTCATCATCTCGGCTGATTGTTTACAAACCACCTTGGTGCCTTAGTCCTGTCGTCTGCTATCCATCCACCAAAAAGCGGGCTCCAGATCGCGAGCTAGGATAGAGGAGCGCCCTCAGGGAGTTGTCTCTGCATAAACAGCCATGAGGTTATTACAGGATTAAGCCTCGGAAGTCTGAAGACCATGACTGACCTTCCTGCGTGGTTCACAACGCGCGGGAGCTCTGAGGCGGGCCTCTGAGGCAGCGCCAGACTTTCCGAGGTGAGGTGAGCCCTTCTCCCGGGAGGCAGGGGGCCCCTGGCCGGGGCTCAAAGCGACCCGCAGTTTAGAGAGACCATCCCGTCTATACTGGATGTCACCTGCTTGGGAGACTTTCCCCACTTGGGCTGGACAAGGACAAGCTGAGCAACACATGAACACTATTGCTTCCCATGAAAAGTGCAAGGGAACTAACGTGTACGTGTTTGCTAAGTGACACGTGTGACCATACGAAGTTGGAGGAGGATGAATAAAATAGGCAGTGAGAGGTAAAGGATTGAAAGTCCGCCCTGAGTCAGGCCTGGGGCGAGCTCACTGCACCCAGGGAATCACGGGATGGGAAGCCCGCTCTCCGGTTCGGGGGACCTCTCGGGAACAGCCAGCCTGGCTGTGAGGGGCGGCGCAGAATAAGCGGACCCCTCCTCTACCCCAGCACAGTCCTTCCCCCCCTCCCCCCTTGCTCGAGAGGGTCAGAAACAGTGGCGCACACTCTGTCGAGGGACTTTCAGGCTGTGGCGGGGCCCTACGAGCAAATCAAGGAATAGCAGATGTGGTGACACCAGAAGAAGAGGAAAAAAGCAGTTAAAAAAAAAATCTCTAGGGGCGCCTGGGTGGCGCCGTCGGTTGGGCGTCCGACTTCCGCCAGGTCGCGATCTCGCGGTCCGGGAGTTCGAGCCCCGCGTCGGGCTCTGGGCTGATGGCTCGGAGCCTGGAGCCTGTTTCCGATTCTGTGTCTCCCTCTCTCCCTGCCCCTCCCCGTTCATGCTCTGTCTCTCTCTGTCCCAAAAATAAATAAATGTTGAAAAAAAATTTTAAAAATAAATAAATAAATAAAAAATCTATAAACAAATGCGATGACTACTTGGCTCCTCTAGCCGGGGCTATGTGGCGTCCCGACCACCACGACAAAAACGTCAACGCGGCCAAAGCAACGCTCCCTAGCGAGGCACTGCTCACCCTTCTCCTGCCCCACCCACTGGGCCGCCCCTATTCTTTTCTCCCGTCAGTCTTTGGACGAGATTCGGGAGGGCACTCGGAATTCAAAGGAGCCACGACCAGTGGAGAAGCAGGACAGAGTTCTGTCCCAAGAGGCTGGAGAGTGGCAGAGGGAGACCCATGTCTGGCCACTGAAATAAGCCAGAGGGGCAGAGCTCTCCTTTTCCAGAGAGGGGAGGAAAGGGACAATGGGGCAAGACAGAGCCACCACCAGTGAGAGGCCAAATGTCCCGATCTGCCCAGGAAAATTCCACTTTATATCTGCTGTTCAAGCCCTGGGAGGGTCAGGGCCTCCATCGTGCTATCGGTGTTCCAAGTCTCAAGGTATGCAGTCACCCTAATCACCAACCTGCTAGAAAAGATGTCCCTCTGGCAGACACGAGCCTGTGACGCCTAGCACATTTGTGCAGCGCACAACCTGGGCAACCACTCGTAGTGACTCTGACGCAAGGATTCCCTGGGCAGGCTGGGTCAAATAAAGGTATACAAGCCTGAGAAAACCTGTTAGGGTTTATTTTATATTCTCTTTCTTGGCACATAAGGGCATCCAGCAAATATCCTCCAAACGATGAAGGAATAAATGAGTAAATGGATACATTGATTAGTCTCCTGTAAATCATTTGTATCTTAATCATTCTTCAGTGATTTTTGTAAACTAGGTATTTTTTTGCCTTCTGGAAGATGGGCTTAAGCATACATAACTGTCACATGGCTGTCACAGGAGGAAGGGCAATGTTATCAAGGTCTTCCTCACTGATGACTTTATTTAACAGATGGCAAAATGTAGAAATAATTCTAAAAACACTCTGTGGCAGTAGATCCCGTTTCAATTGTACAAAATGACAATAGTGGTCTTGTTTTTCTGTGACACCTTCTAAAAGTTCGATGGAGCAGAAACCAGTTTGGGGAGGAGGTTTTATGATCGCTCCAGAAGCAGACAGATTCTAATAGGGACCAAGATTCTACTACCTGGAAGCAATTGGCCTCAACCGTGTGACCTGAAATGAGTCACTCAGACCTTTCTGAACCACGGGGAGCCCAGGGTAACTGCCAAAGCCACACAACAAAGACCATCCCTAATGAGGAACAGACACATCCCAGCAGGAACCTTCCCACGCTGCTCGAACTCCTAATGGTGATACTTCAGTGCGGTCCCTGCTGGAGAGTGCACATGGGATGTGGACCCCAGCGAAGCTGTCCCTGTTCCTCAACCCTATCCACGCGGGTTGGATTGAGACAAGCCTTTCCTTGGGTTCGGGGTGACATGACTGTTTCCAACTGCAAACCAACCCTTTTAGGTTAAGCTGGCGTGAGTTCCTTGTAACTGAAAGTTTTCCTTACTGTAGAGGATGGAAATTTTCTGTGCTCAAAATATATGTCAGACTTTCAGTATTTTCTTGGGCTGTAAAAATCTAAGTAAAGCCTGGATCCAAAGGCACGCAGCAATGTTGCCTTGGAACAGTTTGGAACAGTTCTCTGGGCATCACGCAGTCGGGCCAAAAAAAAAGTGAATTGACCCCAGTTTCCTGGGTGCTTTTCTTACTAAGTCCCAGGGCACTTCCTGAGTCAAGGCTGCCCCCCAGTGGTCTCAGAGTCCTCCCCACTAGGGTCCAAGTTGACTTCCTCTCCTTTCCCTTTAGCCGTTACCATCTTGCTATCTGTTGGGGTCTGTCCACACCCACCGAAGGTCAGTGCAGGATGGGGGGGGTAGGGGGAGAAGTCCCTGCCTCACCTGCCCTGGCTACAGCTGAAGACAGACTCTTAAGCCCTTTTCCCTTCTATGGGGAGGTGTGTGCCTCGGGTGACCTTGGCTGAGAGAGTTGTCTGGCTCCATTTTGATGGTCTGCAGGCTGGTAATGCTCTACGCAGGAATTTGCATGGATTGGTTTACAAATGGAGAGGAGGCCAGAAAGGCATTAGGAGCACAGATACCTGCAGGAGGGATGGCGTGGGGCGGATGGGAGAACATCAGGACCCTAGTTCTACCTCTAGGACCAAGTCTGAAACCTATAGAGCGACTCGGTCAATAAGGCAGCCATTAGCCATGCGCGGCAATGTAATTTTATGTTTAAATTAATTAAGATCAAAACTAAAGAAATTCAATTCTTTGATCATACTAGTCACATTTCAAATGCTCAATAGCCACCTGTGGCTAGTGACTACCGCAATGGGCAGTGCAGATATAGGGCATTTCAATCGTGGCGGAAAGTTCCATTGCACAGAGCAGCTACAGAGAAGGTAGAGTTCTCCTTACTTCTACCTAGAATGCAGCATGGCCAAGGCAATGCGAACTAAAGAGAACAAACCCAGATCGGGGTCTCACAGTCTCGGAAGTGCCAGGAGGCAACCCAGAAGCAGGGCAGCAACATTTCGGAGGGTGCTCAGCAGCGGGTGCAATGGTTGGGGCTCACTCTCCAGTGACTAGTCAAGAAAGTGGAGAGACTTGACTAGTCTGGGCATAGCACATACAAGCAACCCCAGGAATTCTCTGGGGAGACTTGGACAGCCTGTGTTAGTTTGAGGGGGAAGGAAGCAAATTCAGGGTATCAATACCAATAGTCGCTTCATTTGATTTCCCTGTCCGATGGGTAATTTGGATGACACAGAGTATTCCCACCATCTGTGGAGAGATGGGGAAGTTCAAAGAGTCTAGGGTCTTGACCTCGGTCTACAACCTTGTGCCCTTAGGAGAAGGGAATCAGAATACCCTGAGGCGTTCTGGTCTTCAGCTTGTGTTGCTGAAGGTGGGGACTGCTCCCCTTTGTTTCCTGCAAGATTCAAGCTGTCATCAAGCACTCTAACGTAGGCAACTACAGGTTTCTCCATGTGACATCCATTTCCTGGTTGGCTGGTAGGAACACCCTGATTTTCCTTTGAAGAACCATCCCTCTCCACCCTGGGTCCATGTGGACACGATACCCAAGCCTGGCCCATCAACACACCCATTCCCTAGCCCCAGGGATGAGTTTAGAGGTGGGCACATGGCCCAAGCCAGGGCAAAAAGAACCATGGACATCAGTCCAGAATTTCTGGTGGAATTGCTAAGAATGAGGCCCTCTTTCCCCCACTGGCAAAATGGTAAGCTGATAACCTATGAGATACGGTGATCGTTTTGGCACCATTTGTTAAGAGGCTGCTCACCCAGAGGACAACAGAAACGACAGGTGGAAAAGAGACAGAGTCTTGGTGCTATTAAGCTCGGGCTCTGGCTGTGCTTTTCAGCCGAAATGTCCCATTACTATCCCTTTGACTTAAGCCAATTAGACTGGACTTCTGTACCTAAGAAACTGTTGAGGAATACAGTCTGTCTGAGCCAGTGTCGTTCTTAGAAAGGGTGGGAGCAGGGGATAAAAAGAACACACAAGCTAGGAATCAGAAAACCTGGGTTCAGTCCTTCATCCATCTCCCACTGGCCATAGGACCTTGGGCAAAATACTGAACTCTCGGGGTTCATGTGCCTTGTCTGTCAAATGATAGCAAGCCACCTTGAAGGGGCGGGGCAGGGGGGGTTGTAGAATTAGCGATCAAGTATGTTAAGTCCTTGTGATATAGCAAGTTCCCAATAAATATTTGTTGAGTGAATGAATGAACCCAAATTGTATTTTCTACCCATCAAACAAATATATTAACAGCAAAATCTTTCATTGAAACATTCAGGGAATAAAGAGCTGACTCATGAGGTTTACATCCCATCAAAATGACTCACGAGGAATACGTGTACACCAGTGGCAAAACAGAGATTCTTAGTTTTTCTGATGTTCCTTTTCTCATTCACACGAAGCAAGAAAACACACTTATGAAGAACCTTTTATGCCCTGAGGCATCACAGCATCGAATCCTTACCACAACCCATGAGGAATTCTTTGCTAGCGTTTTAGCATCAGAGAATTCGGTGCAGAAAAAAGGCTAATTGGCTCAAGGTCACGCGGTGAGCAGGCAGCCGAGCCAAGGTGCGATGCGGGGCTGGTTCCAACGAACCTGCTTTTACTTGTTCTTACTCTGTTCGCTTGAACTTCCTCTGTTCGCTGTCTCTGTTCCGCAGAAGGTCAGTGCTTTAATTATAAACGACAGCAGCAACTATCTAACCAATGAAGAGTTAGATCCTTTCTTCTCTCGGCAGCGGGCAACAGAGGAAAGGCAGAGGGACAGGATGAGAGGTGGGCGGCACGAAAAACGTCTCTTTGGGTCCGGGCACATCTTCTATGGGAAAGATCAGGGGTCCACTCATTCACTCCCTCCCTCATTAACTAACATTCATCGAGGACCTCCTCCTGCATTCAGAGCCGCTGGGGGCTGCTCCCCGTGTTTGGAAACCCAGCCTTGATGGTACAAAACACTAGAGACTCGGAGCGGACGAACCCCCGATTGGATGGGAAGGCCGTACATCAACAGCCTCACGGAGGAGTCGATCGGATGGCCACGTGTGCTCGTGCCCGGGGTCACCTGCCAACAGCTACAACACAATAGCCTTCATTGCTGCGGCCACTCAGGTGGGCTCCCAGGCTCATGGGAACACCGAAGGGGGCGACAGCCTCTCTTAGAGCCTCTACCAACTATTGCCAAAGCTAAAAATACAAAACGAAATGCTACCGCCCTTGGGGACCCGCTCAAGGGACCAAGTCCGAGCTACTTGCCAAATTCTTCCTGCTCGCACACCATTTCTGAGAATCGCAAGATGAAAACAACTTTAATAATGAACTAGTGAGCATTTGTTTGTTTGTTGTAATGGTTGTTAATAATTTATTTTCCAACCCGGAAGCAAAAACGGAGGGGAAATAGATACTTACGTGGCTTTGGAATCTTTGGTAAAGAAGACACATTCCCGTTTCTTAAAATTTGCTTGAATAAAATTCACCAAGTCCTTTGGAGAAAGAACGTTGGACAGCATATCACTCATTTATTCGAACACACTGCTGTTATTAACAAATACGAAAGATGATCTAAACCTACTTCAAAGGCTTTAAGAATTTACCACGTATTCATAGCACCCAGCGTCCATCCATGTTCTTAGAGTACACGACGGTTTTTAAAAGAGGCATACATTTAAATTTTATAACTAAATGCAAATTTTTCTAAAAGTCAACTTGGAGTTATCTTGTAATAAATGTCGTGATACACATACAAATTATGTTTTCCCGTCTCTAGGACTACCGAGGGAATGTATGCATTTGTTGATAGTTTACCATAAATAATGTATCAAAGCAGATTCTCTGTCCTCTTACACTTGCTTTTCTAAAGAAGACATATTTCAGAGATTCCTTCTGGGCTTGTATTTTCTCCCCCATGGGCAAGGTGGTAAGGCATATCCGGAACCTCATTTTGAGAAACAACCACAATTTTTTATACACCCAAAGCTTCCCTTTAGATGGGAAAGCAAACTATATGGAAAGAGATGAAAAATACATTGGAAAACACTGTACTCCTGGGGCACCTGGGTGGCTCAGTCGGTGAAGCGTCCGACTTCGGCTCAGGTCATGATCTCATGGTTCCTGAGCCCGAGCCCTGCGTCGGGCTCTGTGCTGATGGCTCAGCACTTTGGATTCACTGTCTGCCTCTTTCTGCCCCTTCCCCGTTCACACTCTGTCTCTCTCTCTCTCTCAAGAATAAACATTAAAAAAAAATTTTTTATGGGAATGCAAGCTGGTGCAGCCACTCTGGAAAACAGTGTAGAGAGTAAAAAAAAAAAAAAAAACCTAAAAATAGAACTACCCTACGACCCAGCAATTGCACTACTAGGCATTTATCCTAGGGATACAGGTGTGCTGTTTCGAAGGGACACATGGACCCCATGTTTATAGCAGCACTATCAACAATAGCCAAAGTATGGAAAGAGCCCAAATGTCCATCGATGGATGAATGGATAAAGAAGATGTGGAATATAGATACAATGGAGTATTACTCGGCAATCAAAAAGAATGAAATCTTGCCATTGGCGACTATGTGGATGGAACTAGAGGGTATTATGCTAAGTGAAATTAGTCAGAGAAAGATAAATATCATATGACTTCACTCGTATGAGGACTTTAAGAGACAAAACAGATGAACCTAAGGGAAGGGAAGCAAAAATAATATAAAAACAGGGAGGGGGACAAAGCAGAAGAGACTCATAAATATGCAGAACAAACTGAGGGTTACTGGAGGGGTTGTGGGAGGGGGGTGAGCTAAATGGGTCAGGGGCACTAAGGAATCCACTCCTGAAATCATTGTTGCACCTAATTTGGATGTAAATTTTAAAAAGTAAAAAATAAAATTAAAAAAAAAAGTTTTTTTAATAAACATTAAATAAATAAATAATTTTAAAATTTTTAAAAAGAAGAAACCACTACACTCTTCAAGCGGGAGGCCAGAATTGCAACATACTCAACTGGTAGAGAGACTATATAAAGGACTTCAAATCACGAACGACAGGACAGACAACCTACGGGGGAAATGGCAAAAGACGTGAGCACAGAGTGAATAAACAAGGACGCACGGATAACCCGTGCACGTGTGAAGAGAGGCTCACCGGCATCGGTCATGAGGCGAACGTGAAGCGAAACCACCGTGACTTCTCACTTCCCCGGGGAACCAGGTTGGAAAAATCAAAAAGGCAACTGACGCGGAGAGTGATGAAGGGGACGGCAGGGGGGCCTCGCGCCCCCTAGGGGTGGGTGAGCACATTGGCGCGACCACTCTGGAAAATGGTCTACCATGGCCAGCAAATCACACCCCTAGAAAGCACCCCCGGTTGGAGAGAGAGGTAGGTCTGTCCGACGAAACGTGAGCCCACAGGCTGAGAATGCCTGGCCACGGTGGTCAGCCTTCGGGGGGGACTGTCTTGCCCTGGGGAGGTGGGGCCGGCGGTCCAAACCCTCAGGTACGGGTGCAGGGGGCAGGGTGCGGGCAGGTGCAGTTCTCAGACAGCGTGGTGCCAAGTCTGGCTTCCCAAGTCAGGCTGCTGGCACCAAAGCCAGCCGTGACTCCTCATCCCCGACAGCAGCTGCTCACACATACGGGGGGGACAGGCAGCGTCTTGGCATGAAGTCCACGGTGCACCCAGCAGTCGGCCCCTTGCTCCCTTCTGAGACATCAGAGAAACAGGGACCACACGCCTCCTCTTCCCGGCCCTTCGAACGAAAGTTATCCCACAAACCCCGGGTCTTAAACCAGACCTCATGATGGAGAGGTGTCCACCCTTCACCCACCCGGCTTCACCCTAAGAACGTTTCCCAGGGAGCCCCAGCTCACACACCCCAAAATGTTCACGTGGCATTGCTCCTAATAGCAAAACACAGAAACCCAAATGTTCCCCGCAGGCCGGATGAACACAATGGACCGTTGGACGGCAGTGAAAGGAATCGACAGAGATGAATCTCGAAAATATAATGAGGAAGAAAAAAACAAGTTCCCCCAAGAATACTTGTAGAATTTCATATATGTCAACAACAGATTAAAGTAAATAATACATTGTTTAAGGATATATATATATATATATATATAGGAAGGAAGGAATGGGTCATAGAAAATTCAGGATTGCAGTCACCTCTGGCAGGAGAGAGGGGACAACAGGGGGGTGCAGGTGGGGGCCCTCCAAAGTCCTGGTGATACTCTGTTCCCTAAGCTGGTGGCCGGCACAAGAGTGTTCATTATATTACTCTTCCTTAAGCTGGAAATTTACACTTACGCATTCTTGTCCACAGACACTAAAAATACGGAAAGCAACGATGATTCCTACCCTCATCTGAATGCATAATTTTTGAAAGCCTTTGATGCCCTTCCTCCCTGATAATATTTCCTAACCTCTTAACTAATTCTGAATCTGCTTAACCACAAACGAAGAAGATTCAACAGATGTAGAAGCCAGCGAAATCAGTGGTCGTGGAGGGGCAGTGGTGTGAGCACGGCTCTGTTGCTAAAAATTCCCTCTGTTGCTAAAAATGCACTGTGCAGAAGGGTGTGTTCCTTTATTTTAATGTTTGTTTATTTTTGAGAGAGAGAGAGAGAGAGAGAGAGCACAAGTGGGGGAGGGACAGAGAGAGAGGGAGACACAGAATCCGAAGCAGGCTCCAGGCTCCGAGCTGTCGGCACAGAGCCCAACAAGGGGCTCAAACCGAGCGAAGTTGGCTGCTTAACCAACTGAGCCACCCGAGTGCCCCCAAAAGTGTGTGCTCTTGAGGGGCGCAAACAGGGCTTTCTAGAACTGAGGCGTCCTTGGGTGGTCTCAGAAGTCCTACCCAGGGGGCTGCCAGCACTGCTGAAGGTGTGTCCAGAAATCCCTTGGGAGCCATGGAGTGGCCTTGTCCCACCATCAGCCTTGGTCCGTTGCCCAGAAGCATCAAAGCCCCATCCAAACCCAGAGTGAGATGGGTAACGGCCTTCCCCGCCTTCCCCGGAGGTCTCTCATTGCCTGAGGCTGGGGGACAGGCCCCCTCGTCTTTGGCCACCGTTTGTTTCTGCAGGGCCAGGGCTAAGGTGAGGCCAGGGGCAAAATGTAGGGGGCACGGGGGGGGCTCTGGGTCGGGGATGGACAAGTGCAGGAGGAGTGCCTGAGAGCCAGCACTGCCTTAAATACGCGGAGGCCCGGGGGGGGGGGGGGGGTTTTTGCTCCCTTGTTTGTTTGTTCAGAGCTCCCTGGTAGCTCACAAAGCCAGCCCCGTGTAACCACCGGTCAGACCCGCACACTGATGGGCCCGGCAGCGGAGCACCCTTCCCCATCCCTCTTCCGTCCTCTTTCCCACGGCAAGCCACCATCCTGACTTCCAACATATCCCAGTCCAGGGGGACCGTTGGTATCAGACTGCAGTGTCGTCTTTATTTCCGGACCAGCGAACACATTCGATCTGCCCAGAGGGTGGGCACGAAGCCAGTGGAATCTGCCCCAGCAGGAGCACCGGGGACAGCGCAGAAGGGCCCCTGCTGGTCCCAGGAAGCAAGGACTGGCGAGTCCCTAGGAGCTCAGGACAGCGTGGACGCGGGGTTAGAACGGGAGACGCGGGTGCCCCGGACACCAGCTAGAAGCTGTTGCAAGAACAGATGAGAACCGAACAGAGATGCAGCCGTGGACTTGAAAGGAAGGACTTAGATTCGAGAGTCGTTTCTGGCGAACCCACAGGATTGGAAGCAGAAACACCGAGGATGAAACGAGGGTTAACAGGGCAGCATCGTAAATGTCAGGAGCGTCCACTAACAAAGGCATCTTTTCCCAACTTATCAAGGTTACCACCTTTCAAATAAGGACGCTGGAGGGGCATCTGGGTGGCTCAGTCGGCTGAGCGTCCGACTTAGACTCAGGTCATGATGTCACCGTTTGGGAGTTCGAGCCCCAAATCAGGCTCAAGGCTGTCAGCAGAGAACCCGCTTGGGATCCTCTGTCCCCTTCTCTCTCTGCCCCTTCCCGACTGGGACTTGTGCAAGCTCGAGCTCTCTCTCTCTTTCTCGCAAAAATAAATAAACATTTAAAAAATAAAATAAAATAAAATAAAATAAAATAAAATAA